>NW_012101876.1:2884414-2971452 GCF_000951045.1 Mandrillus leucophaeus | reverse complement strand
TTGATCTCCTGACCTCGTGATCCACCCGCCTCAGCCTCCCAAAGTGCTGGGATTACAGGCGTGAGCCACCGCGCCCGGCCTGGGGATCATGTTTTAAAGCTGTCTCTGGATGAATGAGTATCTTTACTGTTTCAAGACCCAGTCCTTACAGTTGACAGCCAGGGTGGTTCTCCACCAATTCCTGGCTCAGGGCTTTGCTGGAATTGCCAGCATTACCATTAGAAATCATTTGGGGCTGGGCGTGGTGGTTCACGCCTGTAATCTCAGCACTTTGGGAGGCTGCGGTGGGCAGATCACCTGAGGTTGGGAGTTTGAGACCAGCCTGACCAACATGGAGAAACCCTGTCTTCACTAATAATACAAAAATTAGCCGGGCGTGGTGGTGCATGCCTGTAATCCCAGCTATGCGGGAGGCAGAGGCAGAAGAATCGCTGGAACCTGGGAGGCGGAGGTTGCAGTGAGCTGAGATCATGCCATTGCACTCCAGCCTGGGCAACAAGAGCGAAAATCAGTGTCCAGAAAAAAAAAATTGGGGGCAGAATTCCTACTCTGCTCATCAGACCCAAAACAGATGGTTCCCTTTGTACTCCCACATGCATACCATGGCACCTCCCCAACAGCTGCTGCTTTCCGTTGCCACACAACTCCCTTCCTCTCTCCCTCCCAAAAAGACGTAGTTCTTTGGGTCTTTTTAAAAATTATTATTACGTATTTTTTCGAGATGGGGTCTTGTTCTGTCACCCAGGCTGGAGTGCAGCGGCATGATCTCGGCTCACTGCAACTTCCACCTCCCAGGTTCAAGTGATTCTCCTGCCTCAGCGTCCCAAGTAGCTGGGATTACAGGCACGTGCCACCACGCCTAATTTTTGTATTCTTAGTAGAGACAGGGTTTCACCATGTTGGCCAGGCTGGTCTTGAACTCTTGACCTTGTGATCCTCCTATCTCGGCCTCCCAAAGTGCCGGGATTATAGGCGTTAGCCCCTGCACCTGGTCTCTTTGGGTCTTAAGAAAGGTATAAAGACTTCACTTTTAGTGACTTTGTCTGATGTTGAATGTGTCAAACTCTGAAAACTAATCCATGCTAGAGGTTCTGGAAAAGTTCCAGGCAATATCACTGGAGTATTTATTACTTTGAGGAAATGCCTTTGATAAGGACATGGTTGGTAGCTTCAATACCTCCCTCATTCCCCAGTCATCTGCAAAATCCAGTCAGTTTTGCTCCTGAGTAACTCTGAAATCTGTCCCCTTCTTTGCTAAGATGCAAGCCAGCAGCCCCCACCTGGACCAAAGCGCTGGCCTCTGCACCATCTTTGGGACCCCTGCCTTTTCCTTATTCAGCAGCCAGAAAGGTGTTTGTAAAAATGCAGATTTGATGTCATTTCCCTACTTAAAACTGATCAGTGGCCTCCTATTAACCCTTATAACAAGGACCAGAATCCTTACCATGGTTCACGAGGCCCTTGTGCATTGCTGTCTTCTCAGCACCTAGCACAGTTGTGTAGGAATTTTAAAATGTGTATCTGTGTAACAAATCATTTGATCCCCTCATGCCCACATAAATGCACAGGTCTGTCCCGTAGCCTGGCTTCCTCTGCTGGAGGGACATGCCGCTGTTTTGCAAGGGCTGGGGAAGCAAGCACCAGCCAGGTTCAGAGAGCCAGTTGTCTGCAGCCAGGGTTCATTTTCTTAGTCTGGCCACTGAAACGATTGTTATCAACAGGAACCTGTGGTGAACATCACTTTGCTTCCTTCTCTGGCAGCAGCTACCTCAGAAACCCAGCCAAAGGCTCGTTGGGTCTTGTCCTTAGATCTCATGTGCACACACTTCCCTGTTCAAAACTCTAGGAGCCAGGTACAGGAAACCCAGCCTCTCCTGGGAAGCTGCATCAGTGGCTTTGGCGGGTCATAGTGCAGGCAGAGCACTAATCACCAGGGGCCCACCCTGCAGTACTCACGCAGTTGGCCTCCAGCACTTCCGGCAGGGCTCTTGGAAACAAGATCTGTGGCAACAACTGGGAGTCAGTGCCGAGCTTCTGGCCACACACACCAGTCATCCTCACCCTTCCCCTGTCTTACCAGTCCTTTCAGGACTGGATCTTCAGTCTTAGGCTGCTGTGAACCCCTAGCAGGACAGAGCCCAGACTGTGTGCTCCCTGCAGCACAGTGCCCCTGGGCCAGCTAGGAGCGCAGCTAGAGTGGGTTGCATGAGTCGTGAATTTTGGGTCAACGTATTCCTACTAATAAGCACTGTCGACACCTGAGAGCTATTCCTGAAAGATTTTGTGGTTTAGAGAGGGCCATGATGAGTATGTTTAGAGTACTGATAAAACGTGCTTCGTAAGAAATAAATTCAAATGCCTCCTGCTAATGTTTTTGGAAGCTGCTCCCATCAAGCATCAGCAACTCTAGTGAAGCATGGTCAGCCTGGAGATCTGAAAAATTCAGACAGGTATTTGACGAATGTTTACCTTTTTGTTACTTATAAACCACTGATAAATAATTTAAGACTTTACAAATATTATTACAGTATTTCTGTTAAGATGGGATATACTAGGCTTCAGTAGCCAATACATGTCAAAATCTCAGTGGCTCACCTTAGCAAAGGTTTATTTAATGGCCATGTCAAGATCCAATTTTTTTTTCGAGACAGGGTCTTGTTCTCTTGTCCAGGCTGGAGTGCAGTGGTGTGACCACAGCTCACTGCAGCCTCGACCTCCTGGGCTCAAGCAGTTATCTCACTTTAGCCTCCCAAGTAGCTGGTACGTGTGCCACCACACCCAACTGATTTATTTATTTATTTTTTGGAGAGGCAAGTTTTTGCTATGTTGCCTAGGCTGGTCTTGAACTCCTGAACTCAAGTAATCTTTCTGTCTCAGCCTCCCAAAGTGGTGGGACTATAGGCGTGAACCACCACACCCAGCCTCATGGTCCATCTTGAACTGTGCCGAGGGCGTTGGAGATAAAGGACTGGATGTCCCTGAAGCTTTTATCAGACCTGCTGCTGTCTCATTGCCAGAACCAGTCTCGTGGCTCCAAACTGCAAGAGGAGCTGGGGAGTGGAGGACATACTTCCGTGGATATGGGGTGAGCACTAACAGTATCTGACACATTGATTACCTGTCAGCATTGTGATTAACTACTGCCCACAGAGTGCTTACCGTGGACCAAGCACTTTATTCACATCTTATTAATCCTCACAGAAATCCAAAGAGGTAGGTGCCATTTCACCCCATTTCACACTTGAGGAGATTGATGCTCAGAGCTGTAAAGAAACTGAGGAGGTTACACATGTAGACTGGGTCTAGTTAGTATCCTCACCAGCTGTCTGATTCCAAAGCCCAGCTGGGCTACAGTGTTACTACTTCATTCACGTAGGTTTCCTCAGGCTTTCCATATGTCAGTATTTTGACCTTGTGGCTGTATGCACTTGAGAGCAATGCACCTGCCTTGCTTTAAGCAGATTTGATAAGAATTCTTCCTCCCATCGTTGCCCCGCCAGTGGTGCTAAACTTCACCCACTACGCACTCCTGAGCCTCTGCAGGTGAAATGGTTGAAAACAGCTTCCCAGTGAAAGAATCTGGATTCAGCCACAGCATCGTAGGAATGCCTCATTTCAATCACCTGATAACCACCTGATTACAGTGGGTTTGCAGGACTCCCTTGCAAACCCACTGTGACAGCTGCAGCCTCACAGACTTAACTGCCAAGTGCACAAGCTTCCTCATGCCAAACACTATATGTCTTTGTGGCTTTTACTGTCCCTGGGACCCGGTCAGTGCAAATGATGGCCTTTTACCCTATTGGCAATCACAGGAGACTAACATTTCCTTCAGGAATGTTTCCACTTGAAATGTACATGCAGGATGTTGAGAATGGATTTTAGGGCCTTGATTATTTACCACTTGTAGAAAGCATTTTATTTCACAAGGAACAAGTTGTGTTTCAGCTTATAGAGACCCTGTGGCCAGTGGTACTCAACCTTGGCTGCACCTTAGAATCTTCCGGGAGCTTCTAAAAATCCTGATGCCCACACCACTCCCCAGACCGACCATTCCTTCACAAGCTCTGCGGGCGGGCCCCGGGCATCAGGATTTCGTAGAGCTTCCTCAGTGATTTCAAGCTGCTGCTAACTTAACGCCCTCCACTGTAGACTGATTTTTGCCAGAATCAGCAGGGTGTAGAGAAGCAAGGGAGAAAAAACAGGAACTTTAGGAATTGTTAGCCTGACACTAGAGCCAAACTCTCCTGAGGAATTCAAATTAGTTATTGTCACCTTTGTTTCCCCATAGCAAATACAGCCAACATAAATGTCAATTAATTAATTGAAAAATGTACCCAAAGCTGAGCAATGTCAGGCTGGAGGGCTTTTCAAGTTGAGAGTGCTTTTCAAAGTTGAGAGTGGTGTTTTTGTCTTGGCTTGTTGCTGACTAGCATATATTTTTAAAATCATGATCCTTTAAGATACATGCCAAGAGATAATGTTTTTATTAAATCAAAATGCTGTATAGATATTAATGACTTAGTTGTGCAAAATGTCATTAAAACATAGTTGTCTTTTTGAACAGAACCTTCAACCTTTTTAAGCTCTGAGGGTTAGGTGAGGGAGTTTGTCAAGAAAAAACTATGATGTGGCTGTACAAGGGTTTTAAATTGTGCTCTATGAAAATATATTACAAATGTGTGGTTTTTTGTTTTTTTTTTTCCCCCCTGAGATGGCGTCTTGCTCTGCGCCCAGACTGGAGTGCAGTGGTGCAGCCTTGGCTTACTGCAACCTCTGCCTCCCAGGTTCAAGCAATTCTCCTGCCTCAGCCTCCCGAGTAGCTGGGATTTCAGGCATGCGCCACCACACCCAGCTAATTTTTGTATTTTTAGTAGAGACGGGGTTTTACCACGTTGGCCAGGCTGGTCTGGAACTCCTGACCTTAGGTGATCTGCCCGCCTTGGCCTCCCAAAGTGCTGGGATTACAGGCATGAGCCACCACGCCCGGCCTACAAATGTGTTTTATTTTAATAAACTTGCAAAGGGAGAAGTCTTGCCGCATTAAATAATTTACTTAAAAGCTTGGAAACAATGTTATACATTGATGTGAGGTTTTTTGCTTATTTTAAAAAGGTATTTGTTGCCACCATCCCAGAAATGGGAGGTGGCTGTACCCCTTACTTACCTGGTGGCATCTGAGTTCCACTTGCCGTCTCTTTCTACAAATGACGAGAAAGCACAGCAAGCCTAGCTGGCTCTGCAGCTTTCCATGGGAACTGTGTCTTCCTCCGCCATGTCATCATGCTGTCAGGAGTTAGAAACTTACAAAGAGTGAATAGGGGGTGTGGGCTGAAGTCCTCTGGACATTAGGCCAGGATTTTTCATAGTGACGCGATAAACACTCACTCCTCACGGTGCACTAACTCATAGATGATTTATTGCCGTAAGTAACTAAACAAGAGAAGAGACAGGCTGTGGTTTTGGTCAAGACAATCGGCATTCTCTCTCCAGGGTTCACCAGTTGCATCTACGTAAAGCCTCAATACTTTCTGGACGATATAAACACGCAATAGTCACAGCATACATGGGTAACAACTTGACCAATGTTACACTGATTAAAATAGCACATAACAAGGGTGCCAGCCAGTCCCGACGCCCTGAAATGACAGAAGTAATGTGTGTTCCTATGATGTGCTGAGTACAAAACCTTTAAAAACTTTTTGGCATTAATACTAACACAGAATACTTCCTTGAACATTCTGCAAGAGTAGGTGCAGACACAGAATTACTTCTTCATTTCCAGATTACCAGTATCTATAGGACTATTTAGAGAAAAGCTGGGAGGCAGAGTACCTCCCCTCCCCGATGTCATTTTATTTGCCAAAGCAGAAGAGTCTAAGGGGTTTAGGTGGAGGAGGGCAGCTGACAGGGCTCCTGGAGGAGTTAAGTCACCAAGTCGCTGCAGCGGATGGACACTGCCCCACAAGGTGTGGGATGATCAGCAGCCTTGGTTTGTGGCCCAAGGTGTCCATGGATTTGACCCGAATGCTCCCTGGAGGCCCTGTGGTGGGACAGGCACTGGATGGTCCAGACCCTCTGGCTGGAGGAGTGGTGGAGCCAGGACTGGGCCTCCAGCCATGAGGGCTAGAAGAAATAACCTGACCTCTTGCATTCTAACACTGGGTCACTAATGACACCTTTCCAGTGGATGTGCAAAAACCAACACTGTCAGGAACTTGGCCCTGGGAGGGCTCAGGTGAGCTCACAAGGAGAGGTCAAGCCAAGCCAAAGGGTAGCTAACACACAACACCAGGGAAACCAGCCCCCACACCAGCTGTTGGTAAGATGCCTTGGGTTTGGCAACTCACCTAGTTTTAACACAAATTGCCCGAGACTCAGTTTTCTTGAACCGTACCAAGCTCTCTGATTTCCTCAGCATCCCCATTCCTGGCATCCTCTCCAGGATTGGAGTGCCCAGTGCAAATCCCCACTGGGACCCTGCTGTGGCTGGCAGGACCATTCTGCATAGCCTCGCCCTCCACACCCACCCCACACAGCTGGCCACCAGGGGACAGCTGTTCTCCCTTGTCCTCTTGGTCAGGGCCCTTCATCTCCTCGGAGACTCCACCCTCCTGCTGCTGTCCTGAAACACAGTTTCCCATGTCTCCAGCTTTGGAAGACTGGTCTTCTAAATTCTTCTCATTTTCTTCTGCTTGTCGTTTGTCTCTGGCACTGAGTTTACCTTTCGATTTCCTCATCTGCCTGTTGTGCATTTCTTCTCTGGAGAATCGCCACTGAAACTAGAAATCAGAGCGAATGGGGATAAATAACAAGCCTCCGGGAACCCAGAGCTTCCCCCGAAGCCTTGTTTGCATTCATACCCACACCATGTCTGAGTGAGACATAAAATTCCCAGCATCCTCCAGCCAAGCAGTACAGGCACCAAACTTGAATGGCACCCAATCACATCACACCCACCCCAAGAGCCTGCACCATGCCTTCCAGGATGTGTACTTTAGATGTAGATTTCAGGTTCTATGGGGGCAGAGGAATATTTCTTTTGACCGGCTCTATACCAAAGGCCCACATAGGAAAGGGCTCCTGAAGTCCTAATCATTTGGAGGGCCAGGATGGAGAGGAGATGTGAGGCCTGCCCCCAATAAGAGCCAGAGCTGCAGCCACTCATTTCCATTCTGAGCAGGCTGAGGATTACCAGCCATGGGGCTGGCATTCTCTCGCCAGGTCACCTGAGTAAGGCAGGGCCCAGAACATGGGGCGGACACTGTGCTGTACAGCTCAGATCCCCCTACAGGACTGGCGGGCCCACTCCCCAGCTAGGCCGATATCCCTTTGCTGACCACCACCTCACAGAAGGTCACACCAGGGCAGCCTACAACCAGTGACCGCCCCAGGTGGGATACAACAACCCATTTCCTGATCCCAATTTGGGACAACGCAAACGCCATCACAGCCCAAATTCTCCCTCTGCCCGCTCCTGTACCGACAAGTGTTCCTAAAGTAACTCCCTCTAAAAACTTCTTCCCCCCAAATCTCAGAGGCCACTTCCCAGGGGGCCCAGCCTGCAACCAAGCGTTTCCTGGTGTGACAGGGAAGTCAGGGGCTCAGAGTCCCAAGGTCACCCTGCCAGTAATAGAGTTGGGCAACAAGCAGGGTCTCACCAGATCTCTGGAGCAAGACCACCCGAGAGAGAGCCCCAGCTCCGCCGCTGACTGGCCAAGTTTCTCAATCTGAATTTCTCATCTCGGTGGCCCAGAGTGCACACAAGGTTTTAGTTTTCACTTCCCACCATGGCCACTGCCTTGTGCTTCAGCTGCATCGTGTTGGTTTCACCAAATAGGCACTTAAATCTTGGATATTACATAATTGAAAGAAAAAGGGAGCTCTCTGTTCCTATGATTTCTTGCTGGGCTCGAGAAGGGAGCCCAGGAATGCAGTTGCACCATCAGTGGGAAATGATTTCTTAAGGCTTTACCATGTTGTAAATCATTCTGAGCGCTTTGCTAGGAAAAACCAAAAATGTGCTATGTAAATGTTTAAAAATCTGCCATGTTCGTAGTTTTCCACAGTAGAGATCTATTTCCTCAGATAAAACATTTGCCTAGACACAGAATTCTGAGATTTAATACATTTTAGGATTCTTGGATTTAGCACCTTTTAGATAAGAATGGTAATGGAATGTTCCATTAAAGTAGAGAAACATGAGTGAAATACATGTTGAGGTTAGGATTTAACATTTATCTGGTCCTTTCCCACCCCGTACCCTGCAGAATCCCCAAATGAGTTCCCTTACAATGTTGGATGGGTTTCTCCTTTGACCTCTTTTGAAATGTCTCATGCTATAGCTGCAGACTTCCCCTAGGAGATGGGTGGAGCTTCTTCCACCGAAACTGTGAGGATCCCAATAATGGAATCGCTCTGTAGGGTAAGCGGTGTCTCGGACCCACCTCCTCCTTCATCCAAGCCTGCCAGGCAGGCATCTCAAGGCTCCAAACCCACCAGAGGCGGCCACTGATTTTAGCCCTCAGCATGACCATGGCTGCCTCCACCAAGCCTCCATAGTTTCCGGGCACGTGTTATGGTTCATAACTGCTGCCCTGTGCTAGGCAGCTGCTGTTGCTAATCCAGCCCAAATGTAAGAGTCTCTCCTTTTTTTTTTTTTTTTTTTTTTTTTTTAATGGATGTTCCAGAACAGTCAGAGCCTCTTCACATTTTATATCATTTTACATGTCTTTAGAAAAAGACCAGTGAAGCCTACCTGTGTAATACAGTACTCCGAGAGGCAGTCGGCTCTCAGGGAAGTCAGAGGAAGTTTTACTGTTGCCAAAAAAGTGGTGATTGTTTTGGCTAAGTGCCAAAATGTCAAAGCATTATAGTATAGGTTCAAATCCTAGTGCTGGCACTTGTTAGCTCTCAGCCCTTAGGCAGGTTATGAATCAGAGTTTCAAGTTACTGATCTCTAAAATGGTTGTCTCCGCCTCCAGGGCTGCGGTGCACACCTCCAGGGCCCCATTCATATTGTATTTCATGTGAGTAGCGCCCTCTGCTGTTGTGCCGTGTACTGCTGAGGACAGTTCCACCACCTGCTCGACCTTCCATGTAATAGGAGCCCAGATACTCTCTCAGGGGCTGCTCTTGCTAAATAAACAACAGAGCTTCCATAGTTTCCTCTGGATGCCTGGCCACATCCAGTTTCCTGTAGAAGATCACATCTTGTTGATCTCCTGGTATAATACAAAACGAGAACACAAACGGTAGAAAACAAACAGCAAAAACTGTTTCAGATCCCAACAATTCAAAAAGGACACGTCTCAGAAAGCAAGAGGAGGCCTGGAGTGTGCCAGATTTCAGTTGAGCCTCTGAGGTGAGGTCTAACATCCACACCACTTAAAGGCAGGCAGTCCAGCCTGGGGAATGGACTCCATGTTTTGAGCAGGACTGGGGGAGTCTCTGAGCTTAACCAGCAAGCCGCAGATAAAACAGGCTGCACCGAGTTGGCCTTCCCAAGCCAGAGCATCTGTGGCAGTTGGGTGTGTCACCAAATCCAATTAGCTGCCCAATTCAGAAATAACTGTGTAAAAGAAAAAAAGAAACGCTTCACTTTACAGCAGTGTGTGTCCAGAGTTCCATGTCAGCAGGAGCCAGTGGATTTAATTTGCATATTTTATAAACTGCCCATTATGTGTCCACTTCAAGTAGTTGAGCTGGAAGGAAGTCTTCCCCTGAATTGTAGAAAGCACCTACTCCCTTTGAAGGAGTTTAATATTTGCCTTGAAAATCACACACACGTACACAGAGGTTTCTTTCCAGTGCTGAAAAGTCTTGATTAGAAAATTCTGTCCATGTTGCTGATTGAAAGAGGACTAAATATGCCACATCCTTGGCGTGCCAGTCTTGCAATTTCTTAAGTTGTAATGCTGGACATACTACGTATGTCCTCGCTCAGAAGTTGATTACTCATTCATTGATTCAACAAGTATCTGTTGAGCACCAATTAAAAGGTCTCAACAGGAAAAAGGGCTTTGCTCTTGTGGAGATTATGTCTGACTCTGTCTGGAAAGGATAAAATAATGATCACAAATAACTAAAAGCCCAGAGGAGAGCTCTGAAGGAGAAGAACGTGGTTCTTTTCCAGTGTAGTACAAAGGAGTCTGGTTTGGTATAAAAGGAGACAGCACTGTCCTGAGAAAAGGATGCTCAAGTAGAGCTAGAAAGAAGGAGAGTGTCCTTGGTAGAGGGGACATAGAAGAGCTGGAGGCCACAGAGAATGGGAGGCTGGCAGAGGAGGTAAGAGGGGCCAGATCCCTTGGGGCCTTGAGGGCCACAGTACTGATTTCCATCTTTGTCTTCAGAGGCATACAAAACTAGAACTCCTTTGAGCAGTGGGATGACAGGATTCAAGTTGCCTTTTTAAAAGATCACTTGGGCTCTGAATAGAGAACCTATTTGAAGGGGAGATCTGTTATTAGGAGACTGCAATAGCTGAGGCGAGTGATGGTAGAGAAAAGTGGAGGGATTCCAGAGCCTCTGGGACCTAACACAGATGGGTCTTAAGGATAGATTGAATATAGGGGGAGGAGAGGGGAGGGTCAGCAGGGACAGCCCCTAAGGGGTGATGCCGTTCCTCTAGAGAGGGTGGCGGTGGGCCAGGTATGGGGAGGGGGAGAGTCATAGGTTTGCTCGAGCCACACCATGGATGGAGCTGGAGTCTTGGGGCACAGTGAGGGCTGAAAATGCAGGCGGAATGGTCACTGGCACAGAGGTGGTAAAAGAGATTTTCTAAGGAAGAGGCAAGAGTGAAGGGAGAAATGGGGCTGGGTCTGAACCCTGAGGAACTTAGTGGGAAACCAGGAGAATGAGGTGGGAAAGAACCAAGAGAAAGCTGCTTCAGGGAGTGGGGGTGGTCCCAGCATCAGGGCTGCAAGAGCTCAGGCATCATGAGAACTAGATGGAGTGACTCGGTCACCAGGGGACACAGGCCTGTGGGAGCAGGACGCTGACCCGTGTCAGCTGAGGAGTGAGGAGGGGACACCCAGTGCAGAAGATTCTTCCAAGGAGTCTGGCTGTGAAGCCCCCTCTCTGGAGGACTCCCATCTGTGAGGTGACCCAGAGGGTCTCGTGTAGAACAAGTGCTCCACACCAGTCACCTACAGTCTTGGAATGAGGCAGGAAATCATTAGGTACATGGAAAGAGAAAGCAGTCCACCCAGATGAGTACAGCTGCTTGGGATGAGAAGTTTTTACTGACTGCAAGAACAGTGAGAGTCCCATCCTCTCTGAATTTTCCCTGAGGAAAGTCAGTTCTATCTTATTACAACAGCTTTTATAAATCTACCTCTAAAATCTCCCTGCCTACTCAAGTTTCCACTGATTTGTCCCCCTGCATGCGATGCCATGACCTTCACACCACCATCCAACCACGTGTCTTTCCTTCAGAATCTGTGTGCCCCACCATCAGGAAGCTGTTAGGCAAAGGTGGCACCATCTCCCCTCTGTAAGGCTGCCGCGGGTGTCTGTCAGCATCTGACAGGGGCCCTCATGTGCACTGCGTGTTGAATGTCACACTTGCTGAATGCATGCAGTCCCTGTGAGCCTGTGACTGAGCTGAAACTGACAGCGCTCTGCAGCCGATCCATCTTCCAGCTGGTGGCTGCCTGCTCCTGGTGGTTGATGGTGGGCTGGCAGTTGCCTTCTGGTCCACTGTGCCATCACCTGTCACATTACACCTTCAGAGCCTGGATAAAGACCTTCCTCCACACTCCAGCCCATCTGGCTTCAAGTCACCATTGCCTTGGCACTCCTTCCACAAGTGGGCTCCCCCTGGAGTTGTTGGCTGGTGAGGGGCTGCTCCAATCTGTTCATTTGCTTGATGCTCCTTCCCAGGGCTCTGTGTCCAAAGACACGAGGAACCAAGCGTGAGGAACGCAGGGGTGATGCCAAGAGTGAGGAGCCGAGCAGGTCAGGCAGGCCCTGCCGAGAATGTGGCCTCAGCCGTCAAAGGTACAGTGAGCTGAATCCAGGTGATGCCTGACTCAGGCTTTGGTGGGTCCACTCGACTCACTGGTCTCTTCCCCAGCAACTGGTGAAAACGTCCTCAGGAAAAGCACCACAGACTGCTCAGGGCGGGGTGGGAAGCATCAGAATCATCTGGCACAAGGGTTGCCGACACTTGCACCTCGTACAACCCTTGTGCTCACCTTCAGGAATCACAGAGAAGACTCTGAGAAGGCCAGTCTCTGCGACTGTGTTTCTAGGGTAGTTCAGAGTCCAGAGAGGGGGGAAAAGGGCCCTGGGCATCTCTGAGGACAGCCTGGCCTGAGGACTTGCTGCCACAGGCTACGGCTAGCATCACCAGCTGTCACACGGAGGCCTTTGGGTCTAGGCCTGTCATGAAGAGATTCTGGCAGGGTCTCTCTGCCCAGGTCACCACACTTTTAATGTCCTAAGGAATCTAACAGGGCAGGCCAGAGCTCCAACTAGCTGGTAGTGAGATTAAGACACAGAGAAGCTGGCCATGAACTCAAGCCATCCCCACCCTGTGGTCAGGCTGCAACTGACTTCGTGCCCTTCTTTTCATCCTAGTGGGAGTATCTGGCAGGCTGGAGCCTCCAGAAGAGCCTCTCTCCTCCATCCTTCTGGCCTGCCCAGCAGGACAGTGGCAGACGAGGCACTCCAGCCCCCTTGGCTGTCCCGTGTTAGCAGCCTGAGATGTGATTCAGGTTACCAGGGGCTCAGGTGTTCCTTGGGCTCTGCAAGCCCTTGGAAGCTAGAGCAGGCTACCCCCTCAAATGCTGCAGAAAATCCACTGAAAATGAAGCCCTGCTGAGGAAAACGTAGGAAGGCCATCAGAGTCTCTTACCTTCGATTCCTTCTTCTTGATTTTCTGAGGTAGACACGGTCTCTGAAGAAAGACAATTTGCTTGGTGGATACACTCCCCTCACTGTAACACACGGAGCTGAGAATGAGCCACTTTATGCCTTAGAGGGACCCAAAACCTGACGCAGCTGTTGCCATCCCTAATTTCATCAAAGCAGACCACCCACGGGATTATGACAAGTCAAGAGGCGCCTGCTCTACTCTCCCGTGCCCAGGCCATCCAGCCTTGCTTCCAAGGGGCTACCTCGGATGCCCAACAAAAGCTTTTTGGGTATCCCTACAAAGTGAGCTTCCTAGCTGGACATGCCCATTCCCTTAATGGGAAGTAACAGCATCTTGGCCAAATGAGGACACACTGGCTGCTTCAGTGGATCTCAAAGGGGCAGGAGCCTCTTCCACATCTGTCTGTGGTAATGATGGGCAGGTAGATAAGGACCTGGGTGATGAGCTCAGCCCTCCAGCTGCTACAGGACCGTGGGCAGAGGTCATGGCTGCACCCAGGGTCTCAGCCATGCATGACTCCTGCAGGCACAGCAAAGACTGTGCAGCACCAGGCAGGCCCTGCAAGGCAGTGCCTGTTAACCAACTCTGGCTCACATGAACAGAACAGGCGAGGGAGGGGCAGCTCGTATCTTACAATACAGTGAATACTCTCTTCCCAGGAAGGCAGGACCCCGGAGCTGCCTTTAAAGATGATAGAAATATTGTAAAGAAGATCACCATGTTTTTTTTCCCCTGCTTCCACCCTTCTGATGATTTTGTATTTTATTTTTAATTTACAAATAATAATTGTATATTTATGGGGTAGAGTGTGATGTTCTGATATATGTTTACAATGTAGACTGATTAAATTAGGCTACTAAACAAATCCATCACCTCATATACTTAGCATTTTTTGTGATGAAAACATTTAAAAGCTACTCTTTTAGGAATTGTAAAATATACAAGGCATTATTGTTTGTAATAGTCACCATTCTGTGCAATAGATGACCAAGGCTTATTCCTCCTAAGTGAAACTTTGTACCCTTTGATCAACATCTCTCCTTTGCCCATCTGCCCCACTCCCTAGCCTCTGGTAAACACCATTCTACTCTCTACTTCTATGAGTTCAACCTTTTTAGATTCCACATATGAGAGAGAGTATAAGGTATGTCATTCTGTGCCTGGCTTATTTCACTTAGCGTAATGTCTTCCAGGCTCATCCTTGTCACAAATAACAGAATGTCCCCGACCCCCCCTTTTAAGGCTGAATAGTATTCCATTGTGTGTGTGTGTGTGTGTGTATATATCACTTTTTTTTTTATCCATCCGTCTGATGAAGGACACCTAAGCTGCTTCCATTTCTTAGCTGTTGTGAATATTGCTGCAAAGATCATGAAAATGCAGACACCTCTTCTGCATACTGATTTCAGTTCCTTTGGATATATACCTAGAAGTGGGATTATTGGATCATGTGCTAAGTCTATCTTTAGTTTTCTGAGAAACCTCTGTACTATTTTCCATAATGGCTATATTAATTTACAGTCCCACCAAGAGTGTACAAGGGTTCTCTTTTCTCTATACCCTTGCCAACACTTATCTTTTGTCTTTTTGATAATAGCCATCCCAATCAGTGTGAGGCTATATATCATTGTGGTTTTAATTTGCAATTCTTAAATCTCTGTTTTGTAAGTAAGTGTCTTTACATGTTACTGCATTCAGCTACAAAGTCTCTAAGAAAAAGGAGGGAGAGAACTAATATTTGCTCTGCACCTATTTTGTGTAGCGGCTGGGCTGGGTGATTTCACACATAATGGCTCATTTAAGCTTCACCTCAATGCTCCACAGAATCCGACTACCACTTTTATAGAAGGAAACAAAAGCTCAGCTCAAGAGCAGGCTGGAGATCACACAGTGAGGATTCAAACACAGATCTGCCCAGTTCCATGCACTCTCCATTCCACCGTAAGTGGTCATTTAAGGAACAGGGAGTTGGAGGATTAGGAAGGATTATTTAGCAGGTGTGAAGGTCTGAGACAGACAGACCTGTCTGTAGTCCCTGGGCTTAGATGGCTCAGAACCAGCTGGGCCTTCACATTCAAATACATTCTCATTATGAGTCTTGTCCTCTGGAAACTGACCAGGAAACTAACTCAGAGAAGCTACCGTCACTTGACCAACATGACACGGTAAGTGGCAGACTGAGGACTTGGGTTCAAGTCTTCAGGCCCCAAATCCAGGGTTCTTTCTACACCACTGCATTGCCCTATGCCTGTTGAAGTCTTGGCTGAGAAAGAACATGGTGGTTTCCAGTGGCCAAGGGGCTTGAAAGTGGCCACAGACTGGCTCCCCATGGTGCACTGACCCACTATGACCTAACGTGGAATCTGAGGATCCTAGTGAGCCAAAGGAGGGACTAGGAAAGACATCAGTTATCACCAGGATTCTGCACTCTCAATCACCCTGGTTGCCAGCCTTGCCCCATGCTGTCCATCACTCTGCAGTGGTGAATATGCAGTAGGGCTTGGGAAAGGTGGAGCTCTGGGAGCCACAGTGGGGGGGCATCCCTACTGGTCAGCAGAGAGGCGGCCTGCTCCAGGAAAAGTGCCTGACTCTGCAGACTGGGGTTCTAGGCCCAGTTTCTGCCACTTACTGGCGGGTAGCCTTAAGTATGTGACCAAGCCTCCCCTAGCCTCAGTTTCCTCATCTGAAAAATGGGAATCATATCCATGCTTACAGCCCCACAGGGCAGGACTGATTTGGATAGTAAGCCCAACATATAGATGGAGGGCCTTTTATGGTTGCTGTGACTGGGCTCAAGGGAGCGTAAGCAGATCTGAGAGTGGACAAATGAGCATGAACCTGAAATTGTAAGGAATGCCACACCAAGGCCTGAAAGGCAGGTCTTCACAGTCCCTCTGTGGGGCTGGTGACCAGTGCCCTCAACCTCCCTGGCCACACTTCCCTCAGCTGCAAAATGGGTGTAATAATAATACAATTCTACCCCACAGGATTTTTCTTTTCTTTTTGAGGACTGAAATATTTATATATAAAGTGCCTACCTAGCCTAGCACAAGGCACATAGTAGGTGCTGAATTTCTTTTGCATTGGAGGCTCTGAACCCCCTCCGTCTGAGCAGCTCATCTTTGACATGCTGGGCAGTAATGACTCACAGGGCCCCCTATGTGGGAAGAGGGGTGCAGGGGAGTTTTCTGGGTGACGGTGGTTAAGAATGCGAAATTCTGGCTCTGCTGCTTCCCAGTGGGAGAGTTTACATAACGACCAGCCTCTTGCACAGGATTAAATAATTTATAGACATGGGGTGCTCATGAGGAACAGTGACTAGCACAGAGGAGGTGTTCAATAGAATCCTAATGATTACTGTTACTGTTACCTGGTAGTCTTGACGACGGGAGTTGGTAGCACACAAGTGAGCTGCCAGCCATAGGCCGCCAGCGAGTTCAGCAGGGGCACGTAGTCTGTCTGCACTTCGACACCCTGGGGGAACAAGGCCAGCATTAGGGCTGCTGCTGCCACAAGCCAACTCCCAAGCAGTGCGAGGGGACTATTCCATCTGCTGATCCAGCAACGCAGAAAAGAAGTGGCGGTGCCCGGCCGCTCAGAGGCTCCTGCTCCGATGCTTGCTGAAGATTTAAGTTTGGAGTCAAACTGCCAACATGGGATTTCTTTCTGGGCCCCATTTCAGTCTGTGATGTCAGCAAGGAATTAGAGCCAAAAGATTAATCCATTAATTTTGTTTGATTCTCATCTGGACAAATAGCCTCCTGTGAGTTTCACTGACGGAGCATAATTGTTGTGCCCCTGAGCGGTATCCAGGCCATGTAACTACACGTGCTGCTCTGGATGAGTTCAGAGTGTGTTGTGAGGAGTTCACTTACATTTGACAAATGATCAAGTCGTTTGTGTCCAGCCACAGTAGCAACACACACATGCACATCCACATGTGTGTGCACACGCAGCAGCCGCTTGGCCTGTGTTATGTGCCCCGCCTTGCAGGGATAAATGAATGCTGCCATGTTTTATTTCAAATTAGGATCTGGGGGAACTAACATTTGTCTTTCAATTACAAAACTCAGCCCCCTGCTGGCACAGGGAGAGAGCCCTGATGTGAGGCCCCAGCACTGGCTTCCACCTCTGTAGGCATTCTCACTGCAACAGGCCTCATTTCTTACTCTGGGCTCCTCACTAACACTGAAAGTATAGCCCCCACCCCTGCCCTGTGTGTAACTAGACTCCCCATCCCTCATAGTTTGGCTTCTTGTAGTTGGCTTCCGAAAATATCAATCATGTATCCAGATTCCTTCCACCCTGTATGCCCACAAAGTTCATTTATCAGGTACTCTAGAGCCATGGTGGGTGCAAAGGCACGGCCCTGGCCCCTGGAGTTCACAGGCTAGCAGAGGCAACAGCACAAATATGTCAGCAACTGAAAACCTAAGGGCTCTCTGGCAGGGCCATGAGACTTTGAATGCCAGCAGAGGTGGGAGAGATCCCAGCCACAGTCCCAGCAGGCTTCCTGGGGCAAAAATTAGAAGGCAAAGCCAGGCCTAGAGTGCCAAGGTCTGTGGTCGGCTTAACTCAGAGGCAGCGCACACGACCGTGGTCTGGAGTGCTCCACCCAGAAGGTGGCCATGTGTGGTGAGTGGCTATCCTGCTGGCGGCCCTTTGGGAACAAAACCAGCTCATCTAGATACCCTGGGTGAGTGGGATGGAAGGGAGACGACAAACAACCTACCTACCCTGCCTCTTCAAATGGCTTTTAAAGCTTCTATAACTGGACACCAGTTCCAGAGTGGCTACCAAGTCACCTGAACCCTTGGCGACTAACTTATCCCTCAGCAGCCTCAGTTTCCTCAGCTGTATAAAATGGGTACTGGCCTATGTCAGTGGTTCCCAAAGCATGGGCCCCGAGCCAGCAGCATCAGTATCACCTGGGAACTTGTTAGAAGCCCAGATTTTCAGGACCCCATCCCAGACCTGATGAATCAGGAACTCTGGGAGTAGGGCCCCAGAATCTGTGTTTTAAAAAACCCTTCCCAGTAGTCCTGATACTGCTAAGTCGGAGAACAACCGCCTAGGTAATCATGTAGGTCCCTCCTGGCAAAAGAAAAGTCTGTAATTCTGTGGCCAGAATGTATCAGCTGTTGTCTCAAATCTAAGTGTTCCCATCATTCTCCATGTGAGAAAAAAAAATTTTTTTAAAGGATCAGCTCTGTTAGAAATTCTGCTGCACTGCAAGGGAATGGACGGAGCAAGGGGAGAAAAGAAGGAAAGTGCTAAGGTTTGAATGTGTCCCC
Organism: Mandrillus leucophaeus; assembly: GCF_000951045.1. NCBI lineage: Eukaryota > Metazoa > Chordata > Mammalia > Primates > Cercopithecidae > Mandrillus > Mandrillus leucophaeus. Next base: position 2,953,278 of record NW_012101876.1, on the reverse strand, counting down.
CAGAAAGTTTCCATGTGTTGAAAACTTAATCCCCAATGCAACGACATTGAATGGTGAGGCCTCATGGGAGTGTTTAGGTCAGAAGGGCTCCACTCTTGTGAATGGGTTAATACCAACTCAGGCAAAGGGCCTGAGGCTACAAGTGCAGTCTCCTGCTCTCTTCCCCCATTCTCTGCCCCTCTGCCATGGGATGACGCAGCAAGAAGGCCCTCACAAGATGCCAGGCCCTCGACCTTGGACTTCCCAGCCTCCAGGACCAGGAGCCAAGAACTGTCTGCCCTTTATAAATTGCCTGATCTCAGGTATCCTGTTATAGTAGCACAAGTGGACTGAGACAGGGCAGAAATGGAGAAGGGGAAAGGGAAAAAGGAAACTTAGTAAAAGAAGGGGGAAAGGAGGAGGGAAGGGAGGAAAGGAGAGAGAGGTATAAGAATAATCTGTTTACAGGAGGGGCCAGGAGAGAATGCCATTCTGGTCCCTTCCCTGAAGCCCCTATCAGGCCAGAGATGGCCCAGCAGTTGTAACCATCCTTTCTGCCTGGCCTCTAGGCACACGCATGCCTCCCTTCCAGATGAGCACAGCCTGTATTCCTCCTGCTGCGTGCCACGCTCATCACTTGCTGAAGGAGCCCTGAGGTTGCTTTATCCTGAGAATCCCTGCCCCCATCCCCATATTCCCAGTTTAAAGAGAGGAGGAAAAACAATTTTAAATCCACACTCTCAAGCTTTGCGAGGTTATGATTACTTGGGCCTATCAAGAATAACCTTCCCACTTTATCAAGCGCTGTGACAACCCCGCCACAATCAGACAGTAGCCATGGCAACCAGGACAAGCTTTGGCGCCTCACAAAGCCCTGAGTGGCAGAATGGAGTCCTTTTATTGGTGGCTGCATCCTGGGCCGGGTTTTCTCTGTGGGCACCCAGAGCTGCGAGACAATGAACAACCCCTGCTGCAGCCCAACCCGCCTGCTTACACAGACTGCAAACCGGCTGCTTCTATTTTGCTCCGTTTTATTTCATTTTGTCACTCTCTTAAAGAAAAAAAACAGCGGGATTTCTCCCAAACATTTTTTTCCCCTCAGGATAGGAGATGTCAGCCAGAGGGTACCGAATCATAAAGACCAAAAGCAAAAGGGAAAACACAACAAAACGTACCCCTGCTTGAGAGAGCTGAAGGTTCAATCTCACGTGTTAATTTCTGGCCATCACATGGTGCGTTGACAAGTAAAATACAAATGGTAGGGGTGAGATGTTGCACTCTGCCAGACTCTCCCACTCCAACTATCTGGGATGGTCTTGGCCTAATTAATGTTAAATGTGATTTTCCGTAAGCATCTATCATAGCCCTTTTGCATATTTATCAATATAGTAAAGAGATGGCATTTCTAAAATACGAGATGAGCCTGTCAGTGAAAGACACTTTTAAGTCCATTAGCTAAGAAAGGTGGTAGGAAACATATCCGGATGGAGGGCTTTCTTTGATCTGCTTTTTTGTGACACTCCAGTGAGGAGAGAAGAAAGCACCAACAGCACTCAAAAGCCAGCCTGCTTATCAAACAAAAAGACATTTCTTTCTCTGAGTAGGAGCAAAAATTTTAATTAACTCTCCACTCTCCTGTGGTGGATACGTAATCTCCGATCACACCTGGAGTGTTAAAAAATGGAGCATATCCTGTGGTTTTTCAACTCGTATAAAAGGAATTCATTTGTATTTATGGCTCTTTTTTCCTTTGTTCCCTATAATTTCTCCAGTGATTGCAAATCAACTAAAGAAATAGACATCCTACACAACCTTTCTTTACCCTCCAAAAATTAGGACAACAGAATGTAGAGTTTACTAAGAAATGCATTTGTCTTTTGATCATTTTAAAGATCCTCCATGCAGGGAAATAATTAGGAATTCATAAATTGGTCCAGTGAGAAAGTTTGTATTCTGAATGTCAGTTTGCTCTTCTTTTCTCCTGTGTTTCTTCTGGGAAGCAATCTGGGAGAAAAGGAGTTTGAAAGAAAATATGTTGCTCTTTATACATGATTATAAATGAAGACAGGAATTTGATTTCCCTTGTCTGAAAGGTGCTTGACACTACGTCTGGGGTGGTCTCCATACCTGAAAACAGTGACTGGGGACAGTTTGCCTCTGTTCCTGACATCCACAGGATTGAGCCCTTGCCTTTCACCAGGTAGGGTGTGTAAGGAAGAGTTCTACAAAAACTACCTCTGCCTCTTTTGTAAAATTGCTACCAAAACACTAATGCCCATAAATTACTGGCAGGGTGTGCTTATACTACTCTTATTTTACTTATCAATTTTAGGTATCCTAATTTTCTACCATGGGAAATAAAGGTTTAGTGCTCCCATATACATTTCTTATTTCCTTTTTCTCTGTGCTTCAAATGGTTTTTTTGTAATTTAAAGTAAATCAAAAGTCAGTGTTTGTGTTATCACAGTTTTGCAAATATTGCTCAATGCTGGGTCAAATTATGCACTATGACCATGCCTTCTTTTTTATATAACCCTCTGTTTTTCCTGGAGTTAATTATTACCTCAATTTTTTTCATCTTCCTGGTTGTACATGAACCCATCACTAATTCATCCCACATGTTGCAATACCTCTATTTAATGCCCATCAATAAATATGCCAAGATCCTAAATACATTAGTTCCATTTTTCCCCACCGGCGACATCATTTCTGAACCCTTGCTCCAATCTGGTCTGGCTGCTTTCCATGCCTGGGTTCTACCTAAATTAGCGTCTATGGCTAGTATGTTCTCTTTTTTTGGTTTCCTTCTCATTTTGCAGGAACACATCCTGTAGTGACTCTCTAGGCAACAATGCCCTAGAAGTCATCTGAATCTGTGCATTTCTAAAAATGCCTTTGTCTTTAACAGTTTAGGTACAGAAGTCTGGGCTGAAATTGATTTATCTGTCAAAATTTTGAAAGTACCTCTGGTAGCTTCTAGATGTCAGCAATGCTATTGAGATAATCTATTCTGATTACTAATACTCTAACTGTAACCTGTTGTGTTGCTTTGAAAGTTTTTAGGATTTTTTTTCTCCTCTAGAAGTTCCAGAATTTCATGATAACGTGCTTTGGTGTGGGTTTTTACCCAAAGGATTGTTCACCTGATGGCCTTGCAATCTGAAGATTCTTGTCCTTCGGTTCTGAAAAGTGTTTTTTCCCCCCTTTTGATAACTCTTCTCCCCTCCATTTTCTGTCTTCTTTTTTTCTGGACCTGGTATTAATCAAAATGTGTGATAGATGTTTTAATTTTATTCCTTCCCCCACAATTTTCTTACTCTTTTCATTTTGCTTTCTGAAAGACTGCCTTCATTTTGTCTTTCAAAATATTATATTTTTAAAATTTTCTGCTGCCCTATTTTTAAGACCCAAAAGCTCTTTCTTATCTTTTGATTGCTTTTTTTTTTTTTTTTTTTAACAGCATCTTGTTTTTGCTTCATGGATGCATTTATTTTATTTCTTTAAGTGGTTTCTTCTGATACCTACATTATCTCTACAGTTCCTAGGTTGCATGTAACAGAGATGGGGAACTAGGGATCCTACCACATCATGTTAGGACTTTAAACCAATGCCCTGGTTTTCAGCTCTGCAGTTCACATCCCCCAACCTCCCATCCCCCAACCTCCCATCACATGATGATTTATGCTTTGAAAACCAGAGCTTTTCTTGGGTTCTGGAAGAGACAAATGGCACCCTTCTTGTCCAGGTTGTAGCTTCCTCCATTTTGCTAAATTAGTTAGATTCCTCTATCTACTTTCTAGCTTCTAAAAATTTGTTGAAATCACTCATCTTCTACTTTATCTTCTTCTAATATTTTTGTTCTTGTGGGCATCGATTTATCTACCTACCTACCTACCTACCTACCTACCTAAAATTGAACCTCATTATTCTTAGTAGCTATATTCTATAAAGTCATTGTGAACAGTGCATTAGTGAATATTGAACCATTGCTCATAAGAGAAATATAGGGTTAGGGTCTTGGAAGCCTCTGGTCGCAACATTTTTGCAAACTGATCAATATGTAACCTTGTTTAATAGATAGTGTTGATTCATGAACACTGAACTTGCAGCCAACAGCACTATAACTCATGCCTGAGCAAACTTTACCTACCACTGGTATTTGCTTTGTAAAGCACATCATAGCATTCCTGCACTTAGGAACACTAGACAACAGTACTTCATTCAACTATGCATAGGGGCTATTTTTAACAGCTAAATCACCAAAAAAAGCACAAAAACATGAAAAATGTGGCCCTATGTCTACCAAAAAAAGGACACTTGCTTTTAGTATGAACATTGAAACCAGGCACAATATCACCTTGTTTGACCTTAGCTAGAAATGTGCACATTAGGCAATTCAAAATTTTTGCTGTTCTGCACATGTTTGCAAATGGCCACAAAATGCCATTTGTATTGATTTTGGGGTTACAATAAATTTTAGTAAGCAGATGAATTTGCAAATACAGAATCCGAGAATATGAGAATTGCCTGTATCTATCTAATTATATCATTCCTTTAGTTTCATTTCACGGAGATTTTTCAGAAAAGAAATAGATGCCTGTGTCCAATCCCCCTCATATAATAAAATGTTATTATTTTAATGTTTAAAGGGAACACTGGAAGGCCTTTCTAAATAACTTAGAATCCAGAAACCAAAAAATAAAAGTGACAAATTTGGTTATATAAAAACTCATATGATATAAAAGACAAATGGCAAAATGGAAAAATGTTTGCAGCTCATATTACAGAGAAAAAAAGGGCTTGTAAAAATTGAAAAAATCCAATAGTCCAAAATTTAAAAGGGCCAAAGATATGAAGAGAGATCACAGAAAATTCAAACATCCATTAAGCGCATGAGAGAAATGCAGAATCTCATGAGAGAAATGCAAATTAAAACTATCCTGAGATACTATTTTTTCACCTATTGAACTGGTAAAAAAACCCACAAGTTAGGCAACCTGCTTTGTTGCCAAGGCTGTCGGGAAGCATGCGTTCTTGTACATTGCTAGTGGAAGGGCTCATTGATTCAGCCCTCCTGGAGAACAATTTGACAGTATCTTTCAAAATTACAAACACATTTACCCTTTGACCCAACAATCTCACTTCTGGGAATTTATCCTACATATTAAAAAATGAGAAATGCACTGAGTTATTCACTGGAGAGCTGTCTGCAGTAGCAGGACACTGGAAACTACTCAAGTGCCCATCAATGCTGGATTTGTATTTAACATTATGTTTCACCCAGACAACAGCTCAGAGAACTGGGCAATGGCTGCTCAGCTGTTGAGCCAGGGCATACAGGATGAGGAGGGACAATGAGAGGGAATGAATTCTATTCTAGACACACTGAGTTTGAGGAACCTATAGAAATGTCCAGGCGGCAGCTAAATGAAACAGCCTGTGGTAGACAGAATAATGGCCCCAACGATGTCTACATCCTAATCCCAGGAGCCTGTGAAAATGTTCCCTTCACATGGTAAAAGGGATGTGGCAGATGTGATTAAGCTAAGGATACTGAGATGGAGAGTTTAGCCAGGATTATCCAGGTGTGCCCAGTGTAATCACAGGGGCGTTTATAAGGACAGGCAGGAAGGCCAGAGTCAGAGGAAGAGAGGTGATGGCAGCAGCAGAGGCTGGACTGATCCAGGGAAGGGGCCACGAGCCAAGGAACATGGGCAGCTTCCAGAAGCTGGCAATGATAGGTAACAGATTCTCTCCTAAAAGTCTCCACAAAGAATGTGGCCCTGTCAACACCTTGATTTTAGCCCCTTAATACTCATTTCAGACTTCTGACTCAACAAATATAAGACCATAAACTTGCGTTGTTTTAAAAGTCACTAAATCTGTGATTTGTTACAGTAGCAACAGGAAACTAATCCATAGCTCAGGGCCAGGAAAGGGCTGAGATGGGGATAAACACTTGGAGGTGTTGCCAGACTCAGGGTGGGTGAAAACTCCTGGAGGGTTGAGGCTGGCTGAGGGCTGGATTTCCTTGTGAGGGGGTGAGCAGAAGGTGAATGAAAATGGGCTGAGTGGGAAGGAATCAGCCCTTGGACAATCCAGCGTGGGAAACAGGCTTAAGAAGGGAGTTTGTACCACATTTTCTTTATCCAGTCCATAATACTATGCAGCCATAAAAAGAAACGAATCATGTCCTTTGTGGGGACATGGATGGAGCTGGAAGCTGTTATCCTCAGCAAACTAACGCAGGAACAGAAAATCAAACACCACATGTTCTCACTTGTAAGTGGGAGAGCTGAACGATGCAGACACATGTGAAAACACATGGACACATGGCGGCGACAACACACACTGGGACCTGTCGGAGGTGCAGGAGGAGGGAGAACACCAGGAAGAACAGCTCATGGATGCTGGGCTTCATACCTAGGTGATGGCCTGATCTGAGCAGCAGCCCACCATGGCACACGGACAAGCCTGCATATCCTGCACTTGCACCCTGGAACTTAAAAGTTGAAGGGGGAAAAAAAAATAGGGAGTTTGATCGCACCATCAAATATCTCAAGAGGGCAAGTCACAAGAAGCCTGTAAACTGTCTCTGGATGGATGGTGAGGTCTCAGGAGGCCACAGGCAGTACTCCGCAGGAGGGAAGTGGCCGATGGCAAGGACAGGTGGCAGCTGCTAGTGCAGAGGAGGCAGAGCATGCTGGTGCGTTCTCAGGGCTGCCTGGCCCCTGCTCGGCACATGCTGGCCACAGTGGCCCTCACGGAGGGGTAGGGGTCCTGCTCTCATACAGCTGTGGAAAGTGGAGATCCAGAGGCAGGGCGGAGGGGAATGCCAAGCCGGAAAGAAGGGCCACTTCACCTCTACCTAGCAAGTGGAAAGCAGATGCTGGAACACGGCGCGCAGCATTGCAGAAAACTACACATGGCTCTCAGGATGCTAAAGGGCAGGGCTATGCCTGGTACCACTGTTCATTCATGAATCTCACATTCAGTCAGCTTGACTCTGTCTTGGCCACTTGGGAAGCCTTTTCTGCCGCAGGAGATCCCAGTCTAGGGTGGGGAGAAGAAGCACATGGTTCCCATCCAATGGAGCCCACAGAGGTGAGGTGGAGGGAGGGAGAAGAGAAGGGGCGACCTGCTGCTCTGTGAAGAAAGAGCAAAGCCCTCGGCAGCCAGCACAGCCGGCCTTCCCCACCCTCAGCCTCGCAGGCCTCCACGGGAGGGAGGGACAGGCACGCTGGCCAGCTAGAGATGTTGTTTTCTCCTTTGTTTTACACACAATGCCCCAGAAAAACATTTTGCTGATATGTAATTAGGACAACATAATAGAGTCTAAGAGAGCAGTCCTCTCATTTTAGATAACTTAGGCTTTCATAATGTTCAAAGAGAAAATTTTTTTTTTTTTTAAGAAAAAGCTTAGTTCTTAGATGCAGAAAAGGGGGCAGAGGAAAATACATGTAATGCATAAAAAGCTTCAGTTCCGAGACTCTTTACCCATCCAGTGCTGGTGAATTCACATCTTTGCCTGATTTTCTCTACCAGGTAAGAAAGGCAGCAAACTCGGTAGCCTTGTAGGAGCTCAACGAAATAAAAATAATTATTACCTGAAACATACTGTTTGGAAGAATGGTGTCTATTATGACCTCCCTGTGTCCAGGCCACTATCAACACAGCTCGGCAGCTCCTCCCATAAGAGGGAGACTCCCTCTGGTCACCCCTTGAATCTTGGCTGGTCTTGGAACTTGCTGTGACAAACAGGATATGGCAGATGTGACATTACAGTCATCCTGAACCTAGGCCTCAAGGGGCCTTGCTGTTTCTGCTCACTCTCCAGGAACCCTGCCTATGCCATGAGGACAGCCCCAGGCTAGCCTTTGGATAATGAGAGACCTGTGGCCCTGCTAAGCAGCAGACGTGAGAGATGCCATCTTGGAGCTGCTAGCTGCGGTCCACCCATCAGCGCCTGCAGGCACGTGCTGAGATTAGTCGATTTCCTAAAAGTTGAAGGAAAAGTCACCCAGCTGACCTGTGCGGGTTATGATTTTAACTCACTAAGCTTTGGGGAGCTTTATTACACAGCAGAAGCTAACTGGTTTATTACTCTTATTCTAAGAAGAACCACATACCAGGCAACCTGTAGGAGGAAAATTGTAATGAAAGTCACCTCATTTGATTTATGGCTGGGCTCAGTGGCTCACGCCTGTAATCTCTGCACTTTGGGAGGCAGAGGTGGGCAAATCATGAGGTCAGGAGATCGAGACCATCCTGGCCAATGTGGTGAAACCCCGTCTCTACTAAAAATACAAAAATTAGCCAGGCATGGTGGCAGACACCTGTAGTCCTAGCTACTCGGGAGGCTGAGGCAGGAGAATCGCTTGAACCCAGAAGGCAGAGGTTGCAGTGAGCCCAGATCGCGCCGCTGCACTCCAGCCTGGTGACAGAGCAAGACTCCATCTCAAAAAAAAACAAAATCGCCACATTTGATTTGAGGAAAATACAATGATATAGTTACTGCTGAAGGGGAGTGTTGCTAATTTGTCACCACACTCAAGGCTGGCACACCTAGCCCCGATTTTCTCCAGGCCAGACACTGTGGCCTTGCATTACCTCTGGAGCCCTGAAGTCTAATTTATGATAACCTACTGCGAGGTCCAGCAGTGCCACCAGCTCGCCCTGGAAGAGAGAGATAAAAACCCACACTGGGTAGATCGTCCTAGCTTGAGACGTTGCCCTGGCTTCTCCTAAAGCACAATGCCAAGTTGGCAAGAAAACCAAACCTGCATGTGCAAGATAACACTCTCCTGGATTCTGGGACATGCTGGGTGATCTGGTCCTGGTACATGTGGTTTCTCTTATGTCAGTTACTTGGAAGGCAGAAAGAAGAAAGGGGCTACTGGATGGAAGGGCGGGAGATGGCATGCATCCTTTTTATCAGGGGTATCTGCCCACACACACCTGCGTGAGCAGAATGAGAACCAGGCAAGGCATGCAACCATGCAGGGCTCCCGATCACAGGGAAGGTAATGAGGCCAGACGTGCGGAGGCTAAGGGGCGACAGCTGGGGCCAACGCTGACCCATAGCAGGGACAGGCACTGCAGTTCTGACTGTGGTTAAGCAACACAAAGCCGTCACATCCTGTCAGCTGCTCATCAGAACCGCGTACGCAACAGCACAGGGCTCCTGTCCTCCAGAAGCTGACATCTTAAACACACGTTGATTGCTTCAGGGTGAGGGGGTCCTCCCAGGCCAACTTAGAAACAGCTTTGTTTGATAACAATTAAAAAAGAAACATTTTCTTCATCCAGAGACTTGCCAAGTCCCTCCCACTAGCTTTGATGAGACAGAAAACTAGGCTCTCTGGGGGTAAATGGGACTTGCCACTTTATTACTCTCTTTAGACCATTAGAGGTGAATGAGGGATCCTACATCATAACTTTAGCCTTTCTGATTTTTCACCTTACCTCTTACCCAGACAAAAGAAAGGGGATTGGAAAAAAAAGCTTTTCTGAAGTGTATAATTAAAAGATGTTTATTTTGGAGTTGGGGACCTGGGGAGAGAGCCAGTCTGCAGGAATTCTGGAACCCAAAAGTGTCAACTTTGTCCCCTCCACCTATCAGCAGTGGATTCCCAACAGCTTACTGATAATCATAAAATGCAAACCCAGAAGAGGTCTCTGAATAAAGGTTGGTTCAAAACCTTAAGGGAGGGGGAAATGGAGATTAAAGGTGATTTCACGGTCCTAGCTAACAATGAACAGAGCCACACAACACACCATGCGCTGGGCTGTCACAGCCTTGACTCACTAAGGAAGGGATTGGTAAGACATGGGATGCTGGGAAAAGCTCAACACGATGAATTTCTCTCTCCCTGACTTTCTCTGCCTGGTAACTTCAAAGGTGCCACGTTCTCAAGCCGTGCTGGGGCAATCGCAGTTGGCCAGTACTCTCCTTGTGGTGACTGGTGACTCAACTGTCAGTATCATGTTGCTATGGCTACCACAATTCTTGCTCAGCCCTCCCTCCTTATGCTTTGCTCTTATTTAAACCAAACTGCATCGCATTAATCCCACAGCATGCCCTCTGAGGACCCATCTCTGATAGGGCTTCTGAGGTGCCAGAAACCTCCAGCTGGAATATCCTGCCTTCAGGACAGATCAGACCTCTGGCTGTTCATTAGTCCAATGCCACAAGTCCTGCAATCTGCCTCCCACTCTGTCTGGCTCCCTGCTCTACCAGAGATAAATCCACCACAGCCATAACAGATGCACTGCCGGGTCCCCATCAGCATCTGCACTGACACCTACCATGGGACAAACCAATGATGAAAAAACCAAAGTCAAGAAAATGAAAATGGTCTCAGAGAGACTGGACAACCCTATTTGGGGTCCTCTAGAAAACCCCCCTGTCACTCTGTTCCCTGTCCTACCATTTCCGCATATTGATCACGAATTGGCACTTCCTTGTTCTTCTGCCCCTGCAGTAGAACACAAATTCCACAAAGGCAAGGAGTTTATCTTCTTCCTGATGAATCCCAGGCACTTAAGGAAGTATTTGTTTGATAATTAGTTGTTGAGTGAGTGAATAAATGCACCTGTGCTAGCATTTTTGGGGTAGGTTCTGCCACCATTGTCTTGTATCCTCAAAGTCTTATCAAAATTGCTGTAAATCATACCTAAAATGAGACATGAGTTTGCCACCAAAAATGTGAACTGATTTGCCAGGATGCTGTGTTACCATTTTATGGGCATTTTGTATGTGGAAGTTGGAAGTATATTCATGTATGAAAATTAGATACAGTCATGTACTGGCCATCAAGCACAAGGCCATTATTTACCTGGCCACACATAAACTTGTTTCTTCCCTGTTTCTGTTCCATTGCCGTGTGTTATGGAGGGTCCTATCAGGAGGTAGTGTCTGTTTCTCCATCTCTTGACTCTGAGCTGGTTTTGTGACTCTCTTTGGCCAATAGTACATTAACAAATGTGATGCAAACTGCGGCATGAACTAAGCTGGCACTTTGGGGCTTGCCCACTTGCTGCTCTTGGGAATCCTGTGGCTGCCATCCTGTGAAGAGGTTCAGGTTAGCTTACTGAATGTTAAGATACACCAGGCTGTGTTCTAGCCAACTGCCAGACATATGAGTCAGGCCACTCTAGATCATTCAGCCATCAGCTGACATATGAGAGAGCCTAGCAGAGATCAGCAGGGTTGCCCTATGGCTGAAGAATTGATCAGATGACCTAAAGAATCATGAGCTAACACATGGTTATTTGAAGCCACTAAGTTTGGAATGGTTAGTTACACAGCAAAAGCCAACTGATGGAGACTGAAAAACAAAACATCCAACAAACATTTAATGGAGACGAGTGTATCTGCTTCTTTCAAAGTGACTTTGTCTTTATACAGGAAGGTAACTCTGCAGAATCCTGTGGCCCAAATAGATTCTAAATAGAATAATGCTTTTGTGCTACTCCCTACCCCTCACCTTCTTGTCCAAACCGGCTTCTGAACATCATCAAGAATTTTCAAGGTAAATCAAAGGTAAAATTTGTTTTCATGGGATAAAAATTCACTGGTTTCAAAAAGTAAAGGCCTCAGGAGAATGAGAAGACAAGTCACAGACTAAGAGAAATATCTGCAAAAGCCGTATCTGATAAAGGACTTTTATCCAAAATATACAAAGAATTCATAGACTAAACAATAAGAAAACAACCCAATTTAAAAATGGGCAAAAGATCTGAACAAATACCTCACCAAAGAAGATACACAGATAGCAAATAATAAGCATATAAAAAGATGATCAACATCATACGTCTTTAGGGAAATGCAAATAAGACAATGAGATGCCACATTAGAATGGCCAAGATCCAAAATACTGACAATACCTAATGCCGGCGAGGATGTGGAACAATAGCAACTCGCATTCACTGTCATGGGGACGCAAAATGGTACAGCCACTACAGAAGACAGTTTGGCAGTTTCTTACAAAACTAGACATATTCTACAATATGATCCAGCAATCATACTCCTCGTTATTTACCCAAATAAGCTGAAAACTTTTGTCCACACAGTAACCTACACATGGCTGTTTACAGCAGCTTTATTCATAATTGCTAAAACTTGGAAGCAACCAAGATGCCCTTCAGTAACTGATAGAGAAACTGCAGTAGAACCATACAATGAAATATTATCCAGCACTAAAAAGAAATGAGCTCTCAAGAGATTGAAGGAGCCTTAAATCCATATTACTAAGTGAACGAAGCCAATTGGAAAGGCTACATAGTGTATGGGAACTCTGTGGTTTCAGTTTAGTTTTGGTGTGAACCTAAAACTACTCTAAAATAGAAAGTTTATTTTTCTAAAAAACGTAAGGACCTTGAATCAAAACTGACATGAATTACAGTGATATTGCTAAAGAATATTAATGGTTTATAAGAGCAAGAAAATTGAAGTCAGCAAAAACCCACCAATGGAAAACTAATTAAATAAATTAAAATAAAATTGTTCATAGATTGAAGTACTCTATGGCCATTAAAAATAATGAAGTAAAAGCCTAATAACAAGAACATTTTCAGGATACAGTTACATACCCAAATGTATAACAGTATGAAGAGTATGATATCATTTTTGTAAAAAATATGCAAATATAAACAATATACACAGGAAGGATTATCCTAAGATGGTATGCAGCTATCTTGCAGTGATGCTGAAAGCTGGGGTTTATTTTGCTTTCTTTTCTTTACTGTGTTTTCTAAATTATCTTTAATGACCACGTGTCACTTTTTTCAACATCTTTATTGATATATAATTGAAGTATCTTAAAATGCACCTATTTAAAGCCAACAATTCAGTGGTTTATAATATATTCAGAGTTGTACAACCATCACCACAATCTAAGTTTAGACCACTTTCATCACCCCCACACCAATACCCTGTACCTATTAGCAGTCACTCCCTCTTCCCCCACCCACCCCTAGGCAACCACAAGTCTACTTGTTGTCTCTATGCACTTGCCTAATCTGGATATTTCATATAAATGGATTCATATAATATGTGGTCTTTTGCAACTGGCTTCTTTCACTTTAGCATTTGTTCAGGGTTCATACGTGTAGCATATATCTTTACTCCTTTTTATTGCCAAATAATATTCCATTATACAGATATACCATAGTTTATCCATCATTTGATGAACATTTACATTGTTTCTACTTTTTTGGACATTACAAATAAAGCTGCCATCAACATTAATGTACATAGGTCTTTATATGGACATATGTTTTCACTTCTCTTAAATATAGGGGTGGAATTGCTGGGTCATATGGTAACTATGTTTAACATTTTGAGAAAGTGTCCATGGATCACTTTTATAAAAAGAAAAAAAGTTATAAGAATGAAAGCAGAGGCCTCTTGCCCTCACTAGACTAGTTCTCAATCCTTCAGTCTAATTTGCCAAGCCCAATTTGCCACTTCACCCCAAAAGGATGTTTAAAGAGGCCACTGATTTAAAAGCAGCGTGTCAACATGCGTGCCCAGCTTATTCAAGCTGGAAGGGGTCAGGATGGACCTCTAGTCCAGTGGCTGCTGGGCCTGGCTGAATTTTTTTACATGCGGATCCCTAATCCCACCCGCCAGACCTTCTGACTTTGAGTCTCCAGGGAGGCAGAGTCACTTGGGAATGCATATTTATTTATTTATTTTTGGAGATGGAGTCGCGCTCTGTCGCCCAGGCTGGAATGCAGTGGCGCAATCTCGGCTCACTGCAAGCTCCGCCTCCCAGGTTCACACCATTCTCCTGCCTCGGCCTCCCAAGTAGCTGGGACTACAAGCGCCTGCCACCACGGTGGGCCAATTTTTTGTATTTTTAGTAGAGACGGGGTTTCACCGTGTTAGCCAGGATGGTCTCGATCTCCTGAGCTCGTGATTCGCCTGCCTCGGCCTCCCAAAGTGTTTTTTGTTATTTTTTTGAGACAGAATCTCGCTCTGTCACCCAGGCTGGAGTGTAATGGCATGATCTTAGCTCACTGCAGCCTCAACCTCCCAGGCTCAAGTGAGCCTCCCACTACAGCCCCTCTGAGTAGCTGGGAATACAGGCACACACCACCATGCCCAGCTAATTTTTTTTTTTTAATGTAGAGACACAAGGTCTCACTATGTTGCCCAGGCTGGTCTTGAACTCCTGGGCTTAAACAATCCTCCCACTTCAGCCTCCCAAAGAGCTGGGATTACAGGCATGAGCTAGCCAGCCAGAATGTGAATTTTTAATAAGTCCTCAGGTGATTCTTAGGACTACCAAGGTTTGGGAACCACCGCGCTAGTCCTTCCTACCTAAAACATCACTCCTAATTAGTGGTGATGGAACATCCGCATCACACCAGCATCTGGGAGTTGACAGTCCTAGGCCCCAACCACTTCCTCTGCTGAAGCATTCCACATACACTCTCCAATTAGACCTAGTTTTTCCCTTACAACCAACAAAAACAGTCTACTTCCTTTCTCGTAAGTCAGCCCTTCAAAGATATGAGGAAGCCAGCTACCTGACTGCCCTTGTTTTTTCCTCCTCCAAGATAAACATGTCCAGTTGTTTCCCACCATTTCCAGGTGTCTCCCCCGTTGCTGTCACTCTCACCTGTACCCTAGAGTCTATGTTTCTCATCAAATATGGTGGTCATGGTGGAACCTAAGACTCCAAGTCAGCCAGCAGTAGACTGAAGACAAGAGGGAGAAGTCCTTCATGCATGTGTTTTCATAAATTTGGTCAAAGATATCTTTTCTAAGCAGTGCTAACCTCATCCAATTATTTATTCAATCAATGTTTGTTAAAAAAAAAAAAAATGCAACACAAAAGGAACTAATTTGGATCCAGAAACCATGAATATAAGGAATGGCTGGTCCCTGACTCAAGGACTTTGCATAGCAATTTGGTAACTTCAGTAATTCCTAGGTAAGGTGAAATGTGGTTGTTTAAAAAGGAAGGGAGAGCAAAGCCAGCTGATAGTCTTATAGATGGCCCCACAAAGCTGGTGGCATCACGGTTGGGCTGGAAAGGGCGAGCAACTGCCTCAAAAGTGAAGATCGGAGGTGGAGCAGGGTCTCAGCAGAGAGTGAGCCCAAGCAAACACGGGCTGTGATCTGGAAATGTTCACTGGGTCACATCCCAGAGCACTTGGAGGGAAGTAGTAGAGACATTCTTGGCCTTTTTCTTTGGAATTATTGTCAAATCAGGTATTCGCCATTCTATATTATTGACTTTTTTGAGCTTAAATGCAATTTGTTGATACTTAAATGTATTCCTATTACATTTATTGGACTGGTTTTAGTCCAACATTCATATACTAAGAGGTAAGAGATTGGAGGGGTTTAAGAAGTCTGGAAAACCTACTCAAAAAAGGAAATGGATTAGATCAGTAATTTTCAAGGTTGTTTTGTTTCTTTTTTTTTTTTTTTTTATTAATAGGATGCTTCCTTTAAGCATCAACTATAATCTGATTTAGAAACAACATGTAAAAACAGATACATTCAGAACAAGCAGCTCTGGTTGACACTGGCATGGGTGGGTGCTCCAGAGTCTTCCCCACTCTCAGACATGACCTGGCTTTCTTCCCCTTTGCCCAACTAGAATGCTTTTGTGGAGCCCAAGAGCATCCACGTTCTTTAGATCCCGAGGGCCACCCAAGATATTCTGTGGCCTCCCAGAATCAGGTCTCTTCAGGTCCACCACCTTCTAGATCCCTACACAAGCCCCTGAAAAAGATGTGAAACAGGACAAGGCACAGGATGGCATCAGAAAGCCCATGAAGAAAGACCTCCTCCCAATGAAAGCACATCGTTGCCAAGTGCGGCCTCTCAACCAGTTATACACCACCCGTAGGCCCTTCCTTTTTATTTAGCTGTATTAAAAGCCTTGGCCAGGCGAATTTCAGAGAACATATTTCAAGGAGTGGTGATGAGTGAACACATAACTACAAGAACACCCTCCAACCTTTTATGCTCACTGATTTAATATACTTCAGTTGTCTCTGGAGAACCATTTGCCCTCTCTTCCTCTGTGGCTCTCATGCATCTGAAAAGCTCTTTTAGGGGGCCACATGGAAAGCATAAGAAATGGGGGCAGCCCCTAGGAGCAAAGAGCAGCTCCTGGATAACTGCTGCAAGAAAACAAGGACCTCAGACCTGCAACCACAAGGCCAACAACCTAAATGAACTTGGAAGTGATTCTTCCCCACCAAAGCCTCTAATAAGGAACACAGCTCTACTGACATCCAATTTCAGCCTTTTGAGACCCTAAGCAGCAGAGGACCCAGTTCAGCCCAACTGGATTTCTGGCCCAGAAACTGTAAGATAATAAGTAGGGTGTGTGTGTGTGTATATGTGTGTGTGTGTGTGTGTGTGTGTTTAAAGCTCTGATAGAATTATCTCCCACCCTTTTATCTCAAACACATTGGGAAAACCTAAAGATATAGCCCTTGTTATCACATTGAGACCTTAACTTGCCACAGGATGCATAAACATTATTTCTGGGCATGTTGTGAGGGTGTTTCTGGAAAAGATTAGCATTTGAATGGGCCAACTGAGTAGACCAGATGGCCCTCCCCAATGTGGGTGAACATCATCCAGTCATTGAGGACCTGAACAGAACAAAAGGGTGGAGGAAGGCTGAATTAACACTGCCTGACTGCTTGAACAGGAATGTCCATCTTCTGCCCTTGTTGCTCCTGGTTCTCAGGGCTTGGGACCTGGACTGGAATCCGCACCATCAGCTGCCAGCTCTCAGGCCTCTGAACTATACCAGTGGCTTTCCTCGGTCTCCAGCAGACTGTGGGACTCCTCAGTCTCCATAATCACATGAGCCAAAACCTTATAATAAATCTCTTTGTGTCTTTGTGTGTGTGTGCATAATCTCCTACTGGTTCTTTTTTTACTGGAGAACCCTAATACACTTATTTCTTGTTGTTCTGTGGCATACACTGAATATTTTAAACCGCATTTGTCACAGGATTTTGAAAATGTGATCATTTGTTTCATCCTTTCGTCCTCTGCAGCAAGAATCGAAATTCACTTTGCCCCATGATCTTCACCAGAATGGCATACTTGCCTCTCCCCTCGTCAGATTTAAAAGGTTTCTGTGATTTAAGGTCTTCCAGCACCCCTCAGGAAGCTTGACAATGAAGAGGAATTATTGATGAATGTGGAAAGGCCAGGGGGTGGGCATTCATTTTTAATGACTACACTCCTTCCCTTGACTAAATGGAATCAATCCTGCCTGCCTGAATTTCATCCATTCATCATGCTGTCACAGTGGCTGACACACAGTAGGAACTCAATATTTATTTGCTGGATAAATTTTTAAAAAGGTATATCTTACTTGTATCACTAAATGTTGTATATGAAGTGAAATATGGATGTCTGAGAAAATAGGACAATTGAGTTTATGGAAGAAGAAAGTGCAGACAAAGATTAAAGGTCAAACACTTCTTTTGTCATCTCATTATCCAGACCGTCAACAAGTCCACTCTTCTTGAAAATACCTCTAGGAGCATCCTGCCTTGCTAGTCCCCCTCAGTGGCACATTCTGTTGGCTGCCAAAGCCGACAGCCCCTCGATGGCCCAGGCCTCCTTCCTCACTGACACCCCCCAGGCCTGGACAAGCATGACTCTTGACAAGTGGCATGGGTCTGTGACTCAACCCTGGCCAATGAGACCTGAGGAAATCTGTTAGGGGTTTCTGGGAAAGGTTTTACTTGCTAATAAAAAGGGACATGTAGCAGGAAAAAACTGCCCCCTGTTCTTCACCATTGTCATCACATTTGCATGAGACACCTAAAATTGCCACAGTTACCTTGTGAGGAGGATCATGAGGAGAGGCCCGCAGACAGGCTGAGGATGAATACAGAAAGATGGCAGCACCTGGGTCCCTGGTGGCATCTGTAAGCCATTGAAAAAGCTGACTCTGCAACCTCCCCATCTTGCTCTAGACTTCCTGCAGTGAGATGAAATGAACACCCCCCTACGGCTTAAGCCGCTTTTAGTCAGATTTCCTGCTATGAACAGTGGAAAGCAACCCAACTGATACCCATGACCACCACCCTTATTCTATTTCCCTGGGCTTCTGTTGCTCTATCCCCCTTTGTGGCCATTTCTCCAGGGCCAGTTGTCCCAATGTACAGCTCTCTGATGAAAATCCCACTATGGCTCCTTTCAACCCATTGCAAGAAGTCCAGGCCCTTGCCTCAACCACAAAGTCTTCCCCAGACTCTTCACATGCAAACATACTGTCAAGGACTCCCTACAGGGTGACCCTGGAGAGACATCCATGCATGTTATACCCATTTCCTAGGGTGGCTATAATAAATGACCACAAAATTGATGGATTACAACAATAGAAATTTCTCACAGTTCTAGAAGTCAGAAGTTCAAAATCAGGATCACTGGGTCAAAAACCAAGGTTATAACAGGCCCCTGCTCCTTTTGGAGGCCAGGGGGAGAATCCGCTCGTTTTTTTCCGGCGCTAGTGGCTGCTGGCATTCCTTGTCTTGTGGCCTCATTACTCTAATCTTCAAAGCATTTTCAACTCTCTACTCTGCCTTCACCTCTATGTGTATAAAATCTCCCTCTGCCTCTCCGTTATACAGATGCACACCCAGCTCTGCGTGCACACCCACCTCTGTGTGTATACCACCTCCTCTCTGGAAGGAGCTTTCTCTGTGAAAGGGAAACTAGGGAAGTGAGGGTCAGAGGAGAGAGGAGGATTCAGTCTTTACTATATACACATTTGCACTGTAAGCATTTTGTTTAAAATTATTATAAAACCTCCAGTAACTTTTATCTCAATTTGCAATGTAATATTCCTGAATGGAATTTTTTTACACATGGTCTTAGGCCAGGCTCCCTAGAAGCAGACGCTAAGACAAGTATTCATGTGCAAGTAACTTATTAAGGATGCGCTGCCAGTGAGGGAGTGGGGGAAGTCGGACAACACAGTAGCAGCAGCCCAGGAAGGACGCAGTTTTAAGGACATCCCGTGACCAGTGGCTTAGTCTGATCCTGTGGGGAGCTCTGAGGGGTGAGTTACGCTCAGAGTTGTCCCCATCTGAGGCAAGGGAGCAGAGCTTTCATACACCCACACTCCTCTGTCATTGACGAGGACTGCCTCAGGGCACTTGTGGCTCTTGTTGCTTAAAGCAGGGCAGGCTCCTGGAGCTCAGGGGCAGGGCTCTGCTAAGAGGCACAAGTGCTGCCTGCTTGAGGTGAAAGCACGATGGTAAAAAGGGAGCTGAGGCATCTAGATCACCAACACTATCCATTATCAGAGGCATCTAGGAGATCACCCACATTATCCATTATTGAAGGCATCTGGGAGCTCACCCACATTATCCATTATGTGTTCTAATTATAAAAAAAATTAATAGATGTGCCTTCTCTTCCAGCTGGCCTCTGCTCCTGTCACTTCCCACAGCAGGGAGCCCCCACACTCAATCCCTTAGCCCATTCAAGTCCTGACTTGACTGCCAATACCCAGCTGGAGCCCACTGTGTCCAGGAGGCCTTGCTCAGTCTCTGCTCTCTCCCAGGGCACTTCTGGTCAGCAGGGCACAATTAGCCTTGAATGCCTTCCTACTTCCTTTGTAGGCTCTTCTTCCCGAGGCTCCTTGATGTGTGGGGCGTCAGCAAACGCCCCTTTGCATCCTTGTTCCTGGGCATCAAAGAGCAGTCATTCTCTTTGAGCCTATGGAGTTCCCCAGTTCCCTGAGAGTTCTGTTATGGAACCTCTAATCTCCACCGTCTCAAATGGTTTTCATTCGTATGTACTCTTTCATGGATTAGTCTAGCCCACCTGCCCCATGGGGGAGCAGGAGGGCTGGTTTTGGTCCAATAGCCCATCATCTCTGTGTCCTGCCACTGCCACAATCCACATACATTTCAGAACGCCCAAGCAAGTGGCTGCTGCCAAGGAGGAGGCAGAGGGAAAATAATGGCTAAAAGAGATAAAAGAGGGACAGACAGCCATCCCAGGCTCCAGTATCCGAGGACAGGGTCAAAGCTTCAGATCAGAAGTCAGGACTCAATAATCAGATCATGACCTTTTGGGGTCACTATTTCTAAATGTAATCTCTTCCCCATCATTATGGGAAGGGAAATGACTTACCTGGGCAACACAAACTGTACAAACTAAGCTTTTCTCTGTGAAGTTCCTAATAGCAGAAGAGTACTAGAGGCCCTCTCCAGAGACAAGAAGAAAGAATTTCAGAGGCTCAGGGGAAAGTTTGATATGGCCCCATGGCAAGAAATGCTCACAGGCCCGCTGGCTCCAGGTGGACATGTCACCCTAAAATAAAAGTTGGAGGCAACTAAGGAAAACCACTGTCGCTGTGGAGATAGATGAGTGTGAATTTACAAGGACAGAAGGGGGTACCTGAGCCTCCAGGGATGGTGACAAAAATAAGGCAAACCCAAAAGAGGAGGAATGTTGTGCCTGGAATGAGCTGAGGTGTGCAGGTGGCGTGAGGTATACACATATGCACCTCAGCCTAGAATGAGATGAGATATGCGAATTACATATGTGCGTGTGTGCACACGTATACACACACGCCGTTTAAAATCATGCTGAAAGCAAGAAGTTGCACAAGAAGAGTATGTTCAAGACAATAAAAATGAGATTATTCAACTCCTATTTTACTTTCTTTTCTACAAGGAGACAAATATGGCTAAAGTCTAAGAGACCCTGTGAAGTTTTCTCCCCATTAATGGCATCACAGCATTTATATCTGTGTTCATCAGGATTCTCCTGAGAAAGAGAATCAGTAGGCTATCTTGTATCTAGAAAGATTCATTTTGAGGAACTGGCTTACGTGACTGTGGAGGATGTAAAATCCAAAGTCTGCAGGGTAGCCCAGCAGGCTGGAAATTCCAGCAGGAGTCGATGTTGCAGTTTTGAGTCTGGAGGCTGAATTCCTTCTTCTGGGATCTCAGTCTTTTTTCTTAAGGCCTTCAGCTGATTGGATGAGGTCCACTCACATGATGAAGGGTAGTGTGCTTTACTCTTCTACTGAGTTGAATGGTAATCACATCTAGAAATACTTTTATAGCAACATCTAGATTGGTGTTTGATCAAGTAACTGAGTACCATAGCCCAGCAAAGTTGACATAAAATTAACCATCACAGGATAATTCTGCAACTTAGTTTTCTTGTTTAACATTTCCTGCAATTCCTTCCATGTCAGCTTATACAGAATGACCTAATCTATAATAAGAATATATTATCTTGTGTTTAACCATTCCCCTACTGATGGACATGAATATTGTTACCTTTTTTGATATTACAAATAATGCTGAGATAATATCCTTGTCTGTGCCTTCTTGTGAACACATGCATTTGTTTCTTTAGAAGAGATGGACCTGAAGTATGAAATTGCTGAGTCATGGATGGGAGTGGGCATTTCAGATTGTTAGCAGATGTTAGCAGTTTGCCCTCTGAAGCAAACTTGAAAATTTTAAATGAGCTCAAGCTGAGATGAATCACTTTTTTTTTTTTTAAGGAGAAGGCAGTCATCCATACATACTATTCTGTAAACAGGTGTGTAACTGTCAAGGTGAGTGGCACACAAGAATTTGATAAAAGTCCAAGTACTGAAAGAGCTGCTAAAATAGAGCTGAGGCTATTCTGACCTCCATAGCACTCACCTGTGCTATGATTCGCTTTGTGGTGGGAAAGGATGGAGATGCAGCCTGGGAGGGGTTTGGGTGTTGATTCCTGGGCCTTTCATGGGAGTGATTATTTGCAGGAAAATCATCCCTATCACAGGAAAAAGGCAGAGAACTGCTGTCTTTGGCACTAAAGACTATGATCTCAGAACCAAAATAATTATCTCGGAGAAACTGTGGCAATAAAAGAAAAAAAACCAGATGGTTTAAAAAGAACAAATATTGGCTCCCTTGTGAATTCTAGAAACCATGGAAATTGATGTTACTCCCTGGCAAATCCTAGAGTGGATTCTTAAAGAGATGGTTGGGAGCCTTTGAAACCAAAGCTTGAGCCCCAGAAATCTGCAGAACTTCATGAAGAACAAGTGAGACCTAATGTGTTGTTACACAGGATTATGAGACAGGGTTACAGGCCAGAGTAGGTTTTACTTACAGAAAAGCATCTCATCAAGCCTTTCATGTAAATACAAGAGAGGAATGGAAGGTGGAACAACAGGGCCACCTGAATCTACTGCAGAATGGTTTGGGTTAGTGTCAGGCACTGGTGGAGAGATTCTTATAGCGTGCCAAGGACTGTGTCCTTGATCCAATCTGTTTGCCATTGAGACCAGCCAGGAGCCACCATACATATGAAGCCTTCAGGGAAGCCAAGGCTGGAAGATCCCCGAATGAAGGATGATATAACCATGATCAGAAATGTCTTGACAGGCTGGGGAAATGGGCAGAAGCGAGTAGTGTGAGATAAAATGGGAGTTAACAAAAGATTAAATACGCAGGCAGAGAGTGGAGAAGAGCTGACTCCAGAGCCTCATGACAAAGTCTGTGGGGTTGTAGAGGCTGTAATGACGCCCTAAGCCATTCTCCCCGCAGCTGTACTCGCGGAAGTCCAGTCCACCCTGAGAGAAGTCAAGTCCTCGCAGGCAGCAGCAGCTTTCTAGGATGCTCATGCCCTTCTGACCTCACCAACTGAGCATATCAGGGGTAAGCTGTATGTGTTTCTATAAGTTAGACCCATTATCCTAATTACATGTCTTAAATGATTTAAAAGCATATAAACTATAAGTGCAAAAACAAGTTGTTTCTCAAAAAACTAAGTTGAATTCCTTGAAGAGACTCAACCAAGAACAATCACTAAAAAGTAACAACTGTGGCTGAATTAGATGTGTGTTGGGCGAGGGGACTAGAAAGACTAGAAAGAAATCATGAAAACATAGAAGGATTCTGCAGTCAGATTCCATTGATACTTTAAAGAAACTGATACTGGACATTGTAGTTAGCACACTTTGGGTGTGGTTTATATGAGAAAGATGAGGCAGAACTCTACTTCAGCAGACACTCAACTCAAAAAGACTGGCAAATGGACATGTGTTTACATACTTTACATTCAAATAAAATGTGTAAGATAGGAATCTGATTTTCTTTGGGTCTCTTTGACTTTTTCAATTAACCCACCCGCCACCATACCAGTTGCATCAGCTATAAGTGCTTTTTCTACTGTCTTATGTTCCATTCTGGCACCAAATTTCACGATAAGCACTGATGTTCTAGAACATATTCCAGAGAGAGGGATAAACATGGAAAAGTCTCTATGCTCAGGTAGCACCTGGTGGTGTCTATAAGCTCTGATGGGCTGTCAGGCTCAAAGATACACAGATTCAGAGGGAAGAAGAGGTCTCTGTGTCTGTATCTTGCTCTTTACCTATTCATCTTATGTAGTTTTTTCCTTTCCTTTCCAAGAATTACCCTTTCTGCTCACACACTAGACTGTAAACTCAAAGAAAGTCAACAAAATACCTGTTATAAATGCCCTATGGATACACATTTATCTTACAACTGCCTTTAATTTTAGGCTGTAGGTTTCCAACTGAGCAAAATGCAGTTATTTGCATTTGACTCTACAGGTACCCTAGCCCAACCGCCTCTGTGCTTTTAGCATACCACAAAGGCAATGGGGGAAGGATCTGTCTCATGATGATACGAGGTGACTGACCGAGAAAGCAGTATGTCATGAGGGCTTACTATGTGCCACGTTCTACATTCACAACTTTTTAATATGTTTTCTCTTTTAATTCTCATCAACTTTGAGAGGTCGTCACCAGTATCCCCATTTATACAACTGAAAATAGAAAAACAAAGCAGGGGTGGTTTGCTTTTCACATAGTCCATCACTCAGCTGGGAATCAGAGAGGCAGGATGCACACTCAGGCCAGAGTCTGGAATCGCCGCTCTCTTGCCAACACATTGCACCGTCCACACACTACATTTTCGTGTGTGCGTGTGCGTGTGCATGTGTGCATGTATACATGCGCGTGAAGAGAGAGGGAGGCCAGCGAGACAAGGTGGAATTGGAATGGCACATCTACGCAGAGCTGAGGAATCCGCACAGGAGGAGTAACGAAGCAGGAAAGGCACAGGCCAGGCCCCACTGTGAGACATGAGAAAGAACTGGTCAGGGACATTTTGTGGTCAGAGCCCTAGAGATTATAGGCCTGCCTGGGAAGACTGTGGTTACCAGAAAAGCAGTTAACCAGAAGCCAAAAGGGACCTGCTGAGGCCTTAAAAAGGAAAAATCTTTCCTAGAGGCCAAAAGGGTGGGGAAAAGAAGTAATTGGTAGAGGGTAGAAGACATGAGAGTTTGAAAAATACCCTCAGCCTTAGAGAGGGGCAGGCAGGAGAGGGGCTGTCTGCAGGCCCAAGTCAGGGTCTAACGGAGCCTCTTCAAAGAGCTGAGCTGTGGGTGAACCTGTCCTGGACTGGACATTGCTGGGCTGTGCTGGTTACAGAGCTGTCTATACTTAGTTCCCCTAAGACAGGGATTCTCAAGGTGGGGTTCCCACACCAGCAGCATCAGCTCATCTGAAAATGTCTTAGAAAATGCAAATTCTTGGGCCCCATCTCAGAGCCACCGTTATAGACTAAATATTTTATAGACTAAATATTTTATATCCTCCCACAGTGTGTATGTTGAGGCTTCAAACCCTAGTTTGGCTGTGTTTGGAGATGGGGCCTCTACAGAAGTAATTAAGGTTAAATGAAGTCATAAGTATGGGGCCCTGATCCAACAGAATTAGTGTCCTTATAAGAAGAGACACCAGAGTGGCCCCCTCCCACCTGTGCATGCTCAGAGGCAAAGCCATGTGAGGATACAGTGAGAAGCCAGCCATCTGCAAGCCAGGAAGAGAGCCCTCACCAGAAACCAAACCCCAACAGAACCTTGATCTTGGACTTTTCAGCCTCTAGAACTGAGAGGAAAGAAATTTCTGTTGTTTAATCTGTCTAGTCTGGTATTTTGTTACGCAGCCCAAGCAGACTAAGACACCCATTGAATAGGAAGTAGGGGTAGAGCCTGGATAGCTGTGTTTTTAAAAGCTCTCCAGGTGATTCTGATATGAGCTCAATTTTGAGAAACACTCGTCTACCTTGGGCTGAACCAAAAAGCCTTCAACCCAATCAGCAAGCATTTACTGGAGTGCCTTGGAGAACAAAGATAAATATTCCCAGATCAAGAAACTCACAGTGGAGGGAGGAAAGTGGACAAATAAATAACACTGATAGAGTACAACAGGAGCTGTGATAGAGCCATGCCCAGAGAGTTATGAGAGCACAGAGGAGCGCTCTTTCACCCTGCAGGAGG
This sequence comes from Mandrillus leucophaeus, assembly GCF_000951045.1. NCBI lineage: Eukaryota > Metazoa > Chordata > Mammalia > Primates > Cercopithecidae > Mandrillus > Mandrillus leucophaeus. The sequence continues at coordinate 2,927,963 of NW_012101876.1, read as the reverse complement.
TGACCTCAGAGCTGACTCCTGAAGCTTGTTTCCACCAGCTGCAAAGAGGAAGAGAAACCCATAAACCAAGGAGTACAGTCTTCCCACAAGATCTCTCCTCCATCTGCTTTCAGGAGATGTCAATCTCAGAGGCTGTGTTAGCCTGACCATGTGGAGCAGAAACTTGAGACAGCACTGGGCAGTGAGCCTGAAGATACTGAGGATGCCCAAGTCACCTCCTTTGACACAGGTCTGTCCCCCAGGCGTTGGCATTCCAGGCCTCTGATGGGAGCAGCAGCCTTGATGATCTCAGAAATGCCTTCAGGTCTTTCTTTCATTGTCTTGGTGAATAGCATATGGCATCTTTCTGCCAGCACCAATCTCCCTATCAAACAGTAGCTTGGCCAACCTTGGTTTTCTCTTCTGAATACACTTTTTCATTTTTGACAACAAAGCCAGGCTGAGAATTTTCCAAATCTTTAAGTTCTGCTTCCCTTCTGATTACAAACTCCATTTGCAGTTTGTTTCTCTCTTCCTGCATTTTACTATCAGCAGCCAAGAACAGCTACACTGCACCCTGAATATTTTGCTTAGAGATTTCTTCCACCAAATATCCTAGTTCATCCCTCATTGGTTCTGCCTTCCACAAAGCGCTAGGACACGAACACAATTTAGCCAAGTTCCTCGCCACTTTATAACAAGGATGGCCTTTCCTCCAGTTTCCAATACCTTGTTCCTCATTTCCATCTAAGACCTCATCAGAATGGCCTTTACTGTCCATATTTCTACCAACATTCTGATCATGACACTTAGATAATTTCTGAGAAGTCTGAGGCCCTCTCTACAGCTCTCCTCTTCTTCTGAGCCCTCAACAGAATCACCCTAACACTCCATTCACAGCAATCTAGGCTCTTTCTAGCCTGCATGTCCAAACTCTTCTAGCATCTACCCATTACCCAGTTCCAAAGTCATTTCTACACTTTCAAGTATTTGTTGTAGCAACAGCCCCACTTCTTGGTACCAATTTCTGTCTCAGTCCATTCCTACTCCTATGACAATATACCACAGACTGGGTAATTTATAAACAATAGAAACTTGTTTCTCACATTTCTGGAGGCTGGCAGTCCAAGATCAGGCATCTTGACACTGACCAACGGGTTCAATGTCTGGCAAAGGCCCATTCCTCACAGATAGTGCCCTGTAGGTGTCCTTGCATGATCAAAGGCGGAAGGCCAAAAAGGGGAGGCAGTGGTCTGCAGCCTCTCTTCTAAGGGCATTCATCCCATCCATGAGGGCGGAGCCTTCCCAGCCTTATCACTTCCAGGGTCCCCCCCTTTCAAATCCATCACTTTGTGGGGTACAGTTCCAACATGGGAGTGGCATCTATACCCACCCTGGTTCTTCAAATGGAGTGAGCCTCAGAATCTCCTGCAGGGCTTGCTAAAATGCAGACTGCCAGGCCCCACCCCCAGAGGGTTCAGCAGATCTGGAGTACAGTCCAAGAATCTGCATTTCTAACAACTTCCCACGTGATGCTGATGCTACTGGTCCTGCAGTCACACTAATTTTTAAGAACCATTTTATAGATGATTTTGGATCACTGCCATCAAGTCATCTTTTTTTGAGGAATCACAGAGCCCTCCCTTAACAGCCATTTTAATATACAGACAGCAGGAATTTTACACACATCCCCATGGTCTGCCAATCACTCGGCTCAGGCACATGTTTTGGGTGCAGCCATGCATCGCTACTGTTAACAGCCAAATGTTACAGAGCAAACTGAATGCCGGCTGCTCAGTCCTTCAGATCCTCAACTCTTGGCATTTCATATTTCACCACCACCTGGAGCCTTCACTCTACCACACGTGATGGGCCATGTGACCTGCCCAGCTACAGTTGAGGAAGGACAGGGTCCTGAGAGGTGACAGGACCTGCCCACACTCGCTTGGCATCTTGGACTGAGCCTTACTTCCTCTGCATCCCATTTCTAGTTAGGAGCATGGACCCTGGAGAGACCATGGGCCCCAGGGTTACACAGGAGTGACTGGTGGAGCTGATCTCACACCAGGTCGTCACCTGGTTCCTTACTTCCCTCAGGACTTCTGGCCCCTTCGCTAACCAGCCCCGGATGCTGTGACTTTCCAACTCCTGCTTCTGATGACTCTAGTTCCTTTAGGTACTCCATTACTATCACACTTGCAAGCAGTTATTTCTCATCCCTGTTCAGACGCAGGCATGCCCCCCAACAGCCTTGCTCATCACTTCACGCATGCTGGGAACTGCTGCAGCTTCAAAGCTGAGTCATAGTGTCCCAGGAGACATCCAACTCACGCCCCATCCCATCTCCACTTCAATAACCAGGCAAGGGACTGCCTCGAGGCTGCAGTTCTGGCAGGCACAAGGGTGTGGCAAGCACTGGCTGTCTAGTGGGTCTCAGCGCCCCACACTCCTCACAGAGAGTTATATCCACCCCTGTCTTCCCTCGGCCCGGAGAGCCCTGTTTGGCAGAGGCTCTCCCAGCAATGCCAATCCTGTGTTCTTCCATGGTGTTCAGAAATCAGTTCTCTATGCCCATGGCTGGGCACGGTGGCTCACGGTGTAATCCCAGCACTTCTAAAGGCCAAGGCAGGCAGATCACTTGAGGTCAAGAGTTTGAGACCAGCTTGGCCAACATGGTGAGACCCTATCTTTACTAAAAATACAAAAATTAGCTGGGCGTGGTGGCGGGTGCCTGTAGTCCCAGCTACTCTGGAGGCTGAGGCAGGAGAATCGCTTGAACCCGGGAGGCGGAGGTTGCAGTGAGCCAAGATCGTGCCACTGCACTCCAGCCTGAGCGACAGAGCAAGAAGCTATCTCAAAAACAAAAAAACAAAAAAACAAACAAAAAAAACCAAGAATTCAGCTCTCTATGTCCAAATAGCTTCCCCCTTTATATCCCAGATGCTGTGTATGCAAGAGAGTATGCTAAAAAGTCATGCTTCCATAGTTACAGAAATGCCCTTCAGGTACACACTAGTGAATCTTAGGAGTAAATTCGCTCCTTCAAAGTCCCAGCAGAACATGGTTTGAGGAATTCCCCTGCCCACAGCAGTTTGGTGGCCTCCTGAGTCAACATTTCTCAAATACATTCTTCAGTATTTAATGTGTAATCTTGGACCAGGGACCTAACCGCTCTGTGCCTCAGTTTCCTCATCTATATAACAGGGGCAATAACAGTATTTACTTAAAAGGCTTATTGTGAAGATTAAGTGAGCTTATGTGCGTAACTCTAAGGATAGCTGGCAGAGGGAGCCACAAGGTCTGGCTCTGACAACCATGCTGCTCTGATTATTACGGAGGCCACAAACTTTGTGGCCTCATTTATATCACTTAGAGTTGTCAGTTATATGCAAATTAATGAAAGACAAATCTCCTTCCACCAAATGGCCAGGCACACGCAATGTGCTTTTCCTGCAGAAAGGGAAGAGCGGGGCCCACCCCTACCTGGAGGTGGGAAAAGAGGGGAATGAAAGGACTAAGGGGGTCCTTCTAGGACCTACCAGGTCAGCTCCCTCTCAGAAGAAAGCCACAGCTGAGCAACAGCCCCACGGTCAGATGGAGCAGGCAGATAAAACAATTGCTGTCTAAACAAAAGAAGCAGGGCTGCCAACCCCACACTTACTTCCAGGACTGTCCATTGTTCAACCACAATCGCATCATAGCCCTGTATGGTTTTGCTATCTTCTGTGGAAACAGCTTCAAAGATGAATACTCCATCTGTTAAGCCATGTAAGGAATCTGTGGAAAAAGAAAAAGGCGGGGTGGGGGGTGGTTTGTAAACCGTCTGTGGCAGAAGTCTTCTAAGCAGCAAACATTTCCACTGCATTCATTAATAATCCCAATCAGAACATCTTTTCAGCATGTTAATTAAAGAAGGCACATACAGCCATAGAGTCTATCTAGCCCTATCAGAATGAATGAGGCTAATTTACCTCACAGTTTTGAATAATATCCTTGATTTATGAGCCCAAATTTCATTGTTAGCAATCACCATTTGATTTCACGCGTTTACCTTCCTTTTCATGCTCCAGCGTCAGGATGCACTGGGGAGAACTTATCCAGGGTAAAACACAATCATTTAGAGACAGTTTTTAGAAGCAAACTATATTTAGGTGAGGGTTTTTTTTTTTTTTTTAAAGGGAAGAGATATAACACACCAGATCTGAGCTTGTCAGATGCATTCTAGATGCGTTGATTCTTGGAAGTTCACATGATGTGGGCTGCTGTCCAGACAGCATTTTAGGCAGCTCTTGTCAAGAGGTGGAATGTGGGGGAGAGGGAATTTTCCCAAATAATTTACCACTGGAAATGTTTCCCTGGGCACTGCTGTAGTCAATGTACCAGGTTCTGAACTCTGTACAATTCGACAAGTATACATGAAATGTATAGCATGATCAAAAACTATCTTAGGCAATGAGGGTAAAAAGAAATATAGAACAGGCTGGGCGCAGTGGCTCACGCCTGTAATCCCAGCACTTAGGGGGGCCAAGGCAGGCGGATTCCCTGACCTCAGGAGTTCGAGACCAGCCTGGGCAACACAGTGAAACCCTATCTCTACTAAAATACAAAAAATTAGCTGGGCGTGGCGGGGTGCACCTGTAATCTCAGCTACTTGGAAGGCAGAGGTTGCAGTGAGCCGAGATAGCACCACTGTACTTCAGCCTGGAAGACAGAGTGAGACCCTTGTCTCCAAAAAAAAAAAAAAAAAATACAGAACAGAGTCCCTGCCCCTACAGAATACACTAAGGGAAGCACCTTTTACCCCTTTGTTTGGTACATGGCTCGTAAATGTCCTAGGCCCATTTTGATAAGGGATTTGGGGAAAGAAGACTGACTTAGAAGCAAGTGGTTTGGGGCTGGGCTGTATCCTGAAAGGTGATGTGACTCTTTCAAGGGCTGGGTCTCTCATCTGTGGGATTATGGACAGACAATCTCTCTTGGTTCCCAGATTTGATGCTATAAACACTGCTCAATCATAATATTATGGACTGAATTGTGTCCTCCCAAAATTCGTATGTTGAAGCTCTAACCCGCAATGTGACTATATTTGGAGACAGAGCCTTTAGGAAGGTAATTAAGGTTAAATGAGGTCCTAGTCCTCCTTTAACTAGGGGGGGATGGGGCCTTAGTCTAACAGGACTGGTGTCCTTATTAGAAGAGGAAGAGAAACCAGAGCCCTCTCTCTCCCTCACCTGGCACGTGTAAAGAGGAAAAGCCACGTGAGGACCCAGCAGGAAGGTGGCTGTCTGCAAGCCAGGAAGAGAGCCCTAGCCAGAAACTGAAGTTGCTGGAACCTTGACCATGGACTTCTAGCCTCCAGAACTGAGAGAAAATAAGTGTCTGTTGTTTAAGCCACCCGGTGTGTGGTATTTTTTTTTATGACAGTCCTAGTAAACAAATGCACATACAAAGCACATTTCAATGATATGCTCTTTTAAAAGGACAATTTTTAATAGGACAAATCCATAATAATGTGACTGTTTTTTTTTTTTTTCCTCCACGGGGAGGAAGGGAGACAAATTCAGAAAGTCCCCTGAATCACACTGGAGTTCCTGGAACTCCCAGTATTTTCTAGATTCACAAAGAAAAAGACTGACAGATGTGAATATATAACAATACTTAGCTTTGGCTCCCAACAGACCCCATAAACAAAAGGTCATCAACATGAGAAAATTATTTGCAACAACAAGAACAAAAATAAAGGCTAAGCTCAATATTTTTATACGTAAAAAGCTTTTACAGATAGTTAAAAATACTAAAACACCATTAGAGACAAAGGACATAAACTAGCAATTAATTAATTCTCTCTCTCTTTCCATGGCCAGTAAACATTGAAAAACAATTGCAATCTCTTTTTTTTTGTTTGTTTGAGATGGGGTCTCACTCTGTCTCTTAGATTGGAGTGCCATGGCACAATCACGGCTCACTGCAGCCTCAACCTCCTGGGCTCAAGTGATCCTCCCACCACAGCCTCCCCAGTAGCTAGGACCACAGGCACATGCCACCACCCCTAGCTGTTTTTATTATTTGTAGAGATGGGGTCTCACTACATTTCTCAGGCTGGTCTCGGACTGCTGGACTCCAGTGATCCTTGGTCTCCCAAAGTGCTGGGATTACAGGCATAAGCCACTGCTCCAGGCCTCAACTTCTTTTTTATTTAGCAAGGTGACAAATTTTGAAAAGAAAATTCTCACTGCTGGTAAAGGTGTGGTGATATGGGAAAGTTTATAGTGCTTAAGGGAATTTTAACTGTACAGTCTTTCTAGAAAGCAATTTAACAAATTTGCAGGATCTTGCCACAAAAAGTCCATCCTCTTTCACCCAGAAAGCTTACCCTTCTTGTCTATTGTGAGGTAATAACCTCCAACACCATCAAATATCCATCTATAAGCATTACTTATAAAATTACTTAAAAACTTAATCTAAATATTCAACAATCCAAAGATTTAACCATAGAAAAATAGTTAAATTTGGAGATTTCTGTATAACACTAGGCTGTCGCTAAAAATATCATGGGAATTTAATGATTCAGAAAAATGCTCTAGATACAATATTATGGAGAAAAACTAGGATATAAAACTGCCACATGAGCTCAATATGGATTTTTATGTTAAAACGGTTTAGACAAACTTTGAGGAAATACACAAAATGCTAGCAGCAGTTATAGGTGGTGGAATTACATACAATTTGAGTTTTCTTTTATGTCCTTCCTTTTCTGTGAGGTTATTAACAAGTTAAATCGGGTGTAACACAAGTAAATGGACAACACAGATGACAGAGAATGTCCTTTTTCTCTCTACAAGGCTCTTGAGGGCATAACTAGAATCAAAGAGTTTTTTAAAACTATGGGGAGATGATATTAGTATAATCTAAATAGAAAAACTTCCCTTAGAGGAGTCTAAAAATGGAAGATAGGGCCTCAGAAGGGTGAGTGACATGTTACTGGAGTTCAAGTTTACCCTGAATAACCTTCCAGCCATTCATTATGACACCTACTGGGAATCTGTTATGTGCCAAGTAGTCCTGTAGTCACTAGAGATCTCACGAGCAGCAAGACAAAGTCCCTGCCTCCATGAAGCTTACCTTGCAGTGGAGGAGGAAGACAACAACACCATGTCAGAGGTGACAAATTCTAGAAAAATACCAAGTAGGCCAAGGGGAGAGTGAAAGTGGACACAGTGGTGGTGGCTATTTTTGAAAGAGGCATCAGGGTAGGGCTCCCCACTTCAAGTGAACTAAGCAAGCAAGGAATATGGATCTGCAGGGTTTGAGAGTTCCAGGAGGAAGGGACAGCCAGCCTGACATGCAGAGTAAATGAAGGACAGTCAAGGACCAGGTGAGCAGCAGAATCAGGAGAGAAGGCGGTTAAGACTAAATTGACTGGTGGGGAGGCCAGCCACTTAGGGCTCTGTTCATCTGACTTGCTTGGCCAATGGGATATTAGCAGGTGTAATGCAAGCAGAGGCATAAAAAGTACATGTGTGGTTGAGCTTGGCCTCTTGTGTCTTTGCCATTACGTTGAGAGGGCATGCCCCAGCTAGCCAGTTGGTTCTAGGGAGATGAAGGACAAATGGAGCAGAGCTGCCCCAATGGAGCCCAGCTGAGACCAGGTCTGCCTCAACAGAGCTACTCCAGCCAACCCCAAAATCTGCCAGAGTAAATTGTTACCATTGTAAGCCAATGAGTTCTGAAGTGGTTTGTTACACAGCATTATTGGAGCAATAGCTGACTGACACAATGCCCAACCTAGACCTAAAAACAAGACCACAGTACTTTGCTTAGCGTGGGTCCTTATTCCAGATAATAGGGAGGCCTAACCGGTTCAACAAAACCATGGCTGTAAGGGTAAAGAGCACAGCAGCCTTATCCTGATATTGTCCCAACATAAGGTAATTCTCCATTTCAAGTAAGAGCCCTATGGGTAAACCAATAACACGCTCCAGCTTCTTGTTTCCTATCCTGAGAGTCTGTTATCAAACGCCTTGGCAGGTGCTAAGCTTGCCTCTCTCATCTGCTTTGCTGAAAAGTTTCTCCTGTGTGCTTATTCCATGGCCTCCTAAGAGACATGTTTCATAGGTGATCAGGGAAAAACAGCTGCTGTACAGCTAAATCATGTCACAGGTATTTTGGGGTCCAAGGTGAGTAGGGACCATAGTCCAGCTCACTTTTTAAGTTCTGGGTAACACTCCAGGAGTCCTGAGAGACCCCTTCGAGTAAAGCCCTCCCAAATCCTGACCTGGGCATGCTTGAGACCAGAAGACAATGATTCCATCAGGATTGTATCAACACAGCACACATTTCCTCAAGACTTCTATAAAAATATGTTATATCAAATTTCCAAAGCATCTACCTACAGATCTTCTCAATGGAAAACCTCCAAGCCCTTTAAAAGTGCCTGCCATGTGCTTTAAGTGTTTAAGTGCCTAATTCAACATAAATTATCTGATGGTGTTTAGCCTGCCCATGGCGAGCATGGCAGAGCTGAGGTCCAGATAAGGGAAGGGGACACTCAGCCCATCCAGACTTTTTCTCCATCCCCTGCTGGGCTTCCTCTCCTTCCTCCTGAGTCAGGCCTGGGAATGGGGCTGTGTAGTCAGCAGGGAAAGCTACAGCTAGCTTGGGGGCATGAAGGAGGAACACACCCAGATCCACCCAGAACACACTCATCCACTGCCTGCTTCCCAGTCTCCCCACCTTAGCCTAATCCTCCAGTATTCTGAATCCAGAGCACTGATTCACCTACTTAACCATGAAGCTGAAGTTCAGAATGGCTGTCAAAATCTGGTTATCTGTAACAGCAAAAAAGTCAATGAACCACAGAGAGCAGACAGCTGGGCTTTTAAAGAGTCTCTTGTTTTGACGGCCTTGTCCACTCCTTGTCTCCTCATTACCTTCATGGCTCAGCCTCACTATAATGTGCAGTGAGTTGGGTATAAATAGGTCTATCTTAGAGTGAAGGCTCCAATGTAAAAAGGTTAAACTGCCCTCCATCTATGGAAAACATTCCATTATCACTGCATTTTTTATTAAAGCGAAGATGCTTCCCTACTGTGCACAAAAAGCTATCTGCCCTCGTACTGTATAAATATTTGATGCTGGTCTTTTGGTAAAAGGCCACCTTAATATTCCAAGCTTATGACTTACAAGAAGGATGTGGGAAAAGAGGTAAATTCTATGAGGCAACCACTCTTCTGCAGCCTCTGAGACATTAAGACTCTGTCTATCAAGCTAACCTTCAGGCTCAGCCCTAGGGTGCTATGCTTTGCCAAAGTCTAGCCTGAATGTGCATGCCATGACAAGCCGTCAGTGCATTTGGTCTATTTTTGCAGGGTTAAAAACAAAGTGTTACTATTCTCCTTTAAACAAGCTAGACTAGACTAGATTGTCTACCCTGGAGTAGCTGGCATAACAGATGCTCTTGGCTGTCTGAGGGCGCCTTCTCTCTATCAGAGGCTGCAGTGCTCTTGGCACCACCTTGATTCCAGGATTGGCACTGGCCAACTGCATAAGCACAATTGCACATGCAGTCATATGACATGTGATCCCATGGCAAATGTAATCACTGCTCAGCCAATCCCAGGTAACGGTGCCATGTTGCTTCCCAATCACCCTGCAGCTAAGTTGCTCTATTAACCAAAGAATGAGCAAGGCTGCTGCCTTCTCTTGCTTCTTGAACACTCACTGCTGCTCTGGGTCTGCCTGCCTTTCTACATTCTCAATTTGAGGCACTGAATAATCTAGAAAAGATATTACTCCTCTTCAGCTAGAAAAGGGTTAGCTTGCAAGTTGTAGCACCATTTAACTGACCAGATAGGGAAGAAACATTCTGATTCAGTGTTAGCTGGATGGGAGGCACTCTGCCAGGTGCACTCAAGGCTTTTCATTGAATCCTCCCCAAAATTCTGTAAGAGATGTCATTCCCTTTTAGTGGGTAGACAACTGAGTTAAATGATTAGTCCATGTTCATATGGAATACAAGGGTCAAACCAGATCTGAAATGTGATTTGTTTGATCCTAAAACCTACCCGTTTTCAACAATAGACATTTACTGAGCTACTACTATGATGAGGCAGACCCTGTTTGAGGAGCTGGGGGTAGGTGCTAAACAGGCTAGGTTTCTACCCTTGCAGAGCTGGTGTTTTCTGACCACTGCACCATACTCTCTCTGCCTTGGTGGTTAGGATGAGATTTCAGTCAGGGCACAATGAGATGGGCTTAGGGCTTCTGTTTGGGGCTACATCTGTACAGATGCCATGCTGTCCTATATGGGGCAAAAAAAAAAAGAATAAAAATATGCTTGTAAATGGCTAAGTTATATATATAGCTGTGTATCTGACACAATGGAATAGCACACAGCAATGAGAGAAAATGGTCTGCAATTACATGTAAAAATGTGGACGAATTCCACAACGACAAGTGTATAAAGTTTGTATACAGTTCAAAACTCATCAATAGTGTTTCAAGTAGGGACTGTGCTTACCCCGGGGGGATAGAAACAGTGCGGGACATGCAGGGGCTTCTAGGGGCTTGATCTGTTCTATTTCTTGATCTATGTGCTGGTGACATGGATGTGTTCACCGTGTGAAAAGCCACTGAGCTATATCCTATGATCTGTACAATTTTTTACGTGTGTGCTAAACTGCAATAAAAGTTTTTTAAAAGTGTCTTATGGACACATGAGAAAATGCATTTAATGGCATATGTGCAATTTAGCCCCTACATTATTAAGTGGCTTCTTTGAAGTAGAAGCCCTGCCTGCAACCACTAGGCCAGACATTCCTGGAGACGGGTGGTGTCCCAAGGGAGTGGCTATCAGAAACACCTGCTACTACTTCATTCTCCCTCTTTTACCAGTCCCACCCCAAAACCTGCTGGTTCCTGGTGAAACACTCCAATATCAGCTTTTCCCCTCATCACCACTGACATTGTTGAGCATCATCCAGAATTATCATTAGTCACCTTCTGAATACAGGCACCGTGATGTTAAGAAAGTACAAAAAGTAGGACCTGCCTGGGGGGTTGGTTGTGAATATGTCTATATAAAATGTACACCCCACATATTTAATACATATTTACTTAAACCATGTACATGTGGTTTACATATGTATTTTGCAAATATATGGTCATGGAGGATACGCTAGGTGTCAAAAAAGGTGGTATAAATACCAAGTGTTAACTTGGATTTAGATGCAGCTGGGGCACCGGAGAAAGTCTCAAGGGAGACCTAATCTTTTAAAAAGGTGGGAACAGAGAGACATCTGGGTGTCATGTGACCCCTATGTGATGCAGCATGGAGAACACATTGCCTGGAATAGATTCTTGTCATAATTCTTAATTTATCAAGGCCTTAGAACTAACTTCCAGGTTACGAGAAATAGAGGTTGGAGAAATAAGATCAGTGACACCATGAGCGCTGATCAGATGAAGCCATCATGCAGGCCATTCTGCAGAATGAGAGGCTAGGTTCCTTTCAAGCAGTCAGGGAAAGAAAAAAGGGCTCTTGTAGGCAAAAAGAGAAGTGAGGATACAGTCACCGCAAACACTGACTGTTGCTGGAGAAGATTCTGGTTTGGATAATCAGCTGCAAAGGCCATTTCTGAAACAAAGAGATGGAGGACTGCCAGGGTAGGAAAGGGCAAGGACAGGCCAAGGGTATGAGGAACAAGGAGCAGGAGTGGGCAGGGGGGGTGGGGCAGGGAAGGCAGGGCAAAGAGGGTAGTTGGGGGCAGGGGATAGGACAGAACAAGAGCAATGCTAGGCAAGGCAGGGCAAGCGAGATGGTGGCAGCAGCAGCAGCCTCAGTGGCTGGTGATGGCAGCAGCAATTCTGCAGGCCCAGAAGCCTTGTGAAAAATCAGCCTCCTCACTGGGTCTTCAGGGTTGGGCAGCCTCCATCTTATCCCGAACTCCTGACTCCCACTCAACTCCTCCACAACAGCCAGCTCAGCTTGGGGTCTCTCCTCCTAGTCTTTCCCATCCTCTAGAAATAGAGAGCCTGGCCTTCATCTCACTGGCCGACATGTTCCTGAGGGCCTGGCTGCTCTGCTGTGTGGCCCCTGGACTCATTCTTGCTTCCATCGGGTCCTGCCACCTCCCTAGAGTGACCCTGGAGTCCTCCTCTCCCCACCAGGAGAGCCGCCAAAGTCCCGCTGGGGGCCACAACTCCTGCCAGCATAGCCACGTCTTTCCTCTTCTATCCCGCCCACCTCATGGTCCTTTTATCTGCCTACTCCCTTCTTTCTTCTGCCACCTTCTTGCTCTTACTAGCCAGTAACCTTGACAATGACATAATGTCTCTGTGCCTCAGTTTCCACAGCTATAACACAGGCATAACAACAGTACCTACTTCACTGAGGTATTGCGAGGATGAAGTCAATGCTAAGTTTGAATTGCTGAGCCCAGCACCCACACAAAGCACCCGCTAGGTGTCCACGGTCGTCACTACGCCCCTCCTCTGTGCCCTAAGCTTGCCAGAGCTCACGGGCAGAGCCTCCCCCAGCCCAAGACACCTGGTCAGTCTAAGGTTTAATGAATGACCCAGGGAGAGGAGTCCTGGAGACCATGAGCAGGAGCCCAAACTTGAGGAATGTACAAGTCTTTCTATGTCCTGGGTGGGAAGCATGGGGAGGGGAGTAATGCCTCCAGAACAGAAGCTCTGGAGTCTGCACTGGGTAATTTGGGCTGAAACATCACCTTGTTTATGGGACAAAGTTCTCATGAGCTTTATGACTCTGTGGAAAATACTTTGGAATATAAATTTCTATTTAGGAGTCATGACTGGTGCCTTTCCAGATGGCAAACAGCTTAAAGATGTGCTTCTAGCTCTGCCAGATTTATTTGTAAGGACACTAATTATCTCATTAGAAATAGGTTCCTCTTATGATTATGATTAGCTTGCCATTTTTTTTCTTAATTCTGGGAAAAGAACACACACGTATTTCATCCCTGGCCAACGGAAACCTTGAACTTTTCCAGAGCAGAAACACCCTAACCCAGTAAGCATTACTCCCAGTCACACTCTCCCCCTCAAAAGACATATAAAGGGTGAAATTGTGTTTAAAATCAGAGTGGGTTTCAATTCATTTTGTTCTGAGAATTTTGCAGCCCTCCCTGACATAGATACGAACAGCTATGGTGGAGCTTTAAGATATGGGCTGCATACAGGAAGATGCCTGGGCCCTGTGGAGGACTTCATAGTTGCGCTTGCCAGGGGAAATTTCATGTTCTGTCTTCAGGACAGGAAGAATGAATTTAATGCGGTTAAAGCCAAGGGAGGCTTTAACAGTATTTCAAACACTCAAGTCAAATCTGAAGAAAAAGCTGTCTAAGTTGTCTGCGTTTCTGGACTCCAGGTTGAAGAGTAGGGTGACGGGGAGTAGAGGGGGCTAACTCAGCCCTGATCGCCAAACCATGATGGTAGAGGAACAGTAAATGGGTTTGTGAACGTTCCAGGTGTTCTTTCTTGGGGGTCTTAGGGCCCCTGACATGTTCAGGCAGTGGGGTCAAAGAGAAAACCTTCCTTTTGATGCCCTAGTTTTCCTAAGAGGGGAAGAAATTCCAAGTGGCCACTTGGGTATCCACTATCTCCAGCACCTCCCTATACACCTTCAACAACTAACCATCAGTTTCCTAGGGAGGAATGTAAAACTATGCATGGCCACAGAGAGCATCTATGGGCACCGAGGGGGATGAAAGGAGCCACTGTTGCCACAACCCAAGACAGACAATGGGGTGTCCCTGCAGGAAACAGGGAGCCAAAGGTTCCTCCCTGGCCTCCCCTAACACTGGTAAGTCAGGCTGTAAACATCTGTCCCAAGTTGGCCCCAAGCATGTACTGCGACTGGTGTTTTATGATGCATCTCAAACCAGACTGTGACAACCCCTGGCTTTGGGGAACTTTGCAGGTACCCATGGAGGACTTCCTTGTGTAGAGAGAAGTTACCCACCTTGCCACTAGGGCACAGAAGTAACCCTACATTAGTTGTATTAAAGACATGATATTCTAGAACTGCACTGACCAAGTGCACACTGACCAGTGACCCTAGCCACTAGCCACATAGAGTTATGTAAACTTAAATTAATGAAAGTTAAATGAATTTTAAAACTCAATTATTCAGCCGCAGTATCCACATTTCAAGTGCTTAGTAGCCGCAGGCAGCTGGTGGCCGCCATACTGGACAACCCAGATACAGAACAAACACCTCCATCATCACGGGCACTTCTATTGGACAGCCCTGCTCTGGATGTATTCTTAACAAGCCAATCACCTTTCTGGTGTCATTCATGCATTCAACAAATGGTTATGGACCATTACACTATACAACGCCTGCTGCTACTATGATAACATGTCAACATTAGACAATGATACTTAGAGACTTGCATGCAAAATTAAGACCTGTCTGTGCGCTATCATGTTCTAAGGCTTTGGATGATTTAAAGTACATTCATTTAGAATTCAGAATGGTGTCATTCTCAGGATGCTTGCTGGCATTTCAAGGACTGCAAACAATTTAGAATCCAAACTCTGTTCATGACTCTGCTAATGCTTGAGAGAAAACGGCTCAACAACACCACACGGTACTGTTGACGCCCCCTGCCAGGTTTTGCTGGGATTGACAAATTTGGTGTTACGTTTCACTTAGGAATCCTGCTGACTGGCAGCCCTCAGGATACGCACGTGCTGGCATGTTGGTCCCACTCCCCAAATTGCCTCCCAGATTTGACACACCCTGGTGACTCAACTTGCCTTCTTGTTAACCCAAAGCCCTTTCTTTGTTTGACACATTTTCCCACTGTGGGCAGACTTTTCTGCCTTAGGAGAGCTGACATCAATAGTGCTATCCCATGCAGCAAACCACTAGAGACAACACATTACTGGGGAGGGCGTACCGGGTGCTGGGAGACCTGGGAACAGTGTGTGTCTCAGTGAAGCTTACAGAAACCAGGCAGTTCAATTTATTTCTCTGCTGTTAATTTCAAGGTGCTGCTACTGCTACTTCAACTGTAATAGTGTCTACAAACAATTTGCACTTTGGAATGGCACAATCCCAGGGGGTAATTAACAAATCCAGGGAACAATCTTTTTAAAAGCCTTTAAAAGCAACAGAGACTGAGGCCACCTTCCATGAAATAGAATCACTCCACTTTCTCTGTCATTTCAGAAGATACCTGGCTGACTCCTAGAGAGGTTTAGAGAGCACAGGCCCTGGGCTTTATGGAAAGTTCCTCAAGATGTGTTAGAAATAAAATGCAACGTGGTTATCGGCTGCAGAGCTTTCTGAGTGAAGCAGGCTCTGAAGAGGGACTAAGATTTCAAGAGTTAGAAGCAAAGTTCACAAAGGGCCACCGAGGACTGTGAATTCCAAACATACCATTCACCGTTCCAAGGTAGAAGACGGCGTTCACCAGCATGCCTCCTTTCCGGAAGTGGTCGCTCATGTGCTCTAACCAGTTGGCGTCCAAGCCGTTCACTGTCTGGCCATTCTTGGAGACACGGAGAGGAATGGTGACCGGGTAGTATTGCCGGCACTTCTGATGGCTTTTCGGTTTGTTGAAAAGGGTGAAGATCTCCATTTCTGTTGGGATTTGTAAAGGCAGTGGAGAGAGAAGAGGTCAACTGATGATAAAAATCTGCTTCATCGGGTTTAGTGGAACCTCTCAGGAGCCTCAATAAATGATATGATGAACGCTGAAATCTCTGTGAGGCTGTATTGCTGCCAGATAATAAAGCCTCATTCCAAGTAGTAAGTTGAGGCTGGCTTAAAGTAACACGGACCTGAAAGGTTGGGCTTCTGATGGGGGACTTAGGTTTTTAATCTTGAATATAATGAATAGCTGTTATCTGGGATTACTGTGCACAGCTAGGTGTTTGAGAAAAGAACACAGCAGATGGTTCTAGAAAGTCATACAAAGATGTGTTTTAGAAATAAAAGCAGACATATTTGGGAGAGAGTGGTCTTTGAAAAAGTAAATGTACAGAGACACATAAAAACAAAAATACTGCTCTAATTCCAGGAACCTTGTACACTCCTGAACTCACTATTTATAAACTGCAGTAGTGTTTCCTGGGGCTGAACCCATAATACTTAATCAAGTACATCAAAAATACATCATTGATATGTAAAAATAAATATGTTCCCGTAAATGAGAGTTCCTGCCTGGAGTGGCAGGTCGGTCCAAACAGCCAAGAAGGCACTGGGGATGAGGCGCTGAGCTTTCGGTTCCTTCATTTATAGCTCAGTTCTTCAGCAATCAATAGTCACTGCCACCCAGCAGCTGAGCCGCGCCTGCCTACGTGCGGCTGGGCATGGGTTAGCAGTAGCAGCCTCCAGAAGCAAATACCTGGAATTTCAATCTAAGTCTGAGAGGCTATTTTTGTGCTCCTCATTTAGTCAAGCAATCAGTTGACCCAGCTTAAACAGTCTTGCTTACACAGGCTAGTCAGGAATATGCTTTGGTTTCCAAAAATATCTTGTTAAATCATAAGAAAATCCCCACCCTTCTTTGAAACAAGAATTGAAAGGTCATAAACAATGGTTGACATTAGCAAGAAGGACAAAGCACATTCATGCTCCCTGCATGAGACACCTGAACCTACACTCTCTGATGCTGTTTCTCAAATTTCAATATCTCACAATGTTTTGTGGTATCCAAGTACTAGTTGATTTTTTTTAATGGACTCACTTTCCTTTATTTAAACAAATACTTTTTTTTTTTTTTTTTAAAAAAGGAAACTTTGTTTCATGACTGTGACGGCAGTCCACTACCACACTACCACTTGCCAAAAACAAGGGGTGACGATAAAGCACATTAACACCAAATATGTTCATCTAACATCTAAAATTATCTCATATAGGTCACAAAGTCTTCTCACAGCCCCATCTGAGCGAACACCAGCAGAGATCTCTAGGGACAATGCTGGGCCATATTACTTTGTCATCAGCAATACCTGAACAAACAGCAGTCATTTTAGGGTTTCCATCCAATAGAACAACTAGGAAAGGAAGGTGCCCATCTTTGGAAGTGGCACCTGGATTTTCAACACCAGTTCTAGCCTGTTCATCCTCCCCATCCCAAGTTGCTTTTCTCAGCCCTCCTGCTTACTCAGGAAGCCATCCCCAGGCCGGAAGTACTTCCACACCAGAAATTAGGTATTGGTGTATGGAGCTGGCAATCACTAGACTAGTTTGTGAGTTCAAAATACAAACTGTAGAAATGGAGCGACACAGAGGAGGTTCGTAATGGAGGGAATCCAGCCATAAATTGGGGCTGGGGTGGGCAGGAGGTGAACTGGATGATCGGGTGTTTTCCAGTCCTGGGTGTCACGGGTTCAATTAAAAGCTGCAGCTACCGAGGGCAAGAGGATAAGCAAGGTTTTAGTGAGTTCCTGGGTTTATTTGGATTCCTTCTAAAGCAGCCCCTGCAAGCTTTCCTGTGCAAGTAGTTTATTTGGGAAGAGATCCCAGGAAAGAGGGAAGGAGTAGGAATGGAAAACAGGGAGGAGATGGAGATGATACCAGTGAATGAATGCACTGAAGAGCATGTTACCGCTGGGGCAACTAGGGCTCAATCCCAACAGGGGCCCTGAGATACTATGTAAAACACACCTCAGATTCACCCACCAAGGGCAAGGAACGTGGGACATTTATCCTCATAAACTGAAAGTCACTCCTGAATCATTCATTCCCCAGGGCCCATTCCCGAGAATGTCTGCAGGGTAGAGAGGCTAAGGAAGCTGTGGGCTTGGCCAGAGCTGTCCAAAGGTGACCCCAACATGGGCCACAGCACCACTCGCTACAGCCTGCTACAGTCAAGCACAAATGCAAATGAATTAAGAAGAAGAAGAAAAAAAATCACAGCCTCTGTATGGGAGAAGTAGGTGGGGAATTTGGAAGTGGCCAAAGTCCAAAACTACATGGTAACACTTGATCACACAGAAGGAACTGGCACTCAATGGCAAGACAAAAACACAACTTTCCCAAATGCGTAATGAACCAGAAAAAGGGGAAGACCAAAGGAGAAGTGAGAATGCTGGGGGTGCAGTGGAGGAAGACAGAGACCCTCAGAAAAGGCAGACGGTGCTGACAACTTCCCCGGCTTGATCCTCCCCAGGGGGCCAGACTGAAGCCAGAGACAGAAATAAATTTCTCAGGAAAAGGAAACAGCATTGGAACGAAGAGCCTCCAAAGCATCAGCAGCGATGAAATATTGGGAGAAACCCGATTGCATATGCGTAACCCTTGTACACTCCTCTGTCCCATCATCTCCTTGTCCCCAGTCCTTTCTCTACCCACATGGAAACCAGCCAAGAGAAACTGTCCAAAAGTGATGTCCTTTGATGTTTTAATATTCTCATTCTCCAACACACATCCTCACGTGAGCAAGCACCAAAGATTCCAAAAAGAAGCCCCATGTTTGTTTAAATTTTCTCAGCTGCTCTGTGACTCCGCCATGACCAGCTGGAAGATTTTTCCAGACATGGGACAGTGAGTCCCAAAGGGGTTGAGAACGTTCTGGGAGTAGCTGAAGGACTGCACTGGCAGAGCACCCAAGGAGCATTGGGGCTGTCTTCTCGTCTCTCCCTTTTCCCCACCTTGTCTCATTTAGATCCCTCCTGTTATACATATGTTCACTGTATTGACCTCTAAGCCAACCAGAGGAGAAAGCGAGGGCAGGTTAAGGGAGCGTGGGGCCCAAGGGTGGGGGTGGCTGAGTCCCGCCGGCCTGGGAGCCTGGTCCATTCAGGCCTTGCCAGGCTACTAGGGAGTGGGGAGGAAAGAGGCAGGTGTCCGGCCCTGAGGTCTGTGCCTGGGCATGGGGACTCAGGCACAGGATGGAAGGCTGCAGTTTGCCTTCAGGTGGGGCCCCAGAGAGCCCAGGTCTTGAGGGTAAGCAGGGGACTGGCTGGGCCCTGCTGTCCCAGGAGACCTGTGGTCTGGAGAGAAGAGTTTAGAGCCTAGCTGAAAATCTGGGGTTCCAAGGGCTAGATGTGGGAGGAGGAGGCAGCTGGTCGTTAGCTGCACTGGAACGAACAAGTGGCATCACACTTGGCTGGGCAGCCCAAACTGGGTGGGGACTGCAGGCTGCTGAGGTCAAGGGCAGAAGGGACTAAGCAGAAAGGTTGGCATTGGGAAGGGAGGCAGTGGGCACCATGGTGGCGAGGCAGGGCAGGAGGGTAGAAGGGCCCCAGGCTGCTCCATCCAGATGCCTAGATCTGGGCAAGGCTGCTCAAGCTTCGCTCAGGCTTGGGTACTAATAGCAGGGCACCTCTGGGCCAGCGTGAGGCCCACTTGCCAGGGCAGCAGGAAAGGCAAAGTGCAGGGACCGCTGCATGCACAACAATCCACGGGAATCCACCTCTAAGGATGACAGCAGCCACAGCCATGCATCCCTTATCTATAAGGGCCTTTCACCTTCACCATCTCATGTGACTCTCCCAACCTTGATGGGAGGGGGTGGCACTGGTTCTGTGCCCAGAAGCGTTAAGTGGATCCCCCAGAAATCACAAGCCAGTAAGTGGCACAGCCAAGAGTCTTTCAAACCCCAAACCCTGGGCTCTTTCCCAAGTCTAACAAGAGACTAATTTCATCAGGACACAGAAGGCAGGGGCTGATGACCACGGGTGGGAGCTCAATAGCTGTTTGTTAATGGACTGAGTAAAAGGCCAGAGAGATGGCGGCAGGTGGCAGATCTGGGAGGGGGCCGCATCATGGGGTCCAACTATCCCGAGGGAGTGGGAAGGGAAGGAGCCCTCACATCAGGAAAGCCCAACCGCCAGGTTTTGGCCATTCACAATGAGCTGGCAGCCAGGGAGGGCTACTGAATAAAATCCTCTCAGTCAGAAATGTGATTGGCATCACAGGCTGGGGTTTCTGGCTGACATTTCTAAGCATTTTAAGTGAGGAGGTGCAGGGTAGGAAGGGCAGTGCTTGGAAGACTTATTATTTTGGTGACAGTGAGAATGATTAGAATTTTCGTGAACCTATCCAGCCTCCTGGTTTCTCTGATGGAAGTTGTGGCAACGTTTGATGCTGAGGCTGTCCCTGCACAGACTCAGGTGATCATGGCACAGCATGGACCTTCAACCAAAAGGAAATTCCCCTAGACCAGGAAACAAAAGTCAGCAAGCAGGAAGAGGAACACACGACACGCGGCGGGCCTCCCCCAGAACCTGCAGGGGCAAGGAGGCGTGACGGCTGCGCAGAGCCCGCAGAGATGGGGAGACACGACCTGCCCCTGCTTCCGCACAGAGAATCCACTGGAAAGTCCTGTCTGAGCAGGCACTGCCTAGATTCCTCTCCCCAAGGCCTCCTCTAAAGGAAATAAATTAACTGAGGAGACGGAGGGAAGAGGAGGGAGACTCCCTCTGGATTTTTTTTAATTGTCTTGCTGTGATTGCCTATTTAAGCCCACCTGGCAGAAGAGGAGTAAAAACACTTCAGCGTCCTTAGGGGGCCCGGAGAGAAGGCAAGCTGGGAGCTGAGCGGGCAGTGGGGAGGGCGCCTGGGGGCACTGTGTGTGCCTGTGGGGGAGTGATGGGGAGTGGACTTCCCGGGAGAGAGATGAGGAGAGAGGCCGGGGGTCAGGTGAGGGTCACAACCAGTGGGGACAGGGTCCCTGGACGTCCAGCCTTCAGGGAGGCCAAATGCTCAAGCTGTGATGAAGAAATTTAACTGTATGGGGGTATAAAAGGTGACGCTCCCTATTTGTAAAATGGACATAGTAATAGCATCTTCTGCCATAAAGCTTTTGTGAGGAGTAACTGACATAACACAAGGAGGACACAGAATAGTGCACGTGGACGGTGACTGCTATCGTGACCAGTGAAAGGCTTATATGTGAAATGATCCCTGTATGAAAAACCCAAAGGCTCATTTATTCCACCAAAGGAGGAGAAAGGGATACAGTGAGCTGCCTGAATTGCAGAGATTTGCAGCCGGAGCAGAGATAAAGGGACTGCTCTATGTGTAGAGACAGGCAGTGTCTGCCTGCCTAGGGAGACTGGGCTCGAAGGAGGCTTTAATCCCTTTTCCCGGCCTACCCCTGCAGAGCTGAAATTCTCATCCACTGGTGGGCTGAACACCTCCGGAAACACACGCATTCACCCCTTCCTCCCCGGCAGGGTCTGTTTCTCCAGGAGAGAACAGGGACTTGGGTGATGGGATAGGAGCCAAAATGCTTTGGGTGTCAATTTTTCTGTGTGTTCAGCCATCAGGCGAGATTCTGGGTGAGGAAGGTGAGTGGCCACAGGGTAGCAGGAAGGTCCTGGGCACCTGGGGAGGTTCCAGTGAATAATCCTCTCACAGAAGGCAGGAAGTCTGGAAGGAGTCTCGGAGGAAGGTGGGCTCTGGAACACAGGAAGGTTCTGAAAACTCCTGAGGAAACCTCAGTAGTAAATGCCTCCTTTCTCAAAGCCAAGATTCCATGAGAGGTAGAGGTCAAGCGTCAGAACTACGAGCCTGTACCCCAATAATGGCAGCTCATACTCATGAGTCAAACAGTGCTGAGTGCTTTAAATGTACATCTTTAACCTTTCCATGACAAGCTATCGTTCTATCCCTATTTCACAGAGTGAGAAACTGAGGCATGGAAGGCAGGCTAGAATGTAAACAGATGCTAGATTCTTGAGCACCATGCTCCCCACCTCTTCATCACTCCTGCCCTTTCTCCTGGGGGCCTCTGCCTGGCCTGACCCTCGCCCTCCCACAGTCCTGGACTTAGAGAAGGACTCCAATGAGGTCCATCTTCCCACCCAGGATTCAGGGCACACACATCCAGCCCAACCTCCATGAGAAGATGGAGGTTTCTGGACTAAGACCTGGGTGTTCATGAGGAGGACACCCTGGGCTTAAATGCGTGTTCAGCTACTCCATGAGGGCAGCAGGCATCTGCCTCAAACAGCGAAAAATCACACAAATAAAGGGCTCTACTTCCGTGCGTAGTAAGAAGGCTCAATGCCTTGATTAAATAGTCTTACTATATCACAGCACTGAGGCAGCTCCAATAGCTCCCTCTAAGTCAACTTTGCTAATAAGCCCCTGGAATTAACCGTCCCATAATTTTCTTCTCAAGAAGTTCTGATGTAACAAAATAAATTGTTTCTCCTTGTTTTCCCTTCTCAAAGCATCACCTGTTCATTATCACTTGTAAGAGGCTAATTTCAAGAATTAGTAAATAAATGATAATAACAATATTAACCAGGGAGATCAGCCAGAAAGGCCTAAACAGAAAGCCGTCCTAAGCCCTGGGGGTCTTCTGTCAGTCTTCATACTTGTTCGCCTTCCAAAGGCTAGAAAGGGGCCACATGGCTCATGCCAGTACCTTGCTCTCAGGAAATGACTGGATGCTAGATTTCCTGGAGAAAGGGGGGAAGTATGGATGGTCGATTTCTGGAAGAAAGTAGAGAAAAAGAAAATACAGAGAAACGGAGGGAAACTTTGCTCCCTGTAAATCTTGTTAAGGGCCTCAGTAAATCTTGTTAGTCTATCACACAGGAAAGAAGGGATGATGGGTAAGTCCACCTGGATTCACAGGCCCGAACTGCCTATTTCCAGACTGGGCAACAGATTTCCTCTCTAAACCCCAGTTTTCTCAGCTGTAAAATGTCTTGCTTTAGGCAGGTATTTTAACAAGTGGTGTGTAGGTTTTCATTGGTGCCTGGCAGGCTGACACTTCCTGTGTGAAAGCTGGATAATTCAAGGGCAATTTCGAGAGCACAGGAGATAAAAGAACTCAGAGTCTAGAATCCACTTCAAACGCGACATTTTGGAGCAAACTGTAAGTCAATTTCATGTGGTTCTGTACTCCCCAGAAGTCACAACTTCAGTAAGTAAACAGTCAGGTGGCACAGATAACTGCTTGATAAAGTTTCTCCTGTTTGATGGACTGCTGTCTCTACACTCTAATTCCATTCCTTTTTCTCTGAGATACCATGGGGGATTAATGAAAAGCTGTTAACTGCTCTTTAAGTGGGTCAAAACTCCCAGTGCTGACATACTTACTCCCTGAGAGTGGCTCTTCATGCACCTCCAAGGGGTCGCTCTCCAGTCCATCCAGTGTCTTGCTCACCCCCCGTGGTGAAAGTTCTCCACCATCTCCCTCTCCGGAGGGTGAGCTGGGCTGCTCGGCGATGGGCACCTCCCCTCTGGGGCCTGAGCTGGGCTCTGGGCTTTGGTTTCCCCCAGCCAGAGCACCGCACATGTCCCCAGTCCCCGGCTTCTCATTCTCCAGTGACGCGTGATCCCCACGTGCGGTTTTTGCATCTCTGGCATCCTCGGTGCTGTTGGCAGTAGACACTGGAACGCTGCTGCCTGCTGAATTCACAGGGGAATGGTACTGAGGTATAACACCAACGAATTTCAGGCCCTGGCTTGCAGCCTCCTGGATCTGTGAGGCAAACAAAAGGAAGGGAACCAAGTGAATGGAATGGTCTATCAAAGGGACATGTGCAGCGTGCAAAGCGCCTCCCCAAGGCCTGCGAGGCTACTTCAGGGGCACGGGAAGATTTCCAAGCTGGCAGGAGCCCCATGTCCTCAGGGGCACCTGCCCCCACACCCTAGTCTGAAGACGGTTTTTTTGTTTGTTTGTTTAACTATGTTGTCTGATGGATAGATAAAGCATTTGGCTTTGAAGGGTTGAAATCACCACTTTGAAACACTGCATTCATCCTTATTAACATTTTTTAAAGAGACTGGAAAAAGTTCTAAACAAAGAGTTTGAAAGAGGAAGTTCGTTTTGTTAAGAGTTTGGTTTTTTTTTTGGTTACTTTTTTTCGGATGAATCACTGACTTCCTGCTCATCAGACTACTGTATAACTACAGCTTGTCTGTATAACCATATGCAAACAACAGATGGCATTTTATGGCCCAAAGAGCTTCCTTTTTGGACAATAGTTTTGGCAGAGAAGGGCAGAGGTGGGAAAATCACCCCTGTGCCAAGGCTGTGGGCACAACTTCCCTGAGATGTACCATCTGATGGGCACCTTGCTCCCTGGTGCTCTCAGGCCTAGGGAAGGTCAACGGAGCCCACAGATCATGCCCAGCCTACAGCCACAGACTGACTCTCGGCTCTCCAAGTCCTGGTCCACACCATCCAGCAGCGAGGTGATGGTTCCTTCTCACTCCCTGTACCAACGGGATGGGGGACGAACACCCACCTGGAGTTCCGAGGTACTTGAACTCTCCCTTTCCCTAAAACATAGCCCAAGGCAACTGGATTGAGTATAAGTCATAAGTTTGAAAGAAAAATGGAAAATAATAACCTAATAAAATAAAGCAAGAGCCAGCCAAAGCCAGAAGGTAGACTTTAGGGGACTTTCCAGGCAAGGATGCGTAAGTCATTTTACAAATAAATAAGGCGGTGCAGACCTCAGCGCTGTCTAAGTCTTAGTCACCAAGCCCTAAGCAGATGACCTCAGAAAATCTTGAGGCCTCTGCAGTGATAATCTGCCCTCATTTGAGAGTCAGTGTTGCCAGCATGGAGCTATTCTCTCTAAAGGAGAAGCAGCCCTGACAGCTCTCCTGGGAAGAACCACCCTGACATTCAATGGAAAGTCGTTTTTGTTCCACACTGCACAACCTGGAAAACTGCAGTTGCAAATGTGCAGTCCGGTCTTTCTTTAAATCCTAGCCTGTGCTAGACATAAAATAACAATAGTAGTAATTACTGTCTATGGTATAGACCTACTATGTCTAGACATTGAGCTAGGCATTTTACATAAGTTAAAACAACAAACCGTTTCATCCTTCAATGACGCTGCCTGGTATCACCGTCTCCATTTCAGATGAGGACACTGGGGCCCAGAGACATTAAAGTCATAAAACAAGCAGTGAGTGCAAAGCCAGAGTGCAAAACCAGGTCTGAACTGGGCCGAAGTTCATTCTTTTAATCACAACTCAGTGGACACACGTCAAGGCATCAACTACATACATGTCTGCAGGCATGTATGTGTCCACTCATATACTCAGAGTTGGCTCGATTCACTCTTCAAAAGTTAAAAAACAAAACACAAAAAAATCTTAAAGCCATCCATTCCATTCTGAAACTTTCTTTTTTCCCTCATTAATCTATGATATCCACCTATTTTAAAAATTATTCTATAAAGCTCCTAAAAGAAGGCACAGCAACACAAATTTTAAAAGAAAATAGCGGGGAAATAATTATACCAAAGAACTTTGGAGGCTGAGGAAAGCCACTGTATGCAAAGCATACTTCTGAGCTTTCTGGCAACATACGCCAAGAGAGAAAGGCAATGGGTTTTACGGCCCTCGAATGAAATGAGGAGACACCTGCACTAACTTCTGCTACTACTCTCTTACTGCAGAGGAAACAGCTATGACTACTGAAGCATTTTAATAACTGCTTCCATGGAGGGCTCAACCATGGGCCAGTCTCAACCAGAGTCATGGAAATAGCATGAAGTTTAAAGGCTTTTGGAAAGGCCTGACGTGGAGCCCCAGATATGTGACTCACTGTCTTGGGGAACCAGAGTAGATTATATAAACTTTCTGTGCCTCAGTTTTCTCATGTATAAAATGAGCGAAAACACACATTTTTCAGTTGCACTGAAGCTTAGTTTAGACATTACATATGGCAAGTGCGCCAAAGGATGGCGCACAAAGACAGTATCTCTAAACTCTCTCCTTATCAGTCCTCAGCTTCTGCGGCCCTGCAGAGACCGCTGTCATCTAGAGTGAAGGGGCGAGGACTCCAGACACAGGACATCATCCCAGCTCTCCCCTTTCTCACTGGGACTGGAGGAATTGGAGAGGCTTGGACACAGACATCTGCCCTTCTCTCACGACAAACCAGACAACCATATTCCTTTGCCATATTGTACTGCAAATTTATCCTCTAGGCCAGGGGTTCTCAAAGTGTGGTCCCCAGACCAGAGCATCAGCATCCCCTGGAAACCCGTTGGAAATGCAAATTCTCAGGCCCCACCACAGACCTATTCAGTCAGAAACTCTGAGGGTGGTATCCAGCAATCTGTGTCTTAAGAAGTCCTCCAAGTGATTCCAGTGCAGCCTGATGTTTGAGAATCACTGCTCTAGAATACACATTTCATGAGGGCCGGGGTATTTTGCACTGCTGCATCCCCAGTAATAGAACGATGTCTGACATATAGCAGGTCCTCAAGAAATATCTGTTGAATGAATGATTCTCTCTTGAAATGAGCTCCTGGAAGGTACGGATGGAGCCATTAATTTTCCAGCTGTAGAATTCAACAAATATTTATTAAGCCCCTACACTGGCCCAGACCAACATGGTGCTTAGGTACCAGGAATGTAAAATAGGATCCCCAATCCTCAAGAAGATTTGGCCAATTATTGTGAACAGACTTTAAAAATAATTACAATATCATAGAACAATTAATGCTTATAATGACTTGTAAAAAGTCAAGATTCTAAACTTCATAGACTTTATTATGACAACTATGTAATACACATACATAAACTGTGCATAAAAACCATTATCAAAATGAAAACAGCACTGTATTTGGGGAGTGGGGCTATGAGTGATTTTTTTTCTATTACTGTGTAATTTTCAAATTTACCTAAGGGGCATGAATGTTACTTTTAGAATTGAAAAAGTAAATACTGTAAAAATTCCTCATGGAGGATAATATAGTAATGGATGTGAAGATATAGAAATGACAGTGACAATGGTGATTATTTCTGCCTGAAGGGGAGGTTGAGAAAAGTCTCTCAGAGTGGATCAGCAATGTAACAGATGACATGTTGTAACACAAAAGGAAGAGTAAGAAATGTGGCAGAACTGGAGCATGTATGCCTCACCTTAAAGTATTCAAATCCAATTTTTTTTCCAAAATGCCATGCTAGACAAAACCTATTTGGGATCTACTCTGCCGAAGGCTTTGAAGGATGAATAAGAGTTCACCAGATATGTAAAGGGAAAGAAGAGGGCAATCCATGTAAAGGCAAGGAAGGATCATGATGGGCAAAAGCTTGACAGTATGCAACACCCTGGTGTGTTGAGGAAATTTCTAGAAATATTTCTGGAACATGACATGAGAAATCAAGAGGAGCCCCAGAAATGAGGCTTGACTAGACATAACAAGAACTGGATCACATATGGCCTTGGATCCATGCCCACAAAGGCTCTGAGTTCACCCTGTAGGCCAGCATATCCAACTCTCCCCCACCCAGTCATAACCTCAAGAGCAGAGGAGAGTGGGAGTCTGAGGAAAACTGCAAGATTTCTTTGAATGCTCATCTTTTACCTTCAACTTCAGTGCAAATTTTGTATCTTATACCATAGTGCTGCCTAGGATCCAAACTTTAAAAACATCAAAGTTAAATGCTGCCTTTATCCTATGCGTTCCAGGGAAATTCACACCCCCAAGAAGAGGAAGCATATTTGTAGCTCTGCTTATTTCTTTTGAATAGATTCCTGGAAGTAGAATTAATGACTGAAGGGATATTAACTTTTCAAAGGCTTGGTAGAGGCTGCCAAATTGTTTACCAGGAAGGGCGAGCAGTCCTTTTTAACTAGACGACCACATTTGGATTTTATGAAGATCAGTATTTGGCTAGACCTAGGGGCCCCGACTCTTATGGTTCTGTCTTACCCTAGTATAGACACTTTCCTCTTTTTCAGAAAGTCATTTGACTGTGTACTTATGGCTAAATTAAATCCTGCTTCTCATTCTTGCATGAGTAACCTTCACTGAGCCAGTCTCACGTTCATCATGGTGGTGGGCATGCGATGTATTCTTCAGGGTTCATCCCCGGCTACCAGCTCTCCTCTACTCTACACTCCCCTTGGTGACTTCCTCCACTCACATGGGTTTAGCTACAAATCAGATGTTCATTATTCCTAAGTGTGAACCCCTAGCCCTGGCTTTCCTTGGAAGATCAGACCTACATAGCAGACAATCACAGCTGACGGGTCCACTGTCGATCTGGTCTCTCTAGCTGGAATCACAGTATCTTCTTCCCTGTTTCTAATCCAGTGTATCTGTTCACCACACCCTACCACAGTTGTCCCCCAATGTTTCTGGAATTACTTCCTCATTCTCCATAAAGTGACCTTCCAAGGTCTTCATGAGCATGGAACCAAATCAACATGGAAGAAGAGATCATGAGGAGCCAGGTCACCTCAGCCACAGAGCTCCCCACAGACTCCCATGCATGCCCACAACATCTCTAACAACAGCGATTACAGGAAACAGCAACTATTAACATTGCACAACTCTTCTACAGAGAACTTTCACATGTATTCCCTTAGGCCTCAAAATCATACCTTACAGAAGAGGAAACTGCTTAAGACATTCTGTGACTGGTCAAACCTCACAGAGCTACCCAAAGCCATGCCTGGCTTTCACTCGGAGTATCCTAAGCCCAATCTGATACCACTTCAATGATACATGTCAGCCTCTCACGTAGGACCTGGAATGATACCATTCTTCCCACTTCACATAATCTGACCTGTGCCAAGATGCCCAGGTGGATGCCTGTTTAAACTGAAATACACCCTCACCCACCTTTTTCTCATTTCTGCTCCCTGTAAGAACCCACCTGCCCCAAATACTTAAAGGAGTAACAATTTCTGGTTTAGACACTGAAAATTAAACATGGCTGTTCTGATTAATCCACAGCTTCACTCAGTTGCTCTATAATGAGTAAGGACAAGGTCCACTGTAACGGTAATCAGGAATCATGATGTGAAAAATATTTCTTTGAAAAGATTTAGTTATATAAAAAGTCACAACTCATTGTAAAAAAAAATCTTTGGTTATATATTTGAGGAATCGTTTTTATTAAAAATAACAATATGACATTAGATTTCTAGGATGCATTGTCTGTTTCTACGTCCAAAATGAATACCATGTTGCTAAGGATGAGTGCGATATGCTCTACGTGCATGCGGATATACATATTTGTGCTTTAGAGTACGTGTGTCAATCGGGGTGAGAAATCAGAAAGAAGTGAGACACAGGTTGGATTTAGTAAAAATGAAGGCTATATGGAACATAGGAAAAGGAAGAGAAAAGCCTCCTGCCCACAGGTCAGTAGGGATTGGAGTGCCCACAGCCTGTAGTAGAGAACGTGGGGAAAGAGTCAGAGACACTTCCAAGACTGTTTTGTCTGACTCTAAAGAGGATGGTGTCACAGTTAGTTTTGCGTCCACTTGACTGAACTATGGTGACCAGTTGTTTGGTAAAACACTAGTCTAGATGTTGCTGTAAAGGTATTTTTTAAATGTGTGATGAACATTTACAATCAGTTGACTTTGGGTAAAGTGGATTCCTCCATTATTTGGTGGGTCTCATCCAATCAGGTGAAGGCTTTAAGAGCAAAGACTGAGATTTCCCAAAGGAAAAAAATTCTGCCTCTGGACTGCAACACAGAAATTCTCCCTGGGTTTTCCCCCTTCAAACTCAAGACTGCAACACCAGTCCTTACCTGAATGTCCTGTCTGCCGGACTGCCCTGCAGATGTCAGACTTCTTGGCCCCCACAATCACATAAGCCAGTTCCTTAAAATAATCAGTTTTTTCTCTCCCCACCAGGAGGTAGGGGGAAATAAGATAGCATAGGGCAAGTTGATGGAGATCTCTAAATCTAAACCTGACTAGGCATGAAATAAAAGATGGGTACAGGCTCCCAAATGACAGCGAGCCCCAAAAAGAAACAAGACGACTAGGACTTCATCTGGTATTGATTCCAGGTCCTACATGAGAGGCTGAAGCGTGGTAGGGAGGCTTTCAGCCATCACTGTTGGCCCAGGTAAAGGAAATCTCCCCCACTGTGTTTTCAGGAGAACTGCTACACACCAGGTAAGGGAGGTTGTATCTATAACTGATGGATTTATTTTCTACAAGTTATATAATAAACTTAATGAAATGCCTGTAACTAATGAGCTGATTAATGCTAGGAATCAGAAACTTACTGCTAAAAAAAAGAGAGAGCTGTGTTGTCCAATATGGTAGCCACTAGCCACATGTGGCTATTTAAATTTAAATTAATTCAAACAAAATAAAATTTAAATATTCGTCTCCTTAGTCACATGAGTCACACTTCAAGCGCCCACCAGCCACTTGTGGCTAGTGATGACCCCATGGACAGTGCAGGTGTAGAACATATCCATCATCATAGAAAGTTCTATTGGGTAGCTCTGCTATAGAGCATAGTAAATCACATCAAATACTGAATAATAGAGTTTTTGACAGTGATTTCTGAGGCATATAAGATGGAGTAAATCCTGGACTCACATCCATATACTTATATATCCTAGATCAGACCACTGCCCACTCCGGCCCTCCCTCACAACTCACACGCCACTGATCCGTGACAACATACACAGCACACGCAGGGAGCCCACAGCAGAGGCATGTCCTAGATGTCAAGAACAGGCACAAAAATGCCGTTCTGGGTTGCAGTTACACGTGAGTCTTTACAGTGAATATTTTATCAGACACACACAACCCTTCCCATCTTGTCACCTACACTCTTGTACAACTTTCTGAAAAGGGAGGCTTAAAAATAACACGGGTTTGAGCTCACATCTGAAGCTGCCTTTAGTTTTGACATGTTAACACTTAGCTGCAGAGATGGGAAGCTTTGCCAGGCACTGCTGGATGTTTAGCTCCGTTTTGGGGCCACAAGGAAAGATCATGTAAACTTTCTGCTGTTGTGGTTTTCTCTTTTAGCGACTGATAGGTCTTAGAATCCGCCCTTGGACAAAGGGTTTGAAGACTTAAAAGCTTTGGACCTGGCTCTGCTACTCAGTAGTTATATTATTGGTCAAATCAGTTGATTTATTTTAGCTTCAGTTTCTTCATCTATAAAATGGAGATACTAATATTCATTTATTCATTCCATAACTACTTACTGAATACCAATTGTATGCTGGGCACTAGGTTCTGGGCAAACAGCAGTGAGTTAAACAGGCACTATCCCTCTTGAATTTAATATTGAACAGGCACTATTCCCTCTTGAATTTAATGTGTGTTGGTCTTACTCAAGGGGTAACTGAGGGACTCTGAAGAGTTTTATTCCATCCTTCTTGAACTGTTTGTACTCAAGTCTGAGGAACCACAGCTTGTCCTCAGATCCCTGGCAGGGCTGAGTTGAGGAGAAGAGGTATCCATTTATTCTCCTCTGCTACTAGGGGTGACTAGAGGGAAGCTTGAGAAATACCGTAAGAACTCAGCAAACTGTAATCTCCTGAAAAAACAAAAAGAAAGAGGTGAAACACAGCCTTCTAGTAGAAGCAGAGAACAGATTCATCCTTTGGTAGCTCAGTTCAGGACAGGGATTTCTGATCAAAGGATCATTTGCCTACGTTATCTGTGTTAATGGACTCAGTTCTTTCACTGAGACTTTGCCTATATCACCATTCATGGCAAATGAAGTGCATGGGAATTAGGGATTGGTAGGACTGAGAGGTGTCAGTAAAGCCCCTTCCCCCACAGATCTTCAGATGGCTTTTAGTGCTCCCTGAAACCCAATCCACCAGGAGGCTCCAATCCAGTGTCAAAACTCTAAATCACAGATACAGATGGGAAGTGAACAAGGAAGGTCCTGCCTGTGAGGAACAACTCAATGGTCTCTCCAAGAACAGTTAAGTGGTCAGCACAGTGGGGCCAGAGCTGGACTTAAGAAGACCTGGAACCAGTGTCTCAGCACTGTCAGCACACTTGCTCCAAGTTTCATTCCTACTTTTATCTGTTGGCATCATTCTTCTTTCTTATCTAGGACTAATTTTTTCTATGTAGCAGAAAATATGTCATTGCCACCTTCTGAGTTTTCCTGCTAACAGCTTAATCACTGGAGGTAGAATGTCTAAACTTCCTGGTTGCTCAAAGCAAAAGATCCCAGGGAAGGGCTCTGATTGGCCCAGCTTAGGTCAGATGTCCACTTCTGGGCCAACTGACTTTGACCAGGGTACATGGTGGCTCCCTTGGAAACCATCTAATTGGATTGCAGAACAAAGAAGCTCTCAAAAGAAGAATTTCAGGGCAGACAAAATAAATATTTAAATATCTATCTCATATATATATATCACCTGGTATGAAATAAAATGTGAAATTTGCTCATGACTCACACATACTAAAATGAAGAAGAGCATATAAGGCAACTGATATTTATGCCAGACAAAACTATGCAAGTAAGTCCACATCTGTTTTAGTCAAAATGTTTTAGTCAAAATTTCGGTGTCAGTGCTCTAGGTTATTTGTATGCATAGACACAGCATTCTTCTACTTTACAGAGGATATCTTTGCATATCTCCTTCCGGTCTGCTCAACATTGTTTACTAAGAACTCTTTTTTGAATCACCAAGCCAACCCCAGCCATTCCACTGCACAGAGTAGTTTGTCATAGTAGATGCATGCCCTGACCAGGAGGGCACAGTCAAAGAGTCAACATGCTGGAGTAGTCAGGAATCACCTCTGACAGATTTTCCTTGGCCCAGAACATCCCAGTCTCCCTCAGTGTATGCCCATCAGCAGAATTCAACATACGTGTGGTTGTCTGCACTCAGAACAGGATTCTGGAGCAAAGACGACCTTGGCCCATGAGAACTGTCATTATCCAAGTAGGACCACTAAGGAAAAGAACTGGCAGGAAAGTCTGCTGCCCCCCTCCAAGGCTGCAAGACCCCCAGGCTTCCATTAAATACTGCTGCACACCCACAAGGAAATTGATAAATCAAACCTCAAAACATTATGTTAGCAAAGCATTTAAAGAGACTTTCGTCATAGTCCCGTGGGAGTCAAAGAATGCATGCCAGCCTTCCCAGTCTGTTAGTTCTGTGGCTGCCAAAATCCGTGATTGGTAACCATGGATTTAACCTTACCCGCAGGTAAAATCTGTGCATACGGAAATGGTTTCGGAGAAGGATTCCTATGAGAAACAGGGCTAGCAAAAGTAAAGAGGCGAGAATGCCTCAGAAGTTATGCAGGGAAGAGGAAATGTTCAGTGTGCTTGAACTGAAAATCTGTAATTACAATGTACTGAGAGCTTATTGTATGCCCAACACTGTTTTAAAGGCTATATATGGATTAACTCATTTAATCCTTATAATAATAACAATAGGTATTATTTTTATCCCTGTCTTACAGATTAGAGAACTGAGGCACAGAGATGTTGGGCAACTTCCCCAAGGTCAGACAACTAGTAAAGGGCAAGTAGGATTCAAACCTAGGCAGCTGGCTCCAGAGCCCACATTGCTACCTGTTACACTGCTCAGCACTGTATTCACAATGTTCCTACACTCTAAGCTGTACTGGGAAATACCAGGGCTAGATTGCAGAGTCTTGCATCTTTAGAGTCTGGACTTTTTATTCTGAAGGCAATGAGATGCCATCATGACTTCTGAGCAAAGTGACATGATCAGGCCTGTCCTAAGGAAAATAAATCTGCCCACAGGATGTGGTATGGATTGAGGTGGGGGTTGGTAACGGAGCAAGGAGACAGGAGGCAAAGGACATGGCTGGGGCCCGGAAGTAACTGCAGAGCTCATGGGAAAGGTCATAAGAGCCTACGCTTGCTATGGGAAAGGATGTGAGAAGTCCATGGGAGACGAAAAGTAGAGGCAGCATTCTGTGATACACCACGGGATGCTGATTTGTCAAACAACTGAAGCAAAAAGTGAAATAATAATCACGCTCAGATGACAAGCATGAACTTGGACTGTCTGAACAAGCTGGGACATATAGTCACCTAGTTCCACGTGACCAGCAGTGAAGACCCAGAAAGCTGCTTTAAGAGGCACGCAAATGACTGTTCCTTCTCCTCCTTCCCTGTCCAGCACATGACCCACTGCTTCCATCACTCTCCTGCTATTATATCCTTGGCTTTCTCTGTCTGACACATCCCACAAATGTCACATCCATCCAATCCACCCAGGGCCACAAGGAGGAGGGCTCAAGGTCTCCCACCAAGGCTGAGGCCACACGGCCATCCCGCAGTGGCTCCCTTCATCCCTGGTCAGCTGTCTTGTGCTTCCCCAAGGCTTTCTCCCCTCTCCTGGGCCCCACCCTCTCCCCACTTTCCCACCATTCTCCAGAGATGACTTAAAGACAAAATCAAGGTCAGAAGCTGAGAAATCCATACCCACGTCCTCTTCTGGCCCTCTACTCTTTGTCCCCAGCATCAGTGGGACCTGGTTAAGGCAAAACCCAGGCCATGGAGCTCATGTTTTCTGGTTCCCTGGAAGACCCAACTCTACTTAGGACCACTTCTCGCTTTGATATCCTCAATCAATCAATCAATCTCTCTCTCTCTCCCTCCCTCCCTCTCTCTCTCTCCTGGCTCTCACTCAGCATACAACTAAATTCAAGTTATCTTTTTTTAAAAAAAGAAAAAGAGGAAAGAATCCAATCAACAACAGAGAAAGTAAGCCTCGTCCACCCACCCCTGCCTCACTGATTCCACCTCCACTCACTGTCTGGCTTCTGCACTGCCTCCCCACGGGCAGCTCC
Organism: Mandrillus leucophaeus; assembly: GCF_000951045.1. Classification (NCBI taxonomy): domain Eukaryota; kingdom Metazoa; phylum Chordata; class Mammalia; order Primates; family Cercopithecidae; genus Mandrillus; species Mandrillus leucophaeus. Next base: position 2,893,497 of record NW_012101876.1, on the reverse strand, counting down.
CCCCAGCCCTCCTGTGACCTCCATGATGCCAAATTCCACAGGCTCTTCAGCCCTCACCACCCCATCCTCTCTGGCAACTCATGCATTCCCTCCTCCTGGAGACGCTGTTCCCTGGCCTCACCACCACCTTTCTGCTGGTTTTCTTCCTGCATGCTGGCCTGTGTACAGCCCTCACAGCAGCCAGGCTGGTATCTGAAAGATGTGAGCCAGTTAAGGCTGCTCGTTTTAACTCTCCAACAGTGTCCCATTTAGAATAAGATTCCCAACCTGAAGCCGGCCCACAGAGTCCAACAACCCTTGCCCCTGAACTGGGCCTTGCCCACCTCTCAGGCCACATCCCACACTCCTGACACCTTCACAAGCCTTTGTCATTGTTCCCCCACCCTCCCCACCCCCCGCCACCAAAGTTTGTTCCCATCAGGGGGCCTCAGCACTTTGCAGATGCCTCTGTGTTTGGGGTGCTGTTCCCCACTCCATCTCCCTACAACTGGTTTTCCTAGCTGGATGAGAGCTCTATGAGGACAGGCACTTTGTCTATTTTGCCTCCTGCTTTGTCCTCAGCATCTGGAACTGTTCCTGGTACACAGTAAGTACTCCGTGGGCATTTATTAAAAGAACAAATAAGTACGAGATTAAATTCTCAGTATCTGAGGTTACCCCCAAGTGGAAACGTCTATGAGTCTACAGTTTCAGGAAATATCCATCTGGGACCAATAATGTTTTATCTATATATTCATTTGAAACTCAGAAAACTTGCACATCAATTGCTACTCCTATAATCTTAACAGTGAAGAAAACTGAGGCCTAGAGACATTAAGGGGGTTGCAGGTCCAGAGACATGTCTCAAGAAAGCATTGCTGTTAAAATGTGCAGTTCTTGGGTTTTCAGTCCATCTCTTAAGAAACCAAGTCAGTCTGCCCCTCAGGAAAAAGAAAAGAGGCAGCAATAAGCGATTTGTTAACATCAGTACTTTTTATCGAGGTAAAAAATGCCTCATAATCAGGCATACCCATGGGCCTTTTTTCACAAAGGCACTAAGATAAGGCAATGTAAGTCCCCCAAAAAACCAAAAAGACAGCTTTTTGGAGTTGCTGAGGTGGATAACCCTATTTTTATACTTTGGTAATATCAGTGACCTTGGAATTACAAGCTTGGGGTTAAGAACTCAAGGGTTAAGACTCCCTGGAACATTCTGGAAAACCAGCTTTAGAGTCTTCATTGAACTCAAATCTCAGCACTACAGTTAAATGAGTGAGTCAAAAGAACGTAAGTTTAAAGAATTTAACCAGGAGCAGATGTTTCTCTTCACACCACACTGCTTTAACATCCAGTATTCGTGACTTTTTTTCCCTCCACCATTCCCTGATTTACACATAGGCTTCCAAAGCATTAATGAAACGCACTTTAACAAAATGTTGAGATGGTGCCATTGGGCATTGCTATCCTAGTTTTAACCCTTGGTTAAAAAATACTTTGTGATTCCCATGACTCCAGACCAACAAAAATATAACAGGGTCCTAATGACATTTGAAACTCCCATGGTAAACAAGGCAGTTAAACTAAGTACTTGGGAATGGTTTTCATTACAATGTGCTAAAAAAATGAATGTTTTATTGTTCTTTTGTAAATACCCTGGAGAACCCTGGGATGGTTTTTCTGGAAGATGGAAATGATTTGAGAGAGTTTCAGAGCACATGAAGATATGTGATCCCTTTGAGTAACAAATAGGAGATGGGTTTTTTTTGAGGGGGAGGGAAGGAGCAGCTTTGCATTAACAGCTAAGGAGAATTATACATTTAAAGATTATCTTCAATGTCCAATAACCCTTATATTCAATACTGAATTTATTTCCACTTCTTGCCTTCATTTTTATTTGTTACGTATTCTCAAAGTCCTCTCCCAGTAGAAGAATGAAACAGAAATGAACATAAGCATGTCGGAATTCATGTATGTGGCAGACTGTATTTTCCAAAGATGACCACAACAATGTCTCTCGTTCCACATGGTCTGCTGGAACCTTGTCATTCCTCTGTCAAGAGCTGGAACCCATGTCCCCTCTACTTCAACCACTATAGGTCCTTATGACAGCCTCAACCAATGAGTAGGTGAAAAGGACCCTTATGGGACTTCTAAGGTATAGTCATCACAATTCCATGAACTTCCACCTTCTTCTCTTGGGATGCCTGCTCTTAGAACCTAGCTGCTCTGTTTTGAGGAAGGCTTAGCAGTCTGTGGAGAGGCCTATAGCCAACACCAACTTGCCAGCCATGAGTGTGCCATCTTGAAAGTAGATCCCCCAGCTACCACCAAACAACCCAGTTGATACCATGTGAAATGGAGATTAGCTGCCTCTGCCAAGTACTGCCCAAGTTGCAGATTTGTGAGCAAAATAAATGACTGCTATTGTTTTAAGCCAATATGTTTTGGGGTGGTTTGTTACACAGCGGTAGACATCTTTTAAAATACAGTAATCATCACTAATCCACACCCATAGGAAATACCAGACTGCAATGATTTTGTAAAGTGTAAAATCTACAATCCTTTATAAAAGATGCAGTCAGCAGCACACTCACATACACAGAAATGTAAACAAGGATAACACAAAAGCTCCCAAGGAGTAAACCTTCAGAGATCTGCTTTAATAAAGAGGTAAGAGCAATTTGTAATTAGCCTCTCAGTTTGTGATGGTGCATCCAAACTGCTGGAACAAGCAGGTACCCTTGAGGTAAATAAACACTGCCCCTGCAGCGTGGCTTACATTATTAATTGGTTTAGCAAACCTGTAGGCAAACTTAGGCTTAGTTCTTGTTTATCACAAGTTACAAATGTGCAGAGCATGAATTAATGATGATACTTTACTATTCAAAAGCGACACAGAATGATGCCCACATTCCCAGGCACCATCAGAGTCAGAAAGGGTCACAGAGACTCCTGTGCTTGAAACTTAAAAAAATATATCCATCTGTGTTATTCTTAAGGTATCATAACGAGAAGCTGTCACTGCCCTCTGGGGAGTGTCTTAGAAGTTAGTCAGAGTACACAGTATATCTCATTCAAAACGGGAAGTCATTGGAAACAAAATTTCTACACCAACTGAATGATGAATAATTCCATCAAAAAACTAACTTTATTTCCACCAGGAATATATGTAAACATTTTCTTTTAAAGTTTTTCCATCTCTTCAGGTGTTTTCCATCTGACTTCTACTCCCTGTATCCTCCATATGACAACCTTTTTCTCTCTGAAGCATCTTTCCTTCAAACAGCTCCTTTGACTGCTTTTGCTTTTGCCCAATAACATCCCTACCAGCCCATCAATACCATCACTATCACCCTTACCAAGACCATCACTAGTACCCCAGTGAATAACACCTCCATCACCCGCATCCCTAACGTCCACACTACCCATCTCCCCCCAGCTACCTTTTCAAAACTAGGAATGCTGCTAGCAGGCTAAGATGTAGATTGGGAAGTAATTAATTAGATGGGAAACCTCAGATTAATTCTATTTTCTCATTATTTCTTATGCTAAATTTATAATAATGAATTACTAAAATACTTGAATCTTTTGTCCAACTTACATATCCTGGGTTACTTGTACAGAATAGAGTACCACCCCGTAATGGTAATATGCCCTTTTTCTCATTCTTTTAAACACATAAGAAGTCAAAAGTGATCCAACAAATGAATCATTTAAAGTTTAGATTTTTCTCACAACAGATTTTTTCCACTGGAGTGTCAGAAGGCAACGTTTATTTTTAACCTTAAAAGGAAAACAAACTTTGTAAAAATAATAGCCCTTATATTGAGCTCCAATTACAGTTGTTAGGTAAGTGGGAGGACAAAAATAGTTACCAATCAATCAACAAACATTGCCATACTGAATGAAGAACAGAGGGAATAGTAAGATGTACCTAGAAAAATTCACAAAATGAGGGTATATGGCACCAAAACTCAGCAGACCACTATCATAAACCTGGACTAATCAAATAAGGCTCTTTGATAATGAAGGGGAAGTCATTTAAAAGCTGGATTGACCATAGACTCACAGAGTATCAGAGCTATAGGCAACCCTAGAGATTATCATTTTAGTGCAAAGGTTTTGTTTTACGAGGAAGAAAGCTAAGCATTTCAGAAAGTGAAACGTCCCACCTAATGGCTGCCTAAGTTATTAGGTAGTGGGTTTCTTTTCACTGGAATCAGGAGAGAACTCTGGAGTTGGGTTTAAAGTTCCAGATTCCTCCTTGAGGAGGCAAGTCAGTTTCAGTAATTGAGTATCTCATCTCCAAGTGCTTTCTCCCTCCCTGCAGTGCCCTCTAGCCATCTTCAGCCCTGCTGACTCCAATCCTAATAGGATCTGGCTCTTTGAGTGGGAATTCTCCCAAAGGCAGAAAAGGGGAAAACCTTACGTGGGTTGTAATTCTGTCATACTGATTCTCAAAACCCTCAGAAAAGATTCTACATAATCACAAGCAATAAAAATGAAACCTTCCAGTGTCGGGGGAAGATACAGCAGGCAGCCTAACTGCCTGCCAGGATACACTCCATTTCTCAGATGAGACACCCACCCTCACATGCCACGATGTTAGTTCAAATTCCCACACTCATTATCTGTGCTGGATCCCAGACAGGAGGTGTCAATTGGGGGGGGATGTTCAGCACCTCTGAACACACAGATGGGCAAGTTCAACCTGTGCTGTAACCAGTCAGCTGCCCCATGTGTTCACTGACGGTGCATAATTAACACTCATAACATGTTCCAGCTCATAAAAAGTTTACATATATAAGTATATATTACATATATATAAAAGTATATATTACTTATACATAAAAGTTATATGTGTGTATATATGTACACAAATACATATATATGCATATATATCTATCATAAATAAAAGTCTGGAAATTTTCCTGGTGATAACAGCAAATTCCATATTTGTAAATTTGTCTGCTGGGATGTATGAAGCATTAACAGGTGATATCCAACCCTCAGAAGTCACTTCCAGGGAGGGTTTTTCAAGTCTCAACCACGCCAAACACTGAAAAAAGCTACTTGGAGTTGCAAGAAAAGAAAATGTGTGAGCCTCCTAACCCTCTGTACTTTATCTTCATTGCATCACCGTTCAAAGCATCTGTTCCCATACAATTCTGAGGCCTGCTGGCGTTGGAAACACACAGGTTCTTGCTCTTTCATTCCATAAACATTCACTGAACACATGCCAAATGACCGATTCTGAGCTCAGCATCAAAAAACAAAGACAAGAAACAATACACACAATAACTAAGTAAAAACAGTAATGTGTCTTAAGAGGTGATAAGAACTGAATTCAGGTAAAAGGAAACTAGAGGAGACTAAAGGGAATCCAAAATACTAGGGTAGGGAGGGACAGGAGGCAAGTTGCTCTTTTAAAGATGGGTGGGAAAGTAGGTGCACTGAGGTATCCTGGAACGAAGTTTTGAAGGAGGTGAAGGAGTTAGCCAAGCAGATATCTAGGTACATATGCACCATAGATGTTATGTTCACTGCCAAGAATGAGACCAATATTCACTAACTACAGCATGAAACTCCAATGCACATAAGCTGGAAAGTGAAATACACCATTTATAAACATTCATACACTATACAGCCTGGATATAACCTAATGATCTCCTGGATTTTATTCCCTAAAATGTTATTTCTCAAAAATGAGAGAATTGCTCTGACATTTATATACTTTCAAGATCTCTCACAATATAAGGACTCTCTCGGTTACTTTATTTTGAACAGCAAAATGCTTATTGGGGAAAACATATTCATCAAAGCTAGTTTGGGACATTTATTGAAGTAAGCTGATGGACTTTTTTGTTTTGAGATGGAGTCTTGCTTTGTCGTCCAGGCTGTAGTGCAGTGGCACAATCTTGGCTCACTGCAAGCTCCGCCTCCTGGGTTCACGCCATTCTCCTGCCTCAGCCTCCCAAGTAGCTGGGACTACAGGCGCCCGCCACCACGGCCGGCTATTTTTTTTGTATTTTTAGTAGAGATGGGGTTTCACTGTGTTAGCCAGGATCGTTTCAATCTCCTAACCTCATGATCCGCCCACCTCAGTCTCCCAAAGTGCTGGGATTACAGGCATGAGCCATTCTGCCCTGCCGGACTTTTTTTTAAGGAGGAAAATAAATCTAAGAAAAAATTAAAATAATTCCTACAACATAGAAAACAATTCGGGGTGCTATAGTAGGCAATCTTCTTAAAGATGGTTTTTAAAAAGCAATGCAGGGCTGGGTATGGTGGCTCATACCTGTTATCCCAGCACTTTGGGAGGCTGCAGTGGGAGGATCACTTGAGGCCAGGAAAGGCATCTGAGACCAGCCTGGGTAACATAGCATGACCCCATCTCTATTAAAAAAAAAAAAAAACTTTAAAAAACTTGCTGGGTGTGGTGGTGCACACCCGTAGTCCTAGCTACTTGGGAGGCTGAGCAGGGAGGATAGCTTGAGCTCAGGGTTTGAAGTTATAGTGAGCTATAACTACACCACTGCACTCCAGCTTGGACAGCACAGTGAGACCCTGTCCCTTAAAAACAAACAAAAACAAAGCAATGCAGGAATTCTACACACAAATGAACACAAATGAGCCACTGAGACATGAATGAATCTCACAGACACAGTGCTGAGCAAAAGATGCCATTTATGCAAACAGGCAAAGCCACCCTTTGGTGTTAGAAATTAGATGGAGGTTTCCTTTGTAAGGGGAGCGGGGAATTGTGGGTGTGTCTTCAGGAAGGGTTCCGGCTGTTGCTCCTGCTCTATTAATATTTCTTGACTTGAGTGTTGGTTACTCAGGTGTGTTCATTTTGTGCTAACTCACTGAGCTGTACACTTATGATTTATGCACTCTCCTGTATTGATGTTATCTTCAATAAAAAGAGGTGTTTTCTATTTTTTTTTTTTAAGAGCAATGTGAAGTGTTTCCATTATGGAGATTTTTTATTGACATATGAGCTGAACAAGAAAAAACAACTATCCTAATGTGATGTGAATGAGCACCATGACTCAGGACAGAGTTTTCAGAGATAGCATCATTTATGAATTTTAAAAGTGCTGAATTCCAAACAATTTGGAAGAAAGTAAATAGGATGAGCTTGAAACTGTGTTAGATGGCCCTGAAAATCATGCTGGTGATGATAAAGGCACCCAAGTGTAACAATGCATGAAAAAAATAGTACAGAAATAAAATTTTCTGTGAGATATAAACATAGGGGAAAAGCACCATTTCCAAGTTTATACAATTTATATGACTTAAAATATGCATGTGCAGCTCAATATTATAAGCAGAAATTATCTCAAATATATTCCTAAAATGTTATATGCCAAAGTTGGCCCCAAACTTTTAAAAAATTTTCATGGAAAAAATAGGAGACTGTCTTTTAGATCTTGATATATATGCCTTATATTGCTCTGTGCTGTGTCTCCCCTTATGACTGAGAAGACTCAATCACAAATGCTTTGTGTCAACTTAGAAATTATGAAAAACTGAAAATTGTTTAAATAAATGAATTCTGCAAAAATACGCTGCCCAAGATAGTAGCCATTAGCAACCTGTGGCAATCAAGCATTTAAAATACGACTCATGAGACCAAGGAGCTAAATTTTCTTTTCTTTTCTTTTTTTTTTTTTAAAGAGACAGGGTGTCACTGTGTTGCCTAGGCTGGAATGCAGTGGTGTGATCATAGCTCACTGTAACTTTGAACTCCTGGAATCAAGCTATCCATCCCCTCAGCCTCCTGAGTGGCTGAGATTACAGGCATGCACCACCATGCTCAGCTAATTTTATTTTTATTTTTGTAGAGGCAGGGTCTTGCTATGTTGCCCAGAATGGTCTCAAACTCCTGGCCTTAAGCGATCCTCCTGCCTCTAATTTTAATTTTAAAATGAAAGTAATATGAAATATTTTTCTATTAAGTACAACTTCACTTTGTAGAATATTTCACTTTAATTATTGAAAAGTAAGCATCCAAATTGAGATGTGATTCAAGTGACACCAGATTTTCAAGACTTCGGCCTCCCAAAATGCTGAGATTACAAGTGTGAAAGTCTGATGTCACTTGAAGCCTTGAAGGAAACCTGTAAAAACTTGTAAAAATTTTTTTAAAAGTAAAACATTTCATTATATGTTAAAAAGATAATATTTTAGATATATTGGGTTAAATAAGATGTATTACTAAAGTTAATTTCACTCTTGATTTTACTTAACATGACTATTAGATTTAAAATATACATAGATGGTTCACTTTATATTTTATAAGACAGCGTTGCTAAGGAATAAAATGCCATTTTTGATCAGACACCTCAGGGGAGAGATAAAAGAAAGAAAAATCAAACCTGGAAGACTGATATTTGAAGATCTGATTAACAATATGGCAGACAAAGTCCAGGAGTCGGGAGAAATATGAGAAAGCAGAAAGGAAAGGGAGAAACCAGTGCATCTGTTTTTAAATTTTTAGAATTAAAAAAAATTTTTTTTAGAAACAGGATTTTTCTCTGTCACCCAGGCTAGAGTGCAGCAGCATGATCCTAGCTCAGTTAGTGCATCTCTTAAGAGAAAGTGGTCAGATTACCTGGGGCTGATCCAGACAGCAGAACAAATTCTATCTACAATTCCACAGCTGTCAACAAATCCAATTGACCTAGTTTTTGCTAGGTGTTAGAAGATTGCTATATCTGTTATTAAAGACACAAGAAGAATGGCAGAAGTGCTGAGCACATGTCTTTCTAGAGTGAAAAAAGAAAGGAGGGAGTTTTTAATTGCTCTGCTCCAAATCTTCCCTCCATTAGAGGTTTCAGTGAGGATTAGAAAACACAGTTACACCAAACGTCTGGGACAGGAAGATTTGTTTTAATGGAACCAAGAAAATGCAGTAAAGTACTAGATTCATTTGAACCTATGGCAATTTTGTACTTTTGGAAACAGCCAGGATTAGTACTCATTTTAAAAAGAGGGCTGAGCACGGTGACTCACACCTGTAATCCTAGCACTTTGGGAGGTCAAGGTGGGTGGATGACCTGAGGTCAGGAGTTTGAGACCAACCTGGCCAACATGATGAA
>NW_012101876.1:2881802-2883734 GCF_000951045.1 Mandrillus leucophaeus | reverse complement strand
CGCCCGCCCCACTGACTACCTGTGATTTTTTTCTGTGGTTGGTAGGTGGTCAATAGATTCCTCATTGATTTGGTACATTTTCCGAAGTATGTGCTATGGTATAGACAGGTATTTGGTGGGTCGGGCTGTCTGTCTGTCTGTCTGTCTGTCTCTCGCTCTCTCTCTCTCTCTCTCCTCTCTCCTCTCTCTCTCTTTTTTTTACTTTCTTTCTCTCACCTTAGAAAACAGAGCGGTATTTGGAGAGGAGGAAAAGCCAGGGGAAAGTTCTCAGGTCATTTTGAAGAATGCCAAGTTAAACTAAGCAAGCAAGTTTTGCACCCGGGACCTCTTGAGAGCCTTGACTCTTTTAAGGAGCATCATGGGCCGGGTGCGGCGGCTCACACCTGTAAACCTAGCACTTTGGGAGGCTGAGGCGGGTGGATCTCGACGTTAGGAGTTCGAGACCAGCCTGGCCAAAGTAGTGAAACTCCATCTCTACTAAAAATACAAAAAAAATTAGCTGGGCGTGGTGGTGGTCACCTGTAATCCCAGTTACTCCAGAGGCTGAGGCAGGAGAATGGCTTGAACCCAGGAGGTAGAGGTTGCAGTGAGCCGAGATCACACCACTGCACTCCAGCTTGGGTGACAGAGCAAGACTGTCTCAAAAAAAGAAGCACCATGACTCTCTGAGAGAGCTTACAATGCGCATGCCTCCGAAACATACTGGATGAGGAACACTCTTACCCAGGAGCATTCCAGGGAGGATGCAATCAAGAGCCATTGGCTTGGATGGAAAACAAACTCCAAATCTTCAGCCCTTTTGGCTTCACTCTCAGCCAAAAACAAACACGACTGACTGCTGTGAGCAAGAATGGTTCAGAGACAACAGGGGCCAGAGGCTGCAGGCTGCCCCAGCTCATCCATGCCAGACTCCTCTGGGACCCATCTCAATAGGGTAGGGACAAGGTAACATCCAGGTGCCCCATGGCCACAGCCAGGTCTGGCAGAAGGAGCCGCTCACCCCTCACCTTCAGGAGCTCCCAGGTTGGCCTACAATCAACCCAGAACACCGGGCCTCAGGCAAAGTCACGTGAGCCTTGATACCATCAACCTCCTAGCAACAAGCGGAAAGGAGACATCGCCCATCCCCCTGCCTCCCCTCCCCGCGGCTGGAAACTTGAGATGACAGTGTTATGCCAGGCCCAGTCTCTCCCTGGAACAAGGCATTCCTGCTCACACAGCTGCCACCTCCCCTTGGTTACCTTCTGCTTCTCCTCTGGTCATCTGCCTCCTCCACTAGCTCTAGAATAGTTTTACTTCCTTGGATGTAGGGTAATTTCTCTGCAGTGACAGCCACAGGCTGTCCACAGAGCCAACAATAGGCCACTTGTCTATTCTGTGCACATTTTTTAGGGATCCCAAGTTGTTCTTTCTTTCTGATTTAACTACAAGTCATTTTGTTATTATTTCATATGATATGTGCTCCAAATGCTAAAAATTACATAAAATTGCAATGCTTTACATGGGCAAGTTCTAATTCCCTAGTCAGATATTAAAACCAGTTGCTCAATACAAAATTACATTAAGGAGAACAACAAAGATAATTCAGCAAACCCATGAGGAAAAAAAAAAAGAACATCTTAAAATTTTAAATTAAAAAAAAAAACCACCTTAGAACTATCCTAGGACTAAGGCAGAAACACACAAGACCTCTATGGGATAAACGGCAGCAGTTTTTAATTGTACCCCAAAAACATTTTGGATCAGGCCTCACAAAAATACATGCGGCTTCTGTGGAGTTCGCCAGTGACTTCATGGCCACTCCAGCAACGGCTGTTTCTGACATTAGTCTTAGGAGTTAGTGGAAAGGGCTGATAACTTCTCCATGGCTGAAATGCCCTCTTCCCCTGGCCTCCATCCCCCACACTCGGCAAGTTTCCCGCTGACCTCTCT
>NW_012101876.1:2868258-2881152 GCF_000951045.1 Mandrillus leucophaeus | reverse complement strand
CCACCTCACTCGCCCCTCTGCCATTTGCAGGCAAGACACAGTGAACTCCCTTGTGCTCCTCAAGTCAAACATGCTCCCTCCCACCTTGGCTTTGTCTGAGCTGCTCCAGGAGTCCCCACCAGCTCCACCCTCCCTTCCCTGTTGACCCTCAGGTCTTGCTATGTACACTTCATGAAGCACGCCCCCAACACTGCCAGCCTGGGGCAGGCCCCTTGCCATGTTCTACTCGACAGCACTCACCCATTTGTGATCCTACAACCCTCGCGTGCCCATCTGCTCCGTGTCTGTGCCCTCAGCTAGACTCTAAGTTTCATGTGACCAGGGCATTACCCAGACCGGCTTACTAAAGTATTCCCAAACACTACCAGCAAAGATTTGTTCAGAGAAATGTGAATGAAACCTGACCCACTTGTGCTGGATGGTAGATTCCCGCAGAGGGAGAAAAATGAAGCATAAGAATGTATCTCCTTTTTTGGGGAGTGATTGAGACAAGCGTATGACCCCTTCCCTCCCTCCAGCTTAAATTAACTTCAGCTAACCTCTCTGGACAGAACAGGAAGATCACAGGCCAATAAAAATAGCAAGAGGACAGAGGATCAAGAGAGGCCAGGATGGGAGAGGGACTTCATAAGAAAACAGCAGCTCCAGGCAGCAGCTCCTGCATTTTTTCCTCCATTAGGAACATCTAAGCCTGTAACTTTCCTCCTCCCTCCCCTGCCAGCATCAAAGGGGGGGATGCCCATTCCCTTGTGCCCCTCCCGTCTCACCCCGCCTGGAACCTGCCTCCATCTTTTATCACCTCTTCTCTCCCAATATCTTTCAGCTTAAAAAAATGTTTAAATCTTCCAGGCATGGTGGCTCATGCCTGGAATCCCAGCACTTTGAAAAGCCAAGGAGGGGCCAATCGCTTGAGCCCAGGAATTCAAGACCAACCTGGTAAAACCTTGTTGGTTTGAGACCACATGGTGAAATGCTGTCTCTAACAAAATTAGCTGGGCGTGGGAGGCTGAGGTGGGAGGATCATCTGAGCCTGGGTAGGTCGAGGCTGCAGTGAGCTGTTATTGTGCCACTATACTCCAGCCTGGGCAACAGAATGAAGCCATGTTTCCAAAAAAAAAAAAAAAGATGGGGTGGGGGCTCAAATCTCCTGTTTAAACTGCTCTTCTGTCCTTCTAAACATATTTACTTAAGCCCATGGCAGGAAGGCCTCTGCCTGTTCTACACCATGACAACTGCTCTTGCAAGACTTACCAGTGGCCAAACCCAGTGGGCCCCTCCCACTTGACATCCTCCCAGCTTTTGATACTATTCTCCATGTCTTCTCAAAGCATGCTCTTCCCATGGATTCTGTAATATCACACTCTTCTGTTCCTCCCTCTACCTCGGAAAAGTGCTATTTTTCTTTCTCTGGATTTTACCAAAGTATATCTCCATTATGAATCGGGAAAAAACTGGTCCCTCACCACAGACAGCATGAGACAAACTGGTCTAGATCTTGCAGTCTTTTTAATAGATCTGTCTGCTTACACTGAAAAACCAAGAAACCTCACGATATAAACTTACCAACTTCTCTAAAATAAAGCCAACTCTGGGTCCATATTTCCACCAGGCGTCAGAGAGCAGAGGCTCAGTGGAAGCTACCCCTTGAGATGGGCGTGTACCACTGCATGACCATCCTCACCACCATTCCTGCCTGCTCTCAGGATTGACACCTCAGACACCCACATCTCTGTTCCTGGCCTCCTTGCAAGTCCCAACCCAACAACCACAGTTGCCTTCTGGAATGTTCCCTGAGTGTCCCCCTGACCCCTCAAGTCTCTATACAACCATCCGTTCTCATCACCTCTCTGCCCCAGGGCTCCTCATGCTGCGTTCTTGGTCCTTACAGATGACCCCATCTCACACCTGAGTCACTCAGGTGTCATCCTTGGCACCTCTCTCCCTTCGATGACCCAAAGGTTTAGTGATTATTCCTCTCTTTCAATGTATCCATTAACTTGATGGTTATGTATTAAGTCCTGAAGATACAACAGTGAGCAGGGCACCCCACTGCCCCCGCAAAGCCTGTGCCAGCCGCCAGCTGTCTTCCACTCTGAGGACATACTCATTGCTGGGATGACACTCCATTTTCTGCCTTTACTTCCCCCAACACCCACCCTCCCCAGGTTCATCTGTTTTAAATGTCACTATGCTCTTGGTTTGTGGGTGGGTTCGGGAGCAGCGAGCACAGGAGAGCCTTTTTAACATAATTTTCATTTCACTCTGAATCAGCATCTTACCCTAATTAAAATTAGGCTCTCTGCACTGCACTTGTGGAAATGAAGCTCTGAATACTCAACAATCAGCCAGAAAGTAAATGATGAGTCATTTATATAACACAGGCAAAATTTCATCATCCCGCAGGTTTGGGATATTCTGTTTCATTAAAAGGAGCCATTGAGATGTTTACATCTGTCAAGGTGCTTTCTTTAGGTTGAGGCATAAGTAGCATCATTCGGTTTTCTGAAGGACAGTGTACTTGGTTTAATCCAGGACAGCACACTCGTTGATTGTGCCCGGCCAACTGCTCTTCCTCAGCCTTATGCCTTCAGCCCATGCTCCTGTCCACGCCAGCAATAGCACAGAGTTGCCCACCTCGCCTCTCAGTCTCCTCCAGTCTCAGTCCCTCACTTTGCAGAGTGAGGGTCTTCACTGCAAAGGCTCAATGGGCCAGTGCAAGATGAACCTAGTTCTTAAGTTGATCAGGGAGGTCAGGCGCTCCATCACAAAAGGGAGTCAACCTGGGGAACGGAGCCCAGAGCTGAGGGCCTGAAGGCAAAGGCCCCCATGTCTTGTCTAGACAAGGGCAGAGAGTGTGGCTTTCTCCTGCAAGCAGGACGAGGCAATTTCCATCAGCAGAACCTGGGCAGCAAGACCTGGAACCCATCCTTCACTGAGGGGACGCCTTCGAGACACTCCAACATCTGACCCCATGTACCCAACATGTGTTACAGCCATTTGCCTCCCATTCTCAACCTCACATCCTGGCTCCGACAGCCTCTGCCTCTGTCCACAAAGGGACAAGCTATGCAGGAGAGGTAGCATGGCCAACTGCTCATGAACGTGGTCTCTGGGTCCAACAGGCTGGGTTCATATCCCACTCCTGCCATGCGCAGTTATAACTTTGGGCAAAGTGCATAGCTTCTCGGTGTCTCAGTTTCATCTGTCAAATGAGGATAAGTCTTCACAGGCGAGAGATGAGGATTAAAGGTAGAGTGGACATGAGCACTTCAGCATAAGATTTGCCTGATGCATAAAGAGGATTCCCTCTGCAGAGTAAAATCTCATTTTAAATTTAAATAAACCATAGAAACACAAATATGGGCCAGCAGCATATGAGAGACAGACACACCCATATTTATTTTTGTTTGCTTTTCTCCTGGCTTTCTGTATTTCTGCCCTGGGGCTCCATGCCATTCCCTACATCTTTACAGTAAACTCACCTGACTCACTGGAGCTCGCCGGACTAGGGCTCTGCTCCACATAATCAAAGGAAGCCCACCCAGAATAGGCTTCCTTCTCTCTTTGTCCATCCCACACTCAAGCCAGATAGGACTTGGCTCTTCCTCAGCCTTATGCCTTCAGCCCATGCTCCTGTCCACACCCGCAATAGCACAGAGCTGCCCACCTCGCCTCTCAGTCTCCTCCAGTCTCAATCCCTCACTTTGCAGAGCCCTCATTTCACACCTCTCCAAGGCTCTCTCCGGTCCACCTAGCCAAAGAACCTTCTGGCCACTCTGAAGCCCCTTGGCTGCCCACTCGTGCCTCTCCCATGGAGGATCTAATCCAGGCTCCATCATTAAGCAGTTCCAGCCCCCGGACAAAGCCCTCTGCCCCCTTGTGCTTAGCTTCCTGGTGTCTAGAAGGCAGACTCCACTGTCATTCTGGTCTCTCACACGGAACTTTTGAGAGACCAGAAGCACATGCCAGAAAGTGTGCCCAATGACTGAAAACTTCAAGGTGCTCTCCAAACTGTAGGCCTTTCCCATAGATGCTCTCATGAATGAACAGCAATTTGCAGATGAACACGTAGGCTCTTCATTCTGTGTCACTCTGCTTTACAATCCCCCGGGAGCTCTGAGGAATGGGAAATTCCAGAGGCCCCCACGGATCTACCAGCCACACAGTCTCTAGGTGCACCTGACGGGCTGGTTGAGCCCTCATACCAAAGGAACTCTGGCAGCACCATCACTCTCTCACAGCTTCTCAATTCTTCATCCCTCAAGCATTCGGCTCTAGGACTTAGAAACAAAATGTCTCCAAGTCTGCCCATAACTCTGCATTTTAAATGTTCTGTTGTCCATAATAACTAATTTCCATAAAGGGCCAGTAGGATGGAGCACAGCAGGACACAACAGGAGAAAACAAAATGCAGTAACGTAGATTTCATTTGACCAGCTAGAGCACTCAGAGAAAGTGTCAGACCACATCAAAAGGAATGGAGTCATCGTCATCTTTACACAACTCCCTTCACACTCTCTGAAAAGTCATGATGGAGAGGGGCGTAAATTATGGCATCTTCAGCTAATTTTACATGATACACACACAAATGACTTTACTTTTCCTAATTGTGAGAAATAATGAAATCTTCTTTCCCTCCTATCCGTGTCCTCTATCCAAAGGTTCTGCTAATTTAAAACATTTGGTGGAAAAATAATACTGGGGCATTGTTCTTATAAAAAAATCTAATCATTTTGAGTTTAATTCTAATCTGCAGAGAAGAATATGAACCTGTCCTGCATGATGGTACTATGACAAAACGAGTTAATTACCATCTCATCCTAAGATGAATCTACTTGTCATAGGAATAGGAGCCATTATTTCACACAAAATAATGACCCAGATAGAAAGTAATGACTGCATCTAAGGCAACCAATGACACAGCTTCATCTTGACCTAACTGAACGGCAATTAACAAGTGTCACCACTACATATATATAAATACGGCCAAAGCTATTCATTAAATATTTGCAATGAAGAAAACCCACAAATGGTTTTTAGCGTTCTTCTTCCTGGGAAGCACCTGTGGTCTTCTACCTGGTGTGATGACAGAAAAATTTACACATGTAAAATTCAGCCATCAGTTGGAATAGCCCTGGGCACTGGAGAAGTACATGGAGTTGTCCTCTGCTCTTTGCACACAGAGGTGGTATTTTCTTTAGAAATTACGGCCAGCAACAGAAGAGAGGAGTAGGGGGAAGGGGGCCCAGTCCCATTATTTTATCCCACTTCTTGTTGTCATGGCAACTGGACTAGAAACTAAAACCACAGCCAGCAATGACAGCGAGAAATGCTGGGTCTTTCCAAGTCCAGCCCTGTCCACTGACAGACAATGCGGGGGCTAATGGAGGGGCAACCTCAACACACCTGGCTCCTCCAAGGCAGGAATGACCATAAGCCACATTTCTGTTTAGAGGAACAGAGATGGAACTCTGGGATAGACATCTGGAGGCACTCCAGGTCAGAAATCTCACTGCTGCCCTGGTGTGCAAGCTGTCCAGTCTGTCTTATTTAAAAACCAAGTGTATAACAGTAGCAGGATGATATGATGGGCTTTAAAGCATATTATTTTCAAAACATTAAGAACAGAATTCTTATACTGTAAGTATTCACTTAATGTTATCAGTAGGTTCCTGGAAACTGAGACTTTGAGCAAAATGACAAACCAATTTTCTTCTCAAGGTTAAAAATAAACCACATTAAATGAAATTGAGGACCTGCTGTATGCTGTTTTACTAAAAGTCAATTTCCAAGAACCTACTGACAGTGTTAAGGACTTATTCTACAAATACAGAATGAGCAGGTGTCATTTACTTAACAAATTACCTGATGAATCATCAGATACATGTGTGTATACACACATAATCAGTGGGGAAAAAAAGAATGCTGGTATAAAAGTTAAAATAAAGACTGGCTAATGTCCTTCAGGGCATAAAAACCCTAACTTTGAAGGCATTTTCCATTGGACAGATGTACATCTCCACTTGGGTACTACAGAAACGATACCCCAGTAGCCCACAAATCGGGCTGTTTCCTGAAGAACTGAGACAGGACCACTGTCTCAATGGGTCAGTCATGCAATGTCCTAATTTGGTTAAGACAAAGTCACCAACTCATATCAACTCATATGTTTTCTTTCTTTTAAGAGACTGGGTCTTACTCTGTCACCCAGGCTGGAGTGCAGTGGTGCAATCATAGCTCACTGTGGTCTCAAACTCCTGGGCTCAAGCAATTCTCCCGCCTCTCCTAGCCTCTAGAGTAGCTAGAAATATAGTCAAGCACCACCATACTCGGCTTTTTAAAAAGACTTTTTTTCTTTTTTCGCAGAGATGGGGGGGTCTCACTATGTTGCCCAGTCTAATCTCAAACTCCTGGGCTCAAGCAATCCTTTTGTCTCAGCCTCCCAAAGTGTTGGGATTACAGGCTAAGCCACTGTGCCCAGCCTCAAATCACATGTTTTTAAAGAGCATATTTGAGAGTGGGCAGCACCTCATGCCTTCCTCTTACCCGCTAACCCCTCAAATATTCCAAGCATCTGAGTCTTAATTACAAAACCATTTCTAAAATGAGTTTTTCCTGGTATTCAGATCATAGGGTAAATTCTATCTCTAGGATGTCCCTATACAAGTTGATTATTTGCAGCAATCCAAACAAAGATGGCTCTATTTCTATAGAAAGCTACATCAGTTATAAAAACACTTGTGTTCTCAGGCTTATGCATATGTGAACAAAAGCTACTTGCCCCACCCCCCATTTCTTAAATAATAATCTGAATTCTACCAGAGTAGAAAGAGCCTCCCTCATCCTCGTAAAATTACCAGAAATTCTGACCTCAGAGATCATCTGGCTCCTGGTCTATGGCCCATAGACCCACACATGAGCCATACATGAGTGGCTACTCCCAGAGTCCCCGGAGCCTGAACACTCAATACATGTTGAAGGGAGGGTGGCAGCAGGGAAACAAATCTCCTTTAAAGGGACAACCTAATCATTTCACTGTTCTACAAAATTCCTCTCAATGCCTTCCCGCTGCCTTTACAGTCCAGTTCCAGCTGTCTCTGGCCTCTTCTCCCGACCCTCACTCTCCCCCGGTGTTCTTTTGATTCCTCTCGCTCCCTCCTGCCTCAGGCCCTCATGTACACTGTTCCCTGTTTGGAGGGCTCCCCAGCCTGCCCGAGCACAGCCGCATCCCCAAAGACACCCCGTCATCCTTCCCATCTCGGCTTCAGGTACCTTCT
This sequence comes from Mandrillus leucophaeus, assembly GCF_000951045.1. NCBI lineage: Eukaryota > Metazoa > Chordata > Mammalia > Primates > Cercopithecidae > Mandrillus > Mandrillus leucophaeus. The sequence goes on along the minus strand of NW_012101876.1, from coordinate 2,873,875 downwards.
GGATCCCCTTGCTCCTCAGCTCCGGCCACTTCCCGCTGGTAAAACTCACTAGTTCGGCTGTTTTAGTCTCTGTATCCCAGCATCTGGTACTATTCCTGGCCCAAAGCTGACAGCTGACAATATTTATTAACAAATTCCCTAATTGGCTGATTGGACCTCAAATCACAATCACCTGTATGGGGTGGGGAATTGTCAATTACTAGGGAACACTGGGTAAGAAAGAACAAGATAAGCATCAAGCAGTGAACTCAGCCCCAGTTTGGGGCTGGGACATTCCTTCTGTAGTAAATGTCCTATTAAAACTCAAGTAGACCCTACGGTTGGGCACAAAACCTCATATGGCATGAAGAAAGGTTCAAAACCAGACATACTTCTGGGCAGATATGAATTCCCTACAACTAGGCAGTTTTCCCTGGTACGATCGAATGTGGGTGGCCCAGGACTCTGGCATGCTCCCACACTAGGAAGGGAAGGGGGCTTGCAGCAATGAAGACCCACAGATAAAAGGAAGGTGGGGTCTGGGAAGTCACATCACCTTGAGGGTTTGAAAGGAGGCCTGGCGCTGGCCTGCAGCTCTGTCAGCTGTTAACCCCACTCCAGCTGGGAAAGACGGGACCCAGGCTCCTGCATGCCTGGGGAGGAGGGGTTAGCCATCTTGTTCCAGAGTCCGCTCTGGAGACGGCTGCTCCCCTGTGGGGCTGCCAAAGGTTTAGGTCACAGCTTTTGCATGGTCTCTGCCCTAAGCCAGCTCCCTGCCTGTTCACTCAGGTGAACACTCTCAAACCTCTTCAACGGTACCCTGATTGCAGCGCTCACCTTCTTAATGAACTCTGGGATGAGTTTCTGGTCTGTCAGGTGGTCTAAGGAGGAACAGCAATCTAATTCCAAGATGTAGCCTTCATTGTGAAGATCACTCTTCTGAGATCTGAAGAGAAAGAAAAGCACACACACAAACAGATTAATATCTTGCATAATTTGGAGACAGTCTCACTCTTGTCACCCAGGCTGGAATGCAATGATGCGATCTTGGCTCACTGCAACCCCCACCTCCCGGGTTCAAGCAATTCTCCTGCCTCAGCCTCCCGAATAGCTGGGATTACGGGCACCCACTACCACGCCTGGCTAATTTTTGTATTTTTAGTAGAGACGGGGTTTCACCATGTTGGACAGGCTGGTCTGGAACTCCTGACCTCAGGTGATCTGCCCGCCTTGGCCTCCCAAAGTGCTGGGATTACAGACGTGAGTCACTGTGCCCAGATGCATATTATTTTTTTTAAAAAAAGAATCACTGGGTCTTTAATGAAGCCCCAAATTCTTTCCTGAAAGTAATGCCAAAAAGGCACTGATGAAAAATAGTTTATGGAAACTACTCAATTAATATATACAGATCCACATCATAGAAAGACCTCCAAGATGCAGCATCATGTAAAACACATCATTATAGAATGATGGGTTTGGTACAATACAGCTTACATGTTACACGCACACACATACACACACATACAAACGCTCACTCCAGTAATGTCTATTTCCCATTGGTTTATATCTGCCAGGGCACAGAAAAAGAAGAAGCAAGACATACACCAAACCAATAATAGCAGGTACCCCTGGGGAATGGGGAGGGCTTATGTGGGAACTGGGGCTAGGTGATTATGGTATGGATGTGGGGGTGGTGATCAAAAGTGACTTTAGCCATAATCCCTAATTTTTTTCATTTTTAAATGAAAAGGATATATTCCTATATCACTTAGAAAATTAAAAATTAATTTTAAAAAGACTTTAAAAGGGTTCAACCCCTTTAGAGGGCAATTTGACAAAATCTATCGCAATTAAAGATGCATTAAAGAAAGACTACCAAGCAACTAAAAGAAATTCTGGGCAAACAGTGTGGGTGTAAAGGGCTGTCTGAGGTGAAGGCCTGCGGTCTTGCTGTCAAAGGAGAGGCTTCCCAGCACACCCTGCCATCTCTGCACACAGGGACTGCCTTCCAAAGCACCACCACACAGACATCCCTGTGATACAGCACAGTTCAGAACTGCACCCATTCAGGACAGCCAGCAGCAAGAGCTCACCAGGAGGAAATTCCACCACTTCACAGCCATTCACAGGCAGGGCTCCTGTACCACACTCTAGCGGAAGCCACGTGGTTGTCAGAAATTGAAGGGGATTCCTTAGCCCAGCCAGGCATATGGCAACAAGAGTGGTACTGCAGCTACGGGCTGGCAGAATGTGCTCTCTCTCCTGGGTGCCTTGTGGTATTGGGGAGTGGGAATTAGAGACCAAGGTTCCCAGCTCCTTGTCCAGGGCTCGTCATGTACACAGCTCATCCGCACTGGTGGAGGAGGAAGCAGAGCCCTCCTGGCCCACGTATGAGGCTGCTCTACCGAAGAGGGGCCCCTGCAGCCCCTGTGAGAGCAGGACTGTCCAGAAAATCCATACAGCAGGTGCTTCCACACTGAACTCCTGAGGTACATGCATCTCACCAGTTTCTAACTGTGTATTTGCTGTAACATTTTAAATGAATTTCTAAGATTCTTATATAGCATTAAAAGCAATTAGGCTACCATTAACCATCTGTGTATGATTCACCTTAAATTTAAAAGTGAAAAAAATGAAAGAGGATTTGGTTTTCCCCAAGTATGCCACTGTGATTTGATAAGCAAACTTCAATAGCTCATTTTTATATTTCCTTCTAACATACCCTTCCAAAGGTAGGGCACTGTGGTGCACACATTCAAAATGTAAAAGAATAAACTGATTTCAATCTGGGACAAACTAATTCCAAAAGAATAAACCAATTCTGAACCCTAACCTTTTTGCCTTAATACTTGGTCAGAGACTAGACTCATGTTTTAATTTCCTCCCTAAACAAAAGACCTATTAAGAGGAACTAAGGCAGATGATTCCAGACTTTTGAAAAAGAAGACTTGGTCAAGACACACTGTCATACGTATCATGTGAGGTCTCAAACAACAAAAATCAGGATGAGGGAAGGGGGTTCTAAAATCTAAAATCCAGCTGCTCTGTTACGTGGAAACTAATGTCAGTCTATATGAGGTTATTTAGAAATATCCATTGAGATTTCAAACGCATAGACTAAAAAACTTTTCAAACGAAAAGACCAAGTCAATGCTGTGTCCATTAAGTACAACGTTCATAGGATGAACAAAAGGAAGACAAGTCTGTCTGTAAGCAACTCACAGCCCAGATCGATTCTAGGGAATCATCTTTAGCATAGAATCTAATAAGTAACATCTTTGGTTCTGGAACAAGAAGTTCTATAACAAGAAACGAAGCTCTGGTTCATTTAATCAAATAATTAACAGTTACATTTGAACTGAAAGGAGCACAGAAGATCAAGAAAAATAGGCATTACAAATTGTTTAGATGAACCATGGAAAATTACATCTCAGCCTATGGTTTCTTGGAAAAGCAAAGCTCATGCATATTGGGGAATAGGTGAGCAAGTAATAGGCATTCCCCTGCCTTTGAGAATTAGCTCCTCAATGAAGAATGACTGAAAGGGACAGGAAGGGGGAAAGATCCCTAAACCCCTCGAGGACAGATGCTGGCTGCCAAGCCTTGAAGTCAGCACTCTGTGATGGTGCAGCTGTGGCCTCACAGAGGAGGAGCTGAAGGCAGAAGGCACAGTCACACAGAAACTCTCTCCTTGCCACTAATCCTATGAAAAACAGCATTAAATCCACTAGCAAAGTCCTTTAGGGCTGCCAGAGGGAGTTTCTGGGCTTCTCAGCACTGGAGGTGGGGAAGTGAGGTGGTGGTGGGAAGACCATGGTTGCTGTGGCAAATACACCCTAAGATGACCCTCCCCAAAATCCCCACCTCCTGGTGTTCACACTTTTGGGCAATCCAGCCCTTTGAGTGGGGGCAGCGCCTGTGACTTGCGTCTACTCAGTAAAACATGGTAAAGGTGATGGATGTCGCTCCTGTCATGGCATTATGTTATATGACTCCCTCTGAGCTAGAGAATCCCTTACTGGCTTTGAAGAAGAAAGCTGTCAGGAAGAAGGAGAGAGCCACATGGCAAGAAACTACGGATAGCCCCTGGCTAACAGCTGCAAGAAAACAGAGATCCCAGTCCTACAACTACAAGGAGATGAATCCTGCCAACAAACTGAGGGAGACTGGAAGTGGGGCTTTCCTCAGTTGAGTCTCTGATGAGACTGCAGCCCCAGCCAACACTGATATTACAGCCTGATAAAATCCTGAAGCAAAGAACCCTGATAAGCTACAGAAACCATATGATAATAAATATGTACCATTTTGAACCATGAAATTCGTTATAATTTATTACAGAGCATGGAAAACGAACACCAAAAAAAAAAAAAAAAGAAAAAAGAAAACAAATACAGTTCCTGGGGAGGAAGACATGGCAGTTTCATGCTTAGAACAGGCCACCCACTGGTGGCCAGGACTAGGCCCAAACCCACAAAATTCAGCCAGACATCTGACAGCAGCCTCCATCAGGTGAGGCGTGTTCTGTGTCCCTGAGGGCAGAGACCACCCTGGGAGACAGAAGTGGACATGTCCTAGAAGTGACTTCCAGGGGCTGTGGCCTGGTTGTCCAAGATACCACAGGACAAAGGAATAAATATTCTGCTGTCAACCTAGTATCTATGAAAGAAGCATTAACCTGAAACTCCCGGCTGAGCAGGCATTGCCACCTTCCTATGGGGTAGTGGAAATACCAGGTATGCTCCCCAAAGGGCCACGTCATTGTATCATCCTGGAAGAGAATATGGGAAACCACCCAACTTCCCCTGGACAGAAGTCCAGATGGCTTCCCCTTTTGGAAAGGACAGAGATATCTGATTTTAAACAGTAAGAAAAAGAAAACACAGAATGCATTTCTGGGGATGCACGCAGGGTTGACTAACAGCAAAAGCACCCCCCCCACCCAGCCTACTTTATCTGGAAATTAACAGTAAGCACTGTCCAATTCAATAAAGACACTCTGAGGAGAGCATGACTAATAATAAAATATGCTTCCCCATCACTCACCATCCCCAACTTGGTAAATTCCAACAGATTTACTAGTTAGAGGCTACTGGCGCTAGAGCTAACTAGAGGTAGGTGATACACCAGCTGGGAGCCTTTGGGCAATTAAACTTTCTGTGCTTCAGTTTCTTTCACTATTGAATGGGATATTACACGGAGCTATCTCATAACATTGCTGTAAGGATTAAATAGGACAAAAAGAAGCAAAGCCCTTAGCACAGAGGTACAACATCCAGGCTTAACAAATCCTACCTGCTACGGATCTATTATGATCATCTATAATTGTGTTCTTACTTTTCCTTCCTAGCACATTTCACAGTTCATAATTACTCATTCATTCATTAAATATGGACCAAACTACTACTGTGTCAGGTACTATACTTTAGCCTTCATCAATAGATAGAAGAAACAAAATCTCTGCCTTCATGGAGCTAACAATCTAATAGGAGGAGAAAGAGAATAAGCAACAGACATGCATGAGCACCTAACAGAGTATACCCAATGGTGGGAAGTCTTGGAAAAAAAAAAGAAAAGGGCTGGGCACGGTTGCTCATGCCAGTAATCCTAGCACTTCGGGAGGCCGAGGTGGGAGGATCAT
>NW_012101876.1:2792183-2867998 GCF_000951045.1 Mandrillus leucophaeus | reverse complement strand
AAAAAAAAGGAAAGAAAGAAAGAAAAAGAAGAAAGAAAAGAAAAGGAAAGAAAGAAAGAAAAAGAAGAAAGAAAAGGAAAGGAAAAAAGAAAGAGAGCAGGGTAAGGTAAATGGCAGGGGCAGCAGGGAGACAGTTGTGGTTTTAATGAGGGTGGTCAGGATAGCTGCACTGAAGAGGTGAAATTTGGAATAAAGACTTCCAGGAGGCAAGGGACTGGACCATGGTAATATCCAGGGCATGAGCTCTCCAGGCAGAGGGAACAACAGCCCATGCAAAGGCCCTAAGCTGAGGTCATGCAGAGAAGCCCTGTGGCTGGGGCTCAGTGCAGAAGGGCACAGGGAGGAAGACACAGTTGGAGAGCCTCAGGGGAGCTGGATAGTATAGACATTCAGGCCACGGTGAAGACAGTGGCTTTTACTCAGAAGGACAGAGGAAGTCCATGGAGGGTATGGAACAGAGAAGTGACATGATATGGTGAATTTTAAAAAGGATCTCTCTGGCTGTAAGGGGCAGCCAGGAGCCCCTCTAAGTGGTCCAGGCAGGAGATGATGGTGGCTTAGACTGGGTTGGCAACAGTGTCCTAGCAGCAGTGAGAAATGCTGGGTTCCAGTTATATTTCCAAGGTAAAACCTTCAAGATTTTCATACGAACAGGTTGTGGGGTGTGGAAGGAGGAAAGCAGATAAAGATGACTCCAAGGATCTTTGCCTTAGCAACTGGGAGAATGGATGACTTTGCCAGAACTATGATGGCGAAGGGTTGGGTGGCACAGGCTTAGTGGGGGAAGAAAGATAATTCAAGTTTCAGATATGTTGAATATGACATATCCAGAAGACATCCAAGTTGAGATGTGTGGTAGACGGTTGAGTGTATATATATATACTTGAATATATATACTCAAGTCTGAATGGCAGGAGAACAGTCTGGACTGCAGGAAAGGCAGCTAGAGATATAAATTTGGGAGTCATCAGCCTCCGGGTATTATTTAAAGCATGAGGCTAGATCAGATCTCCATTAACGTAGCGAGAGAAGGGTTAAGAATTTAATTTTGGGACCCTCCACCATGAAGAGGATGGGGAAAAAAGAGGATAAAACAGCCAAGGAGCTAAACAAAGAATAACCAGGGAAGAAGGAAGAAAACCAAGAGAACATGTTTGTTTTCCTGGAAGTTAAATCAAGGGAGCAAGTCAAGGAGAAGGGTATGAGACATCCTGTCAATTTCCTCAATTAACAAATGTATAATCTTCTCTCCAATTTCCTTATCCTCTTGAAATCCCAAGAGGAAAACTGGATTTCATATACCCTGTGCAAATAGGTGTGAAGAAATCTGTTAATCTGTTTATATGATTATCTAGCAGATAATCATATAAATTGGGCAGATTGTCAAATTTAAATGTTGATTTGGGTTCAGAATAGCTTGGCTCCTTGAAAAAAACTCATCATCTTGCTGCTGAGTCATTTCTCAGAAACGGCCTGGGGAAAAATGAACTATAAAGAGCTCTGACCCATCTCACATCTTGGGACCCCCTCTTATACAGAGCACTGGAGATTTGAGAGGCTCTACTTCACCATTCCAAAGGAATTTTCTCAAAGAAGTGAGAATAAAAAGATACTATGGGCAGAGATGTGATTTCCTGAAAATCAAGAATGAATAAGACAAAATGAACTCAGATCTTTACAGTGTAGCAACACAGTTTTAACAATGCACATCAGCAGAGTTGTTCTGATTGCTGGAGGCAATGGAGAAGCCGCTAAGACATCTGAGCCCCATTAAGTTTTAAAAAGCCATCACAACATGACAACTAAATGCAGTGTAGTACCCTGGATTGGATCCTAGAACTGAAAAAGGACATTAACAGAAAAATGATAAAAATCTACAGTTTAATTAATAGTGAAGTACCAGTGTCAATTTCTTAGTTTCACAAACATAGTATGGTAATGTAAGATATTAACGGTGGTGGGAAACGTGGGGAAGTGCATATGAGAATTCTCTGTAATACCTTTGCAACTTTTCTGTTACATCTCAACTTATTCCTAGGCAGGGTATGTTGTATCTAGAGATTTTCCTTGGGACATAACTGAACAAGTCCATGGAAAAGGGAAAAATAGACAGAATGACTTATAGAGATGAGTAATGTGGACTCTTGTATTCTAAGAGGAAAATAAACCTTCAAGGAAAAAGACCAGGGATAATGAAATAGAAGAATGGGGTCTGTGCTTCCTCTGGTTAGAAAAACTCAAAACTATTTCCAACTTCTTGCTTTCCTTACTTTTTAAATTTTTTTTATTATGGTAAAATACACATCACATAACATTTACCATTTTAATCATTTTTAAGTGTACAATTCAGTGGCATTAAGTACATTCGCAATGTTGTGCAACCGCCATCACTATCCATTTCCAGAACTTGTTTTTCTTTCTTTCTTTTTTGAGACAGGGTCTCACTCTGTTGCCTAGGCTGAAGTGTAGTGGCATGATCAAGGGCTCACTGCAGCCTCAACTTCCTGGGCTCAAGCAATCCTCCCACCTCAGCCCCGCAAGTAGGTGGGACTACAGGCACATGCTACAATATCTGGCTAATTTTTTTTTTAATTTTAGTAAAGATGAGTTCTCCCTATGTTGCCCAGGCTGGTCTCCCAAAGTGCTGGGAACACAGGCATCAGCCACCGCACCCGGCCTCCAGAACTTCTCTGTCATTCCAAACAGTCCTCCTTTCTTTAACACCTTATATCCAGAACTTGGGCCAAAACTGAATGTGAACAAGTGAAAAAAGCACACACACACTAAATAATGCTGGTCAAACAAACATATGAAAGTAGATTTGGACACTGAGCACTTGTACATCAGCCTTTCCTAACTGCAAGGAAGGAGACAGCAAAGAGTCTACGTGCCCACATGCCGGAGAAATTCAAATGTCAACACAACTGGCCACAGATGTCAGCGTTATTTCAGAACATATTAAAAGACCACCTATTCTGTGTCAGGCTGACCTCATTACTCATACACAAACATCAACTGTAATGAAAACTGTGTGCAAACTCAGAGACGTACCTGGAGATCTTCACTCACCACCACCCCAGCGTCTGCCAAGGGTGGTGTAGTCATTCTCCAGGCAGAGGAAGGGTCAGAGGGCCAAACGAGGGCCGCACACTCAAAGGCCTATGGGCAATGAGTGAAAGATTCTTTCTGAAACCACAGCACATAATCTAGACATTTTGTTCTCATATAAAAGCCTGCAGCTTTGGCCTTCCAGGCTCAAGCAATCCTCCCACCTCACCCTCCTGAGTAGCTGGGACTACAGGCGTGCACCACCACACCCAGCTAATATTTATATTTTTTATAGAGACAGGGTTGTGCCATGTTGCCCAGGCTGGTCTCAAATTCCTGGGCTCAAGTGATCCTCCAGTTCGGCATCCCAAAGTTCTGGGATTACAGGCGTGAGCAACCGTGCCCAGCCTTGTCTGACCCATTGAAACAGCCCCTCACTCTGCTCTCACAGTGGTGGGACCTAACCCTTTCCTAAGACGTTAAAATAACATTTTTGTAACAAGTACTGCTACTGCTTATGAGTGCTTTAAATATTGGTGATTGTCACGGGCAAAACAATTAACCCTCAAATCATGACAAAGTGCCAAGTAGTAAGTTGAATATGCATTTTGGTCTCATGAGAAGATCTAAAATGAGGCCACTAAAAAACAATTGCTTGTCGAAAAATTATTATAAACTATACTTCTAAAAAGTAAGTATGTGACTAAAAACTATGATACACATAACTTTTAAATAATAAACATGTAATAAATCCCATTTCAGCTCATAAACCCCTTAGATCTCTTCAAAGACCATCAGTTTAAACGATGTCTTTTTCCCAGGACATTATGAAAAGGAGAGAGAATGTGCAGTTCATCAATGGGTTATTTTTGCTTCATTTAGAAATAATCAAAAGAAATGGTGACAAACACAAACAGATTACTAGGCACTTCTCCAGCCAGGAAAAAAAAATACTAAATGTCAGTTGACAGAAACAAATTCTCTATCTCTGGGAAACAGGAAGGAATTTTAAGATTTTGTTTCCCAAAGCAACACCAAGCTCAGATAAAATAATCAGAACAGCTTTTTTTTTTTTTTTAAAGAAGTATTAGGGAGAGAACTGAGCTATAGATCTGAAAGAGATTTGTCAATGAAAGAAAAAGAAGGCTATTCCTAGTTTCATTAACTTATGCATAACTAATGACAATAAAAATCTCCACTTATTCATTCACCTATCCATCACCTGCTTGGCTGCTGACCACATATGAGGGATTGAAGGCGCTGCTCTCAAGTCTAGATCCTGCCCTCAAGTCCAGATAGACCGTATATAAACAGAAGTGCTATGAGAATTCAATTATTTCCAGTGTCAAGGATCAGGGGAAAATTGAAGGAGCAAGGTGTGTGTGAGCTGAGTCTTTGAGTCTATATGGAAGTTAGTCATGGGACAATGGATAAAAGGACATTCTAGGCCTGAGAACAGAAATTAGTGAAGACCTAGATTGAGAAAAGCATGAGTTATATGATGGAAATAATAAATAGGTCAGTTAGGCAAAAGGTGTGTGAAGGTGCGGGTTGCCTGTAACTCAGCAGGGGCTGTCACGGCAAGCCTAGGGAATGTGTGGGTGAATCCACTGTTAGAACGAGTCTGTGACTGTGGGCTCTGCAGTGACTGGGGCAGAATAGTGGGAAACAAAGTTAGTGAGAAAGGATGGTACTCGCCTTAACTGTGAAGTACAGAAGAGTCACGGGTGGCCTTAGAAAGATACTACGACAGATTCTGGGAAGACGAAGCAGGCGGCAGTGTGTATGATGCAGGAAGAGGGGAAGTATATTTTAGGACAGCAGCAATGAGAACTGTGCTGAGATTTTTGTCGAAGGGAGTGGGCAGATGGAAGGGCAATGTTTCTTGTCCCTGCAATTGGTGGTGGTTGTGGGCAGAGGAATAACCTGAACCTTCCCAAAGATGCTCCCAGTACAATAGGGAAAAGGTTTCCCATAATTTTATGAACCCTCTTTGCAAAATGAACCAAATCTACACAAATGCAATGAGGCTGTTGGAGTTAAAAGTTTCCACTACAGCAAAACTGAAGAAATACTTGAAGAAAAAATAGTCAAGTAAAAATCCTAGCGAATCTTTAAATAACGCACCTCAGTATAGGGTCCCCCAGGGGAGTTGTGAAGTAGGAAGCACAACGAAGGAGGAGAATTTACCCACAGATGAGTCACTGTCCTTTCTTCCGACATTCCCTTCCCCTTCCACAAAAGACATTCAGCACTTCTGTTGAAAAGAGTTTGGTATCTCTGGGAATATTCTGGACATGACGGGGGAGATGTGCAAATGATACTCCCACCACACACTCTCTCAGGGAGCTGTGCACGCCTACTGGGGACGCATTACTGGGGACATTTAACTATCCGATCCTGCTATTTATTCTAGAGAAATCATCCTATCTCGCTGCTTACTGTCAGGGCTGGCTCCCTGGGAGACAAACCATCAGCCACTGTGCACTACAAGGAGTGTATTGTTAATTGTAAAGACCAAGAGGAAAACAGACAAACTTTGCCTCGGTGGGCTCCCTGTCTAATGGAGTTGTGAAAGAATTTCAATCCCCAGCGAGCTGGGCTACAGAAAAGAGGAGAGCAGCCACACAGAATGGGAGCTGGGGGAAGGTCCTGCTTTCTCTGCGATGCTGCAAGGCCCTCCTTTACATTGACAGATGTAGAAAGAACTAATATTAGTAGCGACGCATAATTAATAATATTTTAACGCAAATAGAACACTGAATAAAAGCAGTCTGCCTGACATTTACTGGTTCAGAAAAGTCACATATCTGCAAACAAAAATAGCAATAATAGCTTTTTGCTATTATTAAAAAACACACGGATAATAATTAGCAAAGCAACATAGGAATGATGTGCATAAGACTCTCTCATGGGCCCTGTCCAGTTAGGTTACAAGAAACCTCTTCTCTATGTGCACTGAACACACATGTTCCACATTAAACTTTGCTGATTGTTTTCTTCTTTTCTAAAACATCCCACCTATACCCCCTAATTGAGTTAGGTGAGAGAAATGTTCTATATCTGTACAGTCCAGTAAAATAGCCACTACCCATGTTTTGCTACTGAGCACCTGAAATGCAGCCAGTGCAACTGAAGAACTGAATTTTTAATCTTACTTAATTTTAACAATTTAAATGGCTATACATGGCTAATGGCTGTGTTACAGGAAAACACAGCTTAATTCTGTTCTTAAAGTTTAATGTGTGTACAAATCATCTGGAACCTTGTTAAAGAACAGACTCTGATTCGACAGGTCTGGGTAGGCCTGAGAGTCTCCATCTCTAAGAGCTCTCAGGTGATGCTGATGCTGCTGGTCCATGGATCACACTTTGAGTAGCAAGATTCTGACTGCTTCAGGAACCACCAGTTTCAGCGAGTCTCAAATGCTGAGTGGATCAATTGTCTCCAAATTTTTCTGATCACACAGCCCGCCAGAAAAAAATTCCTGAGTACCACTGTACTAACATCTTACACATGTTATAAAACAAAACATACAAAACAGAAGATCGTAAACATGAGAAATGATGAAATAAGCAATATTTTATAATGATGATCACAGTGAGTTCACACTATTAATAGCTAATACCTCAAGGCAAAATATACACTTGAAACGAGATTCATTGTTAAGAATAATGGAACTATAATCCACTTTTCTTTTTTTTTTTTTTTTTTTGAGACGGAGTCTTGCTCTGTCACCCAGGCTGGAGTGTAGTGGCACGGTCTCCGCTCACTGCAAGCTCCACCTCCTGGGTTCACACCATCCTCCTGTCTCAGCTTCCCGAGTAGCTGGGACTACAGGTGTGAGCCCCCGTGCCTGGCCAACTTTTTTTTTTTTTTTAGGAGAGTCTTGCTCCTGTCTCTTATACACATCTAGATGTGTATAAGAGACAGGTGATCCACCCGCCTTGGTCTCCCAAAGTGCTGGGACTACAGGTGTGAGCCCCCGTGCCCGGCCCGACATTGTGTTTTAATCTCACACTGTGTCCCACAAAGCTCTTACAGGGAGAGATGGGTCAGTGTAGCCATTTCTGCAGGTGTGCATGAGAGAGAGAGGATTTTACATTTACATTACTGGTATTCTCTTCAATCTACAATCACTTCATAGAAAATTTTTAAAGCCATGTGTATATTTCATGGGAGTTAATTTAGCTAAAATTACCAAAAGCGATCCACTAATTCACCTCACTGACATCTCAGTTGAAAGTGCTTCCCTGAACCAAGCCCTTCTGCAGCCCCTCCTGCTCCACACAGCACAGGTGACCTCTGACGTACACATCAAGCCAGGACACCACCTTCAACCTGAATGCTAAATATTATGATACATCATCTCTTTCCTAATTTTTCAATAAAATATATAAAAATGGACACCTCAGTTCTCCTTCAACATTAAATATGTCTACCCCACTTTGGTAATAACCACTGTTTACATAGTACATAGAATTTTCCAGAATTATTATGAAGTTCTGAAATAAAATTTACCTCCAACAATAATATTGAACATTACATTCTTGAAAACACAAGGTGGAAATTCTTCTTAAATTAGTATGTTAATATAACTACAATTTCAACAGAGGTTACCAGGAACCGAAGAAAATTACTTCAGGCTTTATATGGAAAAATCAATGTCCAAAAGTTGTCAAGATCCTAAAAAAGAATAGCGCCCTGGCCGGGCGTGGTGGCTCACACCTGTAATCCCAGCACTTTGGGAGGCCGATGTGGGCGGATCACGAGGTCAGGAGATCGAGACCATCCTGGCCAACATGGTGAAACCCCGTCTCTACTAAAAATACAAAAAAATTAGCTGGGTGTGGTGGCGCGTGCCTGTAATCCCAGCTACTCGGGAGGCTGAGGCAGGAGAATCACTTGAACCTGGGAGGCAGAGGTTGCAGTGAGCTGAGATTGCGCCGCTACACTTCAGCCTGGTGACAGAGTGAGACTCTGTCTAAAAAAAAGAAAGAAAGGAAAAAAAAAAAAGAATAGTGCCCTACTAGATGTTAATATACATTGTAAATTTATTATCAAAATAACACGGTTCTGGCACAAAAATCAGTAAGTAGATCAAAGAAACAATAAAGAATCAGGAATAGATTGGGATGTACATATAGAAATCCTAACTATAATAAAGGTGGCATTTATTCAATGGCAACGTTATGTTAACTTAGTAAGTGCTCTTGGCAAAAGTGGCTACCTAGAAGAAAATAAAAGTTAGACTCCCCATCTTACTCCCTAAGTAACCCACTGGTTCTCAAATGGGGGCAGTTTTGCCCATCAGCAGACATTAGGCAATGTCTGGAATCTGTCACAACCGCAGGGATGGGGGGTTTGCTAGTAGAATCTTGTGAGTAGACACCAGAGAGTCTGCTAAATGTCCCACAATGTACAGGACAGTCCCATACACAAAAATGTCAATAGTACCAAGGCTGAGAAATTCTACCCTTACCTACCTTAACCCTCAGAGCTAAACAATTAAAGAAGAATGCTATTAGAAGACAAGTGCCAATGTGAAACCTGGTTTCTCCACTCATGACATGTGTGGACACTGGCTTGGACAAGTACCACTCTGAGTCTCATTTCCTTCATCTTGGCTTTTGGGAATAATGATAATGTATATCATGAGCAATGACCAAGGACTCCAGCCAGTCACAGCAGTAAATAAATGGTAGCTATGATGGCTGTTATCAAAAATGAGAAATCATATGAAGAAGTACCTACAAACACATAAATGTTCTTTACAAGAAAAGGGGCATTATGTTCCTAAGAGATCCAGGTTGCTTGACAGAGCAATTTTGGAGACTTAAACTATAGCAATATATTACAAATTCCCCGCGAGCAGGAACTGTGTCCATCTCATTCTCTCTGACAAAGACTGCTACCTTAGAGGACCCAACAGACACGTAATAAATACATTTTTATGTTGCTTTTAGGGAGCAGAGAGAAAAAAACACACTGATAATCCTAGAACCATTATTTACATATAATCATTTGGTGCAGAAACTGACAAGACCCAGCCAGCCTGCTGAATGGGGCCATTTGGGGAGCTCTAAGTGGTTTGCAGTAGTAGCCCTATATTCTGAAACTAGCTGGGGAATTAGCAAAGCCTCTCGCCCCACAGTGTAACCATGGGGACTGGGGATGCTACAAAGCCCAGAAAATTCTCAGAATTCTCTGAGGATGTTTCCATAAGCTCTGGGGCCTCTGAGTTGAAAGACGATGTATTTCTGTGCCATGAGTCTCAAGATGGAACTTGAGTTCTATACTCACCACACACTCCCACTACCCACTCCAAACTTCAGAACTGAGAAGTCATTAAGAACTTCTTCAGCCTCATTTTCCTAGACATAAAATAAGAAGTGGGGAATGAGGGAAGATCACGGTACCTTTCAGTTACAAAAGAGTGCATGTCTAAAACCTCTGCTGAAAGCACAATGATGTTTTTAACAAATATTAACAACAAAAACAACCATCATGAGGACATAGTGAGAATTAATTATAATACTGAAAACATACAGGAATGAAGCAAAGTGCTCTCAGACTCTCAGAAACAGGTGTTATGTGAATACAAGTTGCTAATTGGGTTTTTAAAGTCTTTGTAGCCATTTTAAGTTGCAACTCATGGTCGATGAATAGGAAGTGAATGAAATGATGTACTCATATTTATCATATCTTCATATACTTATAGCATTTTTATAGCATTTACATGTTTGTAAATGGTTCAATCTTTCAATCATTTAAAATATAAAATTTGGATAGATTTTAGAGACGACCATTATATCAAAATCTCAAGAACACTTAAATCACTAATAATGTACTTATATGCATCTGAACATTGTATCTCACCTACTTCTGCATTCATATCTAAAAGTGTAAAACTCTATTACTAGTCTTATCCAGGACCCATCACTGGTAATGCCCATTATATCTTTTTCAGCTTGAAAAACACACACAAAAAAATCTAAGTTACTTCTGATTGACAAAGAGGAAAAAATTTCAATTTTCAATTCAACAGAGTTGAATAGATAGACTATTCAATACAAGACTGCCACAAAGATTTAAAGTAAGACAATCTGAGTTCCTATATTTCATATGAGATAGACATATAAATAGAAAACTCAAATGCTTTAGTAAAATTATTTGCAACTAAATTACCTACACTGTATGCATATGATTCTCAAAATCATGTCTAAGTGTCCCTGTAGTCTACCTTGCAATGCTACCAAATAAATCTTTCTAGAGAATCAATTTTTATTTAAAGATTGTATGTACATGTAGGTAGAGGAGACCTCTATTTTATTTAAAAAACAAATATAGACATTTCATGGTAGTGAAGTATTCACCCGAGTTTTAAGATTAACAGGAAATTTCAAAGAAATTTAGTGCTTTTGCTTTTGTTTGGGTACCTGCTTGCTGTTCTCTGTCATTTCAAAATAGTTCTGGGGAGAGGTTGGAAATCACTAGTGTACTAATTCTCTCAGAAGAAACAAAAAAATTAAAAAAAAAATGTGGGGAAAGACACAGGTCAATCAAGGACAGCTGTAGAACAGCAGTGGGGAAAATGAGCTCTCATACCAACCATGCACGTCTCTCGCTCGTTCTCTCCACCAGGATAAGGCCGATGCTTTGGAGGAAGAGAATAAGAGTAACTCAGCAAGCCATTTAGGAGTGTGGATTGGAAAAAATTCTTTCCCCCAAGAGAATGTGGCTTTACGCTGGCATATTAGATTGGAAAGTGCAAACACAATAATTAACGGTGAATCCTGAAACTTCAACACACCAGAAAAAGGGTGTCACTCCAGAGTGACATGGGAAAATAGGAGGAATAAATTGAGGTAGTCTTGGTGATGCTGGACAGCTCCTCAGGGGGTATGGTGGCAGCCCTGAGAGCTAATCAAATCCTCCACACCCCTCAGGAAGCTCGAGAAAACTGATGAGGAAAGATACGACACCAGAAAGGAGGGGCAGCTGCCAGCAACGGGTGTTCACCCTTCCTAAATCGGAATCCAAAATAATGACCCACTAGCTAAACAAACACCTTCTCATTCCCCGCTCTGCCTTAAGCAAGAGCTCTGAATTCACCTTCCTCAATGTCTGCTCTCTGGGAATAAACCGGCGGCTGCAGTTTCCCATCACAGTAGCATGCATCAATCAGTGCTAAACCCACCGTTTACTTTCTTCCCCACGTGTGATTCCAACAATCAGCGCACTCCAGGGCTGATCCTCGGCCTCGCGTGTGAGCGTTTTCTAGGGCACACCCCAGTAGGCGTTACCTACCCCCTGTGTATTTCGCTTAATTATGAAACCTTTTTCTAGAAGCCCTATAATTCTCCCAAGAGTCAAGGTAATTGGTAAAAATTAGACATGAAGAGACACAAGGCCACTTAAAGAGGACACTTTCGACTATAATTTTTTAAAGGATTTTCTTTTTAGTTTCAATATAATTTTGTACTTTCTCAATTTTGCCCTTTTCAAATGCCAAAGAAAATGTTCGTATTATCCTGTAGGCTATAAAAAAAGGCAATATAATGCATTTGTACTTCACTTAAGGTCTGCAAAGATTTCCTTTCTTTGAAGGCCATCCTTTGAATGTCTTTTAAAAGAAAAAGAAGAGTGAAAAATAATGGACATCTATTCTTGTGGCAAATCACTGTTATTTTGGCAATGAAAGGATTGTGTGTGTGTGTGTGTGTGTGTGTGTGTGTGTGTGTGTGTGGGTGGGTGTCTGTCTGTTCCATTACTTGAGGTCTGTGCTATGTGGCTGCATTATCAAGATATACTTTTGTTACTGATAAATATGTAAACCAAAGACAGATCTATCTTATAATGAATTTATGGTCCTTTAGTGAAAATTTGTAGCAAAATTCCAGGGCATGGTTTTATCCCACTCAATTCATGCAAAATCTATTGAGCAACATCTATTCAAGGCCTGGCACTCTGAGCAAGCAATGGGAATCCAAAGATGGAAGAGGATTCAGCAAACGGAGTGGAGGTGGGCAGACATCTAAAACACAGTAACAGGAGAGACTGAGATTCCAGCAATTGCCGTGTGTCGAAGGCAGGATGAGCAGTTCAAAGGGTGCATGATTACCTCTACTGATGTAAGCATTACACAGAAATCTCAGGCTGCAAGATGGCAGCCAGTGGCATGGGTTAGGGGCAAACAATGCTACTTTGGAAAAGTGAGGCTAAAAGAGAAGTTTTCACATAAAAACCCAGATTTCTGGCTTTTCTTGAAAAAAGTACAAGACCTGGCAACACCTGATAACCACAGGACAGAGGTGAGGCATTGACTCACCGCTTCCCAAGAGTCCCCATTCAATGAGCCAGGCCGCTGTAGGGATCTGACTTTGCAAGCTCTGTCTTAGAATAAAGACAGAGTCTTCAGGATTTTAGGTTCTGGGCCTCAAGAGGAGAAACAAAGGATAAGGGCTGAGCATTCTCTGAGATTTGCTTTCCTGGAAATAAAACAGCAAAAGCCAAAAGAATTGTTTCTCTTGCATCACTTGACCCTGGGTGGTCAAGGCTGACTCAATGAGTCATCTGTGTTGCTGAGTACAGCTTGCTGATATGGCCTAAGAGGAAACATTTCACAGACTCCAAGCATATGGTCAATTTGGGATGCAGCAGCTCACTGTAGCTCTCAGCAACCCACTGCATCTCTGCTAAGGATCACTGGAGGAATCTGTTCTAGAACAAGGACTAGAACAAACCTTGGCTAAGTCAGCAGCTACAGAAGTGGGCCCTGGCCTGAGGGGCTCACCACAGCTCCACACACAGCCTCCCTCAGGCTTGTTTCCAGCATCAGGCCCCCAGACTTCTCATGCCTGCCCTCCCACTGTTTCCCTTTGGACACCACGTTCCACTTGTTCCACAATGTCAATAATGGACAGGCCCTTCCCACTATTTCTCTCCCTATTCCAATCTACCCATCATGCCCAACCCAGAGCAAATGAGAGCCGCAGAGCCTCCTTTTCTAAAACACTCTTACTAACGAATTTCAGGTTAGAGATTCAAACCAAGACCTGTAGACTTAGCTGGGCAATTATAAATTATAAATGCAGAATATATTTTGCAACTCCCTCGTAGATAGATAAGTTTCTTGAAATCTAGGAGCTCCTTAGAGTCATCTTTGCATGGTGGATTACATAGACACGTTTACCTTAGAAAAATCCAACTAAAAGGGATAAATGTTTACCACTTAAAACAGTGCCAGTTACTCTATTCAATAGGCAGATGTGCCCCAGAATGAACTCTAGAAGGGAGACGTGGAGTTCCTGTTCTCTCAGTGTCAATTCCCACAAACGCCTCCCTAGGTGCAAACATTTCACCACCCTGGGTGTGATTCCAATGAATACTCACTATAAACCCAAACCAGCTTACTTCCCCATGGGGTTCACTGTTGGAAAAGCAATCTGATTCAGTCCTGAAGGACAATATGCATTGGTCAGGTAGAGAGATGCCACAGAATGACATTTTATGGGCACCTCAAAAGATTTTCAAGGGTAACTTTGACTGTACACATTTTCCACCTTCCAAAAGAATTTTAGAATTGTAGCCTCTGCATTAACTATAGCTCCTCCATGTGCCCCCATCCCAGTCCTAGGCCAAAAGGTGCCTGATAAATGTCCACAGAGTTCCTTAGTGTCCTGGTCTCTGGACCATGTAAGGCATTACTCTACGAAAGCTATGGCCAAATAACTTCAATTCATTCATGATGAAAAACACACCAATGACACCCTAGCTCCATGTGTGAACAATGACAATTCAACTGCTGAAAAATGACCAGTACTATGCAATTTGGTACTGCACTTACATCTACAACCACAAAACAACCTAGAATTAAACCCACACTCATGAAACATCAGAAGTGATGTTCTAATAACTGACTTCTCTTAGCCATCAAGTTTCAAGATCTTTAGCAACTCATTCTAAGGAAAACTGCTTGAAAAAAATGAAGGATCACTTAACTATACTTAGAATTCAGAGTGAGTGCAACTATATTGTCTATTAAAAATCACTAAGTGTTTCAAAGAAAGAGTTGAGAAAATGAAGTACAAACTCTCTTTCTACTTGTTCACTAAGTATTTCATATTCAGCTATTCATTCTTGAGTCAAAGTAACTTGAGTCAAAGCAACTGACTTGCCTAAATTCAACGCACTTAGAATTAAGAACAATTTACAGTTAGATGTGTGGCTAGGCCTGCCATGGTAAAATGAAATGGCAGTTATTAGAATTTTCAAAAGAAAAGATCAGGTAATTTTTCATGGATGTAAGTGAAATCTGTCAAAATGGCAGTGAGCTCAGAGGAATGTTACTGCACTTGAGAACTACTTTTGGAATGACTCATTAATAATTTAGTTAGACTGTCAACGATGCTCTCCAATTACTCACATACCACTAGAAAACATTTCATTAGGAGATTTAAATAAACTCTTCCTGCCTCATGCTCATTACTCCCCATGTCTGCCCAAAAGAAATCAGGCCCAAGTTAAAAGCTGCCCCTCCAGAAACATTTCCTTGGTTTCCCTTCCAGTGAGAAGTGGCATCTCCTTCTCCCAAACTCCCATGGCATGAGACATATATCTCATTTACTTAATTAGACTGCAAGTGCCTGGAAGGCAGGCTCCACATTCAACTGAGCCTGGCACTTGCACCCTCTAACTTCCCAAAACATAGGGCTACTAGCACAGTACGCTGAAAAGAGTACACACCCAGCAAGTGTTCGTGAATGGGTAAGGGAATAAATGCAGGCTTGAGGGGTTCTGTTTGGTGGTTCTGACATATCCCAAAGCCCAGTTATTTGCTAAAAATTTTATGTGAACCCTTCAAACACATTAGGTTGATACTGAAGTTTCACACAGTCATCTCATGGTGATTCTTGGTAATGAACTTCATTTGGACTAACAATAATCGAGAACGTGTATCTACCTCTCTTTCAATGTGCGCCACTTGAAAAATATTAGCCAAATATTTCTTTCTCTTTTAACAGCTAACTCATTTCATTTAACAGCATCTATAGCTGTCAGAACTTTGGCAGACTTTGTGAAAAGTATCACTTTAACTGTCTGAATTAAAAATTAATCACAAAAGTCTTCCTTTGTTTTGTTTTTACTACTTAAACTCCCTATTGCTAAAGTACTGTGGGTTTTTTTGCTTTTGTTTGTTTGTTTGTTTTTTGAGACAGGATCTTATTCTGTCACCCAGGCTGGAGTGCAATCACACAGTCACATCCCAGGAGTCTCCTGGCATGCGCCACTACACCCAGCTAATTTTTAAAATTTTTAGTAGATACTAGGTCTCACTTCACTGCCCAGGCTGGCCTGGAACTTCTGAGCTCAAGAGAATCTTCTGCCTTGGTCTCCCAAAGTGCTGGGATTATAGGTGTGAGCCACTGCGCCTGGCCCTGATGTTTTTTTGTTTGCTTATTTTTAAGATCGTTGAGGTCTTTTCCTCATAATACAAAAAAAAAAAAAAAAATGCAGTTACTGCATTTGCTAGGAGAGAAAATTCCTGTACTTTAAAATTATATTTTACAATGACTCTGCTTCCAACCTCCACCACTCCTCCCACCCAATACTATTGGGGCTGGAAGTGGGGGTGATCCTCTTGATTATTTTTGCCTTGTTTTACATGATAAATTATCAAACTTTTTTTTTTCTTTTTTTTCCCAAAAAAGGCAGTTCCAAAGACCCAACACAAAGTTACCCAAGGAATTTCCTTCTCTGGATCTGCTTGTCCAGGAGCTGAAATGTTCATTAAGGTCACCAGGCAGGCAGTTCAGGAACTCTGGACAAAAGTGAGCTCAAACCCAAGGAGACTGCCAACTTCCCTTTCTTGAAAACCCTCCTGCATACAATGTCTCATTCCTCTCAACAGTTTGCTCATTTTTGGCTTCTGAAGAGTAAGTTCATTTGTTCATGCTACCTCAGTGGAAGTAAATAACCCCTATTGAGCCCCCAGCTTCACTGCTGGCTTGTAATGCACTATTCCCCAAAGTGGTGGTTCTTATTTCTGACCCATCTTGTCCCATCAGATAACTCAGAGTTTGGTGCAAGCCTTGCAAATCATGTAGTACCAGCCCCTCATTGTAGCAGCTAGAAAACGGAGGACAAGAAAAATCCACTGATGTGCCCTTGCATCACACTAGTTACTAGTAGCCAAATACAGTCTAGAACGCTAGAATGCAGGCCTCCTGGCCATGAGTCCTGTGTTCTTTCTTACCTAGCCTGGTGCTTACAGCTCTCCTAGGAGTAGAGTGGCAAGCCCCAGTAGTGTTGCTGAGTGCCAGGCATGAAGCTAGGCAAGAATTAGGTCCTCTACACCCTTGCTACTCAAAGTGCATGCCACGGACCATCAGCGTCTGCCCCATCTGGAAACCAGTTAGAAATGTCGACTCCCAGGCCTCCCCCGAGACCTGCTGTATCAGACTCTGCTCTTTAACCATATCCCCAGGAGACTCACAGGCACATTAAAGTTTGAGAAGTGTTGCTCCACAGCAGGGAGAAAAAAAAAAAAAAAAAAAGATACGCCTTCACTTTCTGAGTTAAGCTCAGGCCATGTCCTGAGCTCATGTCACCTCCTATGGCAGATCACACTGAAGGATGTGCTGGTGATCTGACCCAAATGGACTTGTCTTCTTTAAACACTAAGGCCGCTCAGATAATCTGCAGAATAGAATCCCTGGAGCCCCGTGGATGCCTTATGTAATCCATACAACACATTTGTCTGTTTTGTTTCCTTGCTGAAATTCTGATTTGCTTACAGACTACTGAGGGGTAAAATGCGGGAAATGTTGAGTAATAAAAGTATTTCTTTATGGAAGATCAAATATATCCTCCCCCACTTTTTTTTTCCTAACGTGATTCTCCGTAAGAATTGTGAGCAAAGGAACTCAGCACATGCTTCATGCCGGATTAAGAATGCAGGAAGGGAGTCAGCCTTCCTGGGAGCAAGGCAGAGCTCTGCTGGCTGCCATCCGTGTGACCTTGACAACTCAACCTTTGTGTCTCAGTACTGTGGGGTTTTTTTGCTTTTTTTTTTTTTTTTCTGTTTGTTTGTTTTTTGAGACAGGATCTCATTCTGTCATCCAGGCTGGAGTGCAGTCACACAGTCACATCCTAGGAGCCTCCAGTTCCTGGGCTCAAGTAATCCTCCCACCTCAGCCTCCCGGGTAGCTGGGACTACAGGCATGCGCCACTACACCCAGCTAATTTTAAAAATGTTTAGTAGATACCAGGTCTCGCTACGTTGCCCAGGCTGGTCTGGAACTTCTGAGATCAAGAGAATCTTCTGCCTTTAAAATGGGAACAAAAATAACACTTTTGCTTTTCATCGCAGGATGCTAGGAAACCTTATAGGCATATGATACAGATGAAATGATAATGATCAAGCCTGGCATACAGTGAGTGCTCACTAAATATAAGCTACTGTCATTATACATATCCTATGCGTCAGTGTCATTTAAAACCACTGTGGCCCCCAGAATAGTTTCTTCTCATGATTGACCTATATAATGATCAACAGCCAATCAACATAAAGGAACCAATAATGGACTGGGCCTGGTGGCTTACACCAGTAATCCCAGCATTTGGGAAACCTATGTGGGAAACTCTCTTGAGCTCAGAAGTTCCAGACCAGTCTGGGCAACATGGCGAAACCTGGTCTCTACCAAAAATAAAAAAGTTAGCCGGGTGTGGTGGCGTGTACCTGCAGTGCCAGCTACCTGGGAGGCTGAGGTGGGAGGATGGCTTGAGCCTGAGAGGCAAAAGTTGAAGTGAGCTGAGATCATGCCACTGTGCTCTAGCCTGGGTGACAGTGAGACCCCATCTCAAAGAAATAAAAAAGAAAATAAAAGAAACCAATATGCAGCCAGGCTCAGTGGCTCACACCTGTAATCCCAGTGGTTTGGGAGGCCAAGGTGAAAGGATTGCTTGAGGCCAGGATTTCAAGACCAGCCTAGACAACATAGCGAGACCTCGTTTCTACAGGAAAAAAAAAAAAAAAAAAGAGAGAGAGAGAGAGAGAAAGACAAACTAATACACATAAAAGGCAGACATTGAGAAAAGTCTCGCCCTACCCAAAAATGTGTGAATTCTGGGTTTGAGCAAAAACATGCACCACCTTTCACTTCAAATTCTAATGTGTGTTGATGTAGTCTAAGAGCCCCAGAGCTTGATCAACCATGAAGAAATAAAGGAAAGGAAAGAGGAGTCAGTCTTAGTCACGCAACCTCATGCCTCACAGCTGTCCCTTGTGAGCACACCAGCCAAATGCTTTGTCTACCTGCAAAGTGACTTTAAAAAGAGAGAACAAGGAGGAGCTGCTCTGCACTCCCTTTAAAAAATGTGGCACATGCTGTCATTCCTTCTATGATAGTTGGCCAGAAGACAAACTTGATTTCCTTTCCCAGACTGCATTTTAATTTTAATTTTTATGAAAGCAGGAGAAACATACTGCTCTCTCCATCCCATCCTCATTGTTTTTTTTTAAGAAAAACAAAATTAATATTGTTCCTTTTGAAAGACGAACCCCACTTCTTTTTTCTTAATTAGGCTCAACTGAAATATAGGCATAAACACTCAACTGGGCGAGCCACTCTGAAAAACATCCCCAAGCCCTGAAAATCTAAATCAAGACCAAACCAATTATAGCATTTTATTTAGGTGGTGTTTATTTTTTGTATTTTTTTTAACTGTCAAGCGATTGACAGAATTTATGGTAGACGCAAAATGTTCAAGTATTTCTAGACTTTGGGGGAAGACGTTAAGTTTGTATATAGCCTCTAAACAGAATCATTGTGTTTTCCAGCCACACCTTTCAGTTTAAGAGTATTGCACTTTTACCGGCCGCATCATTCTGGGTGTATACTTCTTCTAAGGAGACATTTTTCTAGCTGAGTTTAATCCAGTGAGTTAAAAGAGGGAGAGAATGCAAAATGGAACTCTCTACTTGCAGTTGGACATGCATTTGCTTTTCATCGCAGGATGCTAGGAAACCTCTCTGGTTGTCTAACTTTTTGCCTCACTTGTCTGAGGGCTGAGGCCCCGTGGACAGCATGCAAATTTCAACCCCCAACCCCATCCTCTCACTTCCCCTCCTCTATTGAGCATACCTTAGCCACAACAGGATGCTACTCATTGACCCATGGAGGCCTTACCTGTCGGTTTTCTTGATCAGGATGGCTCTAAAGATGTGCTCCAGGGGCGTCTTCTCCCGCTCATGCGTGGGCTGCACGAAGGGGTGCAGGGCTGCCAGAGAGAAGCCCTGCTGGTACAGCTCCAGGAGCTGCGCGGGCAGGTCACGCAGGGAGGCCAGCCTCACCGCTGAGGACGCGGGGAGCTCCGCTGGAGTGGAGAGAGGAGAGGCTCATCAGAAACCCACCACAACGCCCACCCAGCCCTGCCCAAGCCCCGCTTCCCTTGCCCTCGGGGAGGATCCTCTAGGTCACTGCTAAAATGAGTTTGTCCCAGTTTTTACTGTCTTCAAACAGACTTTATAAGCAGGTTGTCATTTTCCAAATCATCCAAAGGCATTAATAATTGGATGTCGGCCAGGCGTGGTGGCTCAGGCCTATAATCCCAGCACTCTGCGAGGCCGAGGCAGATAGATTGCTTGAGCCCAGAAGTTTGAGACCAGCCTGGGCAACATGGTGAAACCTGGTCTCTAAAAAAAAAAAAAAAAAAACCTCAAAATTAGCCAGTGCTTGTGGTCCTGGCTACCCAGGAGGCTGAGGTGGGAAGATCGCTTGAGCCGGAAACGGGAAGGTTTGCAGTGAGCCATGATCAGGCCACTGCACTCTAGCCTGGGCAACAGAGCAAGACATTGTCTCAAAAATGAAATAAAATAAAATAATAATGGAATGTTCTAGATCTAGAGTCGTCTTCTCACTGATCACAATGAAAAAGTCATTTCTACCCTCTAAAAAAACAACAACAACACAACAACAAAACAGAAATAAAGAAAGAAAGGAAGGGAAAAGAAGAAAAACACCTTGAGCAAATATAAAAATACTAAGTGGCAAAAAGCAGCATAAACAAACTGAAAAGACAAACTGGAGCAAAATTTCTGTGACCCTTAAGACAAAGGGCTAATTTCCTTAATTTGCGAACCCCTCCTCGACCCCAAAATAATTTTTAAATGGGTAAAATATATGAATAGGCAATTGCCTTAAAAATGTAAAAGGCTAACCAATATTTGAAAAGACACTCTAATTCAGCATTAGAATTACACAAATCAAAACCAGGAATATTTTTACTGATTGAATTATTTTAAAATTTGGATTTTTAATTTACTTATTTTTGAGAAGGGCAAATAAGGTTCAAAAGTCAAAAGGTACAAATGTGTATTCAGTGAAAAGTCTACATCCTAGCCCTATCCTCTGCTTCCTACATTTATTTCCTTAGAGGCAATCAGTGTTATCTTTTCGTGTGTATATGCATTAACAATCAAATAATTCATACAAAAGTAAGTCAGTCTATATATTTCCCTCCTCTTCTACACAAATGTCAGCATAACATTACACACCTAGCTTTTTAAAATCAATTTTTATCAATTAACAGTATACTTTTCAGCCAGGGGCGGTGGCTCACACCTGTAATCCCTGCACTTTGGGAGGCTGAGGCGGGCAGATCACTTGAGGTCAGGAGTTTGAGACCAGCCTGGCCAACATAATGAAACCCCACCTCTACTAAAAATACAAAAAATTAGTCGGGTGTGGTAGTGCATGCCTGGAATCCCAGCTACTCAGGAGGCTGAGGCGGAAGAATCTCCTGAACCCAGGAGGCAGAGGTTGCAGTGAGCCGAGATTGCACCACTGCACTCCAGCCTGAGCAACAAGAGCTAAACTCCGTCTCAACAAACAAACAACAAAACAAAACAGTATACTTTTCTTAGAGACCATTTCATAGCAGTACACAGAGTTCTTTCTCATTCTTTTCTACAGATCCATTGTGTGATATACCATGGAGTATGCAAACTTTTGCTTTTGTAAGTAATTTTTTTTTTTTTTTTTTTTGAGACGGAGTCTCTCTCTGTAGCCCAGGCTGGAGTGCAGTGGCCAGATCTCAGCTCACTGCAAGCTCCGCCTCCTGGGTTCACGTCATTCTCCGGCCTCAGCCTCCCGAGTAGCTGGGACTACAGGCGCCCGCCACCTCGCCCGGCTAGTTTTTTGTATTTCTTAGTAGAGATGGGGTTTCACCGTGTTAGCCAGGATGGTCTCGATCTCCTGACCTCGTGATCCACCCGTCTCGGCCTCCCAAAGTGCTGGGATTACAGGCTTGAGCCACCGCGCCCGGCCTGTAAGTAATTTTTTAGTGAAAAATATCATTCCTACATTTCACATGTGTGTGCTTACAGTACATACAAAAAATAAATTCCTAGACGTGGAATTGCTGGGTTAAAAATATACGCATTGTGTGCCTGCATCAAAACATCTCATGTACCCTGTAAATATATACACCTACTATGTACCCACAAAAAATAAAAAAATTAAAAAATAAATAAATAATTAGAGGTGTAAATATATATATATCACACACATATATATGTGTGCATTGTAATTTTTTTCAACGAGTGCTACATTTCCTCCATAGAGTAGTATGGATTTATCTACTATCAGTGATGTATAAAGTTGTTTCTTTTCCCATACTCTGGCTACTCTCAGTAGAAAAAAAGATCCCTGTGAGATGGTAACTTATATTTCTCTTATTATGTAATTTGTATTTTTTCTTATTAAACATTTCATATTTAAATGCTGTGTTTCCTTGTCTGTGAACTCTCTGTCCGTTATCTTTGCCTGGTGTCCTATTGGGTCATTGGACGTTTTTCTATTGGTTTGTAAGAACTCTTTACATATTAGGAAATTTAGTTTTTATTTATCTGTCCCCAATTTGGTGCTTGTCTTTTGACTTTGCATATGGTGGGTTTTGCCATGAAAAACTTTTCTTTTTTTTAGATGAAGTCTTGCTCTGTTGCCCAGGCTGGAGTGCAGTGGCGCTATCCCCACTCACTGCAAACTCTGCCTCCTGGGTTCAAGTGATTCCATGAAAAACTTTTTAAATGAAGCTGAATTTACCAATCTTGCTTTCAGTGGCTTCCGAGTTTTATGTCATAACAGAAAGACCTGGGATTATAAAACAATTCTCTTGTGAATTCTCATAATACATATTTCATTTTTTGCATATAAATCTTTTATCGATTTGGCATTTATCCCACGTAAAGTGTGCAGTACGAATTTAACTCCCCCCCACCACAGGGGTTTATCCATTTTTTCTCATTGATTTGAGATGCCATATATCATATGCCATTTGTCATTCGTTATATTCCCAAATATCAGCTTATGACTGTGATCCATGAATCTATTTGTATAAAACCCTAGTTTAAACAATTTTAATTTCGTATTGTGTTTTAATATCTGCTTAAACCATTTATCAAATCTTCCTATATTCCTGTTTATATTTTGAATCTTCCTAATTTGTTTTTCTAAATGATCTTTAAAAATCAGCTCAGTAAATTCCCCTTCCTCCACTAAAAAAGTCTGTGGGTATTTTTATTGGGTCACATTCAAATCATTGCTTAACTGAGAATGAGTATTTTCACCATGCTGCAAGTTCCCATGCAAGAAACTGGCACAATTTTGATTCGTTCAAGTCTTCCTTTGGGTCCCTCTGGAGCATACTAAAGTTTTCTTCACACAGATAGTACATATTTATCAGGTTTATTCCTAGTTATTCTATATCTTATTGCTACTGGAATAATATATTTTCCTTTTTCACTTCTGTAATAGTCACTGCGTGCAAGGGTGTTGGGGAAACAGGCATGGCCCTCATCGTGGTAGCAGTGAACCTTTCTTGAGGGCAGGATGCTATTGACCTTCAAACCTAAAAATGCACACACTCTTTGTCCAGCAATCCCACTACTGGTAGTACTTCTATGACTGGACTCACAAATGTCTTTCAAGATATATGGACAAAGATATTTACTACTGGGTTGCTCTAATAGCAATCTTAATTGCAGGACCAGTTAAACACTGGAATACCCCAGTGATTAATCCTAGGAACCATTAAGAAGATTAGAGTAAATCGGTTATGTGCTGATACAGAAATGAGTCCAAGATACATTGCTAAGTTAAAAAAAAAAGGTGCCTAACAGTGTTAATGGTATGGTCACTCTTGTGTAAATAATATTAGAAGGATGGACAGATATAAATAAAAATCTTTTTTTTTTTTTTTTCCTGGAAGAAATCACAAAAACATCAACATTGACGAGAGGGACTGGAAGAGGGAGGAAAGAGTAGAAAGTCGTTTTTACTGTATTTTATACTTTTGATCCCATTACCACCAACAGGAGTCATTTGGGTGGAAGGCTTAGGAGTCATTTTTATTTTTCTCTCTATATAAAAACAATATTATTAAAAAGTTTTTAATGTACCTTAAAAATAATGTGCTTTTTAAATTTTCTAATTTTTCTTAAATTTATTCTTCTTTATTTATTTTGAGACAGAGTCTCGTTCTGTCACCCAGGCTGGAGCAAAGTGGTGCGATCACAGCTCCCTGCAGCCTTAATCTCTTGGGATCAAGGGATCCTCCTATTGCCTCAGCCTCCAGAGTTGCTGGGACTACAGGCACATGCTGGCATGTCCCGCTAATTTTTAAATTTCTTGTAGAGACAGGGTCTTGCCATGTTGCCCAGGCTGGTCACAAACTCCTGGTTTTAAACGATCTTCCTGCCTGGGCCTTAACGTACTGTTTTTTTTGGGTTTTGTTTTGTTTTGTTTTGTTTTTGAGACAGTCTCCCTCTTTGGCCCAGGCTGGAGTGCAGTGGCACGATCTTGGCTCACTGCAACCTCTGCCTCCCAGGTTCAAGTGATTCCCCTGCCTCAGCCTCCTGAGTAGCTGGACTACAGGCACACGACAGCATGCCTAGCTAATTTTTGTAATTTTAGTAGAGACAGGTTTCACCATGTTGGCCAGGATGATCTCGATCTCCTGACCTAGTGATCCACCCACCTCAGCCTCTCCCTAAAGTGCTGGGATTACAGGCGTGAGACACCGTGCCCGGTCAGTGTCCTCTTTTTTAAAAAAAATTTAAAACAAAACCTAGGGGTACTTAAGAACCACCTAACATCAGATACTGTAACTCTCATTTCCATACATCGTGCAAGAAATTTATAGGAAAAAATATCTATAGCAATGATTGACTCTAACACAAGCATTCAGCATCCTGGAGAAGGCTCTATTAATAAGAGTGACAAATGTAGGACTGGTCAGGAAAGCAGAAAAGTATGCAATCTTTCTCCTGAAAGGTACATTCAGGACATGCTGCTAGATAAACAAATCCAAAGGTAAGTATGGTAAAGAATCCCGAGCCTCTCCGTATTCCCCGTGCATGGAAACCTGTCAAGGTGTCTCACAAGCAGCTTCTTGGATGCAGGCGAGAGGGACCCTGCTCTAAACCTTGTTACAGCAGGGGTCCCCAAGCCTGGGGCCACGGACGGGTATTAGGGGCTGTCCGTACTAGAGGCTGCACAGCAGGAGGTGAGCGAGCATTATCACCTGAGCTCTGCCTCCTGTCAGATCAACAGCGGTATTAGATTCTCTTAGGAGAGTGAACCCTATTGTGAACCGCGCATATGAGCGATCTATGAGATCTCCTTACGAGATCTCCAATGCCTGATGATCTGTCACTGTCTCCCATCACCTCTAGATGGGACCGTCTAGTTGCAGGAAAACAAGCTCAGGGCTCGCACTGAGTCTGCATTATGGTGAGTCGTATAATTATTTCAATATATATTATAATGTAATAATAATAGAAATAAAGTGTACTGTAAATATAATGCACTTGAATCATCCCAAAATCACTGCCCCGCCCAACCCTATCTGTGGAAAAACTGCCTTCCATAAACCAGTCCCTGGTGCCAAAAAGGGTGGAAACTGCTGCTTTAGAGCAAGGGTCCTCAAAGCACACAACCTGGTCCAGCAGCACTTGGGAACTTGTTAGAAATGAGAAAACTTACCCGGGCGCGGTGGCTCACGCCTGTAATCTTAGTACTTTGGGAAGCCAAGGCGGGCGGATCAGAAGGTTAAGAGATCAAGACCATCCTGGCTAACACGGTGAAACCCTGTCTCTACTAAAAATACAAAAAATTAGCCAGGTATGGTGGTGGGCACCTGTAGTCCCAGCTACTCGGGAGGCTGAGGCAGGAGAATCGCTTGAACCTGGGAGGCGGAGGTTGCAGTGAGCCGAGATGGCGCCACTGCACTCCAACCTGGGTGACAGAGCAAGACTCCATCTCAAAAAAAAAAAAACCCCAAAAAAACCCCAAAAACAAAGAAATGAGAAAGCTTGGGTCCTACCCTAGACTTACAGAATCAGAATCTGAGCCATCTGTGTCTCACAAGCTCCCCAGGGAGTTCGACTGCCCCCAAGGGTTTCACCTTGGCCCTCTTCCACCCACTCTACTCTCCACAGGCAAGAAAACCTGCGACCAGCACCCAGCTTCACATAGCCCAGCCCCTAGAACCCCCTGCCTTGTCAGCCCTGGGCCCGATCTGGGGACCATGCAGACTTACTCCTCAGTCTGCAGGGAGGGTGGATGGTGCCCTTTGTGTGCACTCCCAGGCCCAAGGCAGGGCAGAGACTAAGAGCTAAGAGGAGGCAAGTGAGGAGATAACTCACCACAGGTACAAACTTTAAAGGAGCTCAATATCCAAGATAAATAAATATTTAATGTAATATGTGATAAAATAAAAATCAGGGCAAAAAATTAATGATGAACAACATATCAAAATTTTTGATAAAGATCAGATCAGGCTGAGTGCCAGTGGCTTACGCCTGTAATCCCAGCACTTGTGGGAGGCCGAGGCAGGAGAATCGCCTGAGCCCAGGAGTTTGAGACCAGCCTAGGCAATAAGCCAAAACTCCATGTGTACAAAAAAATACAAAAATTAGCTGAGTGTGGTGGCATGTGCCTGTAGGGCCAGCTACTAGGGAGGCTGAGATGGGAAGATCACTTGAGCCCAGAGAGGTCGAGGATGCAGTGAGCTGAGATTGCACCACTGCACTCCAGCCTGGAGTGACCGAGTTACCTTATAAATAAATAAATAAATAAATAAGGATAGGATTGGTGTTTTTTCCTTTCACCTTAAGCCCCAATACAGCTCGCAGAGTACTGTCACTAATCCTGTCTTTATTTATTATAAAATGTTGCCTCACTCCCCTCACCCTAATCCTGGCCCAGCCCAAGATCTCCTTTTGTCCTCTTGTCCCAGATCCTGCAAATGTTGGGTGTGGACTTCATGGAAATCAGGGGCAGGTTTCATCTGCTGTCAACAGATTACAAGGCTGCTGAACCAAAAGGGCAAAACCACACGTGGCGGAGACACTGTTTGTTTTATTTGAAAAACTGAATGGACTTTCGGTGGGAGTGTAAGCCTTTATGGAGGGCAACGGCACGTTGTCAATCAAACCTAAAGCTACTATCCAGCACCGAGATCCCCTCTTCTTTGATAAAACTATATACAAACAGCATCTGTGAGGCATTGAATACGAGCCCTCAAACTCAGCCAGTCTCTACAGTTCAATGTTCTTTAAACGTTTCAAATTTTTCAAACTCTTCCTGCTATAATAAAATAAACCTTGAGAGTTTGATAATTAATATATTTGTTTCCTCTTATGCACCACACTAAAATAAAAAATAAAAGCAGTTAATATGTTTAGAAGACAGGGCTCTTGCTGGGCATGGTGGCTCACACTTGTAATCGCAGCACTTTGGGAGGCTGAGGCAGGTAGATCACTTGAGAGCAGGAGTTCGAGACCAGCCTGGCCAACATGGTGAAACTCTGTCTCTACCAAAAATACAAAAATTAGCCGCACATGTTGGCGTGCGCCTATGGTCCCGGCTACTCTGGGGGCTGAGGCGGGAGGATCACTTGAGTCCCGGAGGTGGGGGTTGCAGTGAGCCAAAATCACACCACTGCACTCCAGCCTGGGAGATAGAGTAAGACCTCTGTCTCAGACAAAAAAAAAAGAAGACAGGGTTCTATACCAGCTGCTTTCCTCACTGCTTGCTAACCCCCGGCATGTGAACACTCAATTTCTTTGTACAAAATGGTGATAACAACATCAACCAGTCTTCCATCATAGCATCATTGTGAGGATCAAGTGGGATGATGTGTGTGTAATCTACAGAGCACAAAACAATCATGGGCGGTGGCACTGGCTGTGGCGAATGGAAGGAGTGGTCACCCTGGGATGGGATGACAACATGATATGGGGCCATGAAATCCTTCCCCATTCCCACCCACACCCCTTAACCTCCATGCTCCCAAATCAGTGCACTAAAAATGTTAGTCCATCAACCACTTTATATTTAAATGCTTCCTGAATAAAACATAATACCTTTTAAATTTTTATCTTTAAAATCTAAAGATGTATCTCCTGTCAAAGCTAAGCAATTTTATGGCTTTAATTTTTGGTATGCATGCTGTCAAAGTAAGTTTAGCTTCATGGTTAAAAGAAACAAATAAAAATGAATCTCAATGATCTTAAAGCAATAAAAAAAAAGGCTCCTATTGTAAGTATGAT
This sequence comes from Mandrillus leucophaeus, assembly GCF_000951045.1. Classification (NCBI taxonomy): domain Eukaryota; kingdom Metazoa; phylum Chordata; class Mammalia; order Primates; family Cercopithecidae; genus Mandrillus; species Mandrillus leucophaeus. Next base: position 2,840,331 of record NW_012101876.1, on the reverse strand, counting down.
TAAAGGCCTTAATCTCATGTTTCTATTTGAACCCTAACCTTAAAAATACAAAAGAAAACACAGTTCTTACGAAGTGACCAATTCCCCAGTGTTGCTCCTAGGTAAACAAACAAAGGAATGGTTTCTCCATTTGGATGGACATACAAATTGTAGCCTGTTGGTCTCTTTCTCACCCTACTTATCAGAGTAACCTCTCCACTATTTTGTTTTGTAATAGTTGCCTGATTTCATTTACAAATTATGTAACCTTGGGCAAGCTATATAGCTCCCTCCCCATCTCTTGGGACCCTCATTTACAAAATGAAGACCTTGAATGGGCAATTGCAAAAGGCGCTTTCAACTTTAAAATGCAATAATTTTAGTATTTCAATTTGGAGGCTAAAGTACCAGTTTCTAACTAAAAAGTAACATTGGATAATATAACAAATGTTTTCAATGTTAACTGAAAGAGTTCCCCCAAACCAGAGCTAGAATTGGAATACGGAACACCCACATGGCATGTGTGGGTGGCGGCGGGGAGGAAGGAGAGGTTGGAAGATACCCGCTGCCAGTGGGCGGGAGAAACATCACTGCTGCCCGAGGGTTCCTGCCTTCTGCCTGCCCAGGCACTAGGGATTCTGGTTAACTGTCCTCCGGGGCAGTGTGGGGAGCTTTTCAGAGGAGTTCTAGGGAACAGAGGCCTGTCCAGTGGTGGGAGAGAAAACGAATATTTTAAGTATCACTGAGGATGATGGGTCTCCTTCATCCTAGAGGAGAGCTACAAGGAAACGGCGTGAGTTATTCTGAAGTTACTTTGGCTGCCTGGCCTTTGACCAGGACCTGACTCTAAGGCTGAACTACATGAATCGTCTCATCATAAGTTAAAATTTCTAATTATAACTTCATAGTCTGAAGACAAGGGACACTGGTGAGGCTGTCTCAGCCACCGTTACCCTCCAAAAAGAGAAAATGCCAGCCTACTCAGAGTGGGCTGCTGCCGCGAGGGCTGACCACACCTTTCTCTCCACTTTCTAAGCCGTCAGGTTCTATAGTCTATCTATAGTGATCCCACTCGCCTTATCTGGGAAGGACACCCACGTGCTCCCACACTGCCACAATCTTAGCTCACTGAAACCTCCGCCTTCTGGACTCAAGTGATCCTCCTGCCTCAGCCCCTTGAGTAGCTGGGATTACAGGTGTGTGCCAACATGCCCAGCTAATTTTTGTATTTTTAGCAGAGACAGAGTTTCACCATGTTGGCCAGGCTGGTCTTGAACTCCTGCCCATCTTCATCCCATACCAGGGCTTTGTCCTGCTGCAGTGCAAAGGACAGTTCTCTCCTGGCTTCTCCCCAACCTGGGCAGGGGCAGAGTCTCATCTCCTTACTGGACAGAGGGCTTGGTGCAGATCCCAACGCCAGTAACAGAGACATCTGCGGGCCAGGGAAATAAAGTAAACAAGAGACACGAGCCAGGGGGACAGCAGTGAACACCTAGGCCCCATCTTGCCCAAGGGGGCAGCATCTTGTCCTTCTTGCCTGGTTGCTGCTATAGGCAAGTGGGCCCAATGGTGCCAAAACTTCTCACTCTTACTTTCAAGAAGTCGGAAATCTTAATCTTCCTACTGTTCAAATGTGGCAAGTAATTGTCATTTTATTTTCAATCCCATATAGCCAAAGCCAAGACCTGGCAGCCTGCAGAGTATGGATGGGGGCATTTCATAAAGGTGGGGGATGGATGCCCTGCACTCCTTCCTATCGCTGACCCTGGCACTGTCCAGGCACGGTGTGAGCATCAGTCATCATGCATGGAGGAGGATGTCATTCTGTTCATTCCCACATCATCACAAGGTACATCAAAAGCTTTAAGGACACATCTGCAGGTATTTGACACTGGCCTCTATTTCCTAATTCCTCTTTTTTCTGTACTGGCACTGAGATGAACAAAAAGTTTAGAATCACATGATTACATTTTGAATCTTTGGGAAATCTTTTTTTTATTCTGGACTCTATTACCAATAACAGACTTTTCTAAAATCAAAATATAGAAACTACTGCTGAAAAGGTATTTTGGGTGGCATGAGAGTCTAAACGTCTTTTGAAATAAGTGTTTTGTTTTTCTTTCAGAAAATAATTCCATATAAATAAATAAACCATTATTCCAAGAACAGGAAAAAAAAAAAAAAGGAAAAGAAAGGAATGAAAACAGAGAAAAAAACATAATCCACAAAACCACACATTTCTTAACACTCCTGGGATAAAGTAAATTTTGTTTTTGCTATGACTATGTTTTGTTTAGCAAAAACATTCTGCAGCCCCATTTATTCTCTGGAAACGAAGCCCTTCAGACATTTGCAAAGGGCCAAAGTCAGGTCTTTGCTATTTCAAACTTTATTATTGGGAAAGTATCAGCCTCCAACACAAGAAAGAAACCACTGCATACAGCAACTGCCCATTTCACTCAGCTCTGAAAAGCAGGAAACAGCAGGCTGAACTGCAACAGCTTCTATTATTTTGCCCAGAAATCATCTGTGACTTTAACCTAATTATTCAAAGTCCAACTTTGCTTTTCTAATTACATTCGCTAATGGATCTGTCAATACGAAGGAGTGCAACATGAAACAGACACCATCTCCCTCGGGAAATTTCCCTCACAGGTGAAGCTGATAATGACACTGCTCAACCAAATCTCTCTTTTTTAAAAAGTTCCTTCAAGACTGCTGGTGCTATAACATCAATCCGCCTGGGCTTTGCAGTAGATCCAATTTAGCAAAACACTAAAATCCATCACTTTTCGATGCAGGACTTTTTATTGTATAGGTGGGAAATAGGAGTCCAATTTTTAAAATAATGTTTGCAGAAGGCAAAGCCCATGTCTTCTGTGTACATCATTTCTAAATCTGTGGAATAAGTTAAAATCTTTGTTCCAGGGCTTTAAAAATTTAGACTTCTGTCATTTTCTCATTAAACAAATTCATGGCCGGGCGCGGTGGCTCAAGCCTGTAATCCCAGCACTTTGGGAGGCCGAGACGGGCGGATCACGAGGTCAGGAGATCGAGACCATCCTGGCTAACACGGTGAAACCCCGTCTCTACTAAAAATACAAAAACTTAGCCGGGAGAGGCGGCGGGCGCCTGTAGTTCCAGCTACTGGGGAGGCTGAGGCAGGAGAATGGAGTGAATCCGGGAGGCGGAGCTTGCAGTGAGCTGAGATCCGGCCACTGCACTCCAGCCTGGGTGACAGAGCGAGACTCCGTCTCAAAAAAAAAAAAACAAATTCATGTTTCTGAAACTGAAAAACACACACACACACACACACATATCCAAGCTCAGGAGACCACACCATTAAAATACTATTTTTAAAATTTGAAGTGAAATTTCCATAACATAAAATTAATCATTTTAAAGTGAACAATTTGGTGGCATTTAGTACATTCATGATGTTGCATAACCATAAACTCTATCTATAGGTTCTGAAACATTTTCATCACCCTCAAAGGAAACCCCACGTCCATTACGCAGTTACTCTTCCCATTTCCCTCTCTCCCCGAGCCCTAGCAATCGCCAACATGCTTTCACAAAAGAACTATTCTTTTTTAAAATTTTAATTGATTTTTGTTGTGTATATTTAAAGAGTACAACATGATGCTTTGATGTACATATACTTAGCTCAAATGATTACTACAGTCAAGAAAACCAACATAACCATCATCTCACACAGTTAGTTTTCTTTTTTGTGTGTGGTAAGAGTACCTAAAATCTATTCTCTGAGCAGATTTCCAGTATACGATGTTATTAGCTATAGTCCCCGTGTTGTACATTAGATCTCCAGATTTACTTATCATACATAACTGCAACTTTGTACCTTTGACCTACATCTCCCCTTCTCCCTGACCCCCTAAACTACAGTTCTACTTTCTGTTTCCATGTATTTGATTTTTAGTTTAAGATTGCACATATATGTGAGATTATGTAGTATTTTTCCTTCTGTGTCTGGCTTATTTCACTTAGCAAAATGTCCTCTAGGTTCACTCATGCTGTTGTAAATGGAGGATCATCATCTTTTTTAAGGCTGAATAATATTCCTTTGCATATATATACCATAGTTTATTTATCCAGTCATCTATTAATGGATATGTAAGTTGTTTCCATATCCCGGCTATTGTGAATAATGCTGAATGGAGCACAGATATCTCTTCAACATACTGATTTCATTTCCTTTGGAGAAATACCCAGTAATGGGATTGCTAGATCATATGATATTTCTATTTTTAATTTTTGATGAACCTCCATATTGTTTTCCATAACGGCTGTGCTAGTTTACATTCCCACCAATGGAGTGCAAGGGTTCTCTTATTCTCCACATCCTCACCAGCACTTCTTATCTCTTGTGTTTTTGATAGTAGCCATTCTAACAGGTGTGAGCTGATGTCTCACTGTGGTTTTGATTTGCATTTCTCTGATGTTTAATGACATTAATAACCATCCTTTCCTATATGCGTGGACCACTTTTATATCTCCTTAGGAGATATGTCTATTCAGGCCCTCTGCCCATTTTTCAAGTTGGGTTATTTGTATTCTTGCTATTGAGCTGAATGAGTTCTGAAACGCTATTCTTAATACCTTAATTAAACCATGGATGAACACACAGGGGAATCTCAGTAAGACTAAAAGAACTTCTTCAAGTTTATATAAACCTAAGATTCTGCAGGTCAATTAGGGAGTAACTGGCAAAGCGACAGATGCCTCACCAAATGAATTAAGTTGCCAGCCAGACCACAAATGACTGTTAAAGCATCAGGCTGTGGTGACAGTGGGAGGGCAGGGAGAGTTAAGTTGTTATTGGTTTGCTTGTCATTTCAGAGAATCATGCACAGTCAATGAATTACACAGACACACAGACACACACACACACACCCCCCACTGTACCATAAAAATTCAGTGTCCAGGTATTTGTAAGGAGACTGCCTCAACAATTTCCATTGACTGTATCCATTAATAAAACCCAGAAGATAGCATTATTGCTCATCTCACCAGTCCATTTTGTCAGAGAAGACACAGGCTAAGATACATCAAGAAGCCTTTGTAAGAAACACCAGGTCCCCTGATGCTTAGATTTACTAGTGGGCACTCAAATATGAAAGGCAACCAGCTAGAAATGGAGCCTCGAGTATTAACAAAATATTTCATACATTTAAAAGCACTTTTGTTAGAGAAGACACAAAGGATCACCAATTACTCAGAATCGGTAACCAAACTCATCCATACCAAATCTAAGAAGAGCTTTTTGTGAGTCAGACGAAAGCAAATTATGAATGTTTTAAGCCATTTTCCTAATGAGTATGATAGCTGACATTCTTGGTATTTCTCCTGATTTTGAGAGTACATTATGCTGATGGCATCAAAGACTAACCACTAATGAATATGTACAAACAATATAAAAATTAAACTACCGTATTTACAATGTAAAATGATTTGTCATAGAAATCCCGTATGGATTTTCTATTATAAAATCTCAAGACTTAATTTCTCCATGTCCTTATGGGTTTTTTCCAGGCACTGCGGCTTCCTCCCACATCCCAAAGATGTGCACGTTAGGTAAACAGGCATGTCTACACTGCGCCAGTTTGAGCGAGTGTGAGTGTGTGTGTGAGAGTAGTCCTGCAATGGAATGACATCCTGTCTAGGGCTGGTGCCTGCCTTGCATCCTGGGCTGCTGGGACAGGCTCCAGCCACCCAAGACCCGGAACTGGAATAAGCGAGTTGGAAAATGAATGAAGGAGTGAATACAAATAATTGTAAAATAAAAACGTGTAAAGTCCATGATAATCACACAGATGCACAACAATAAACAATGTGGGATGAAAGAACTTGGCGAGCCCACCAAATTTGTTATTGTTTTTGAACTTCGTGTTGGAAGGAAGTGCTCCTTACAAGTTTCACTTTGCAGACATTTATTCCTTGATTTAACCCACCACCACTACAACCACCATCACTCACTGTTTTACCAAAAATTGGGTAAGTCATTACCTTACTTGTTTTTATTAATCTTTCTTAACCGTATCTACAGCTCACATTTATTTCCATGTTTAGTATTAGAAATGTTTTGGTCTTTATGGAGAAGTTTGGTAATGTATTTGTGGCCAGAAATATGCCATAGGAATTTAACTCTTGATTTTCTCTATTAGCCTATGGTAAAACTGGTTTCATTATACACTGTTTCACTTACAGTTGCAGTTTCCAAGAACCTACTGACAATGTTAAGTGAGGACTTACTATGCAGAGGTAAACAGTACCGAAAACAGTGCTGTTGCAGTCAAGCTCTTAGAGAAAACATATAAGAAAAATAATGCATCTTTACAAGGCACTTTTGAGGAGTCTCAGATTCAACGAAGAGTATGATTGCTCTGATACCTTCTCAGACAGGTGTGTTAAAGGCAGAGGATCCCACTAAAGGAGCGCCTTTGATGGGTAGCAGGTGCTGAGGCTGCACACACACTGTGACCCTCGAGTCCGCAGAGCCCCTCACAGCCCACGTATGTTCTCACCTACCCACCATCTGAAAAGTCGAACTAGGACCCAGGCAGGCTACCAAGTCTTTCAGAACAAGAAGAGCCATGGCGGATTTTTCAAGTCTGAAACAACCAAGCACCATTTTAATTCCCCACATCCAGGCAATACCATTCATCAGCAGTAGAACTGCTAAGACACTACAGCTCATCCATATTGGACTATTAAGTAGAAATACTGAAAATGAGTTGGATCCATAGCTTTGACCTGGAAGAATATCCAGCACAGACTGGGAAAAACATGAGACAGAGTGACACACATATTCTATGTGCTTACTGTTAGAAAGCCAAACCGAACCCCTGTAAATGTATCTAGGTATGCAGCGGGTACAGGGAAGCTGTAGAAGGAGACCCACTTGGAGGTTAACATTATTAAATCAGGGGGTTGGGGACTGGGGCTGGGGCAAGTAGAGATCAACTGTTTTTTCAATAACTTACTTTCATGGTTTCATTTCAAAATAAGAGAAATAATGTTAATGAGACAGAACTGTATAAGAGGACAATGACAATGGAATAACACCATTAAGTGTTTCAACCACCAAAGTCAGGGCCAGAGTCATCCTCTAAACTTCATGGGCCTAACAAATTCAAGGAAGAGAAAAAGAGAGAGAAAGAGAGCGAGACAAAAAGGAGATACAGGGAGGCTTTCTTTTTTTTCTTTTGAGACGGAGTCTCGCTCTGTCGCCCAGGCTGGAGTGCAGTGGCCGGATAGGGATAGGGAGGCTTTTTTTATCCACACCATCTAAAGATGAGTCCCCCTCCTTCATGCATACAACTCTCTCTCTTCCTCTCTCTCTCTCTCTTCCCCTCACTCTGTCTGTTGCCATTCTTTCCCTCTCTCTCTCTCTCTCTCACACACACACATACACAAACACACACAGCTCTCTACCTGTGCTATCCAAGACATGTGGCTATTGAGCACTCAAAATGTGGCTAGTCTGAATGAAAGTGCTATAAGTATAAAATGTTCAACCAATTTCAAAGACTTAGCATGAAAAAGAGAATGTAAAATATCTAAGTAAGAAGTTTTTTATATTAATAACACTAAAACAACAATGCTTTGGATATATTAAGATTAAATAAAATATATTAATATTAATTTCATGTGTTTCTTTTTACCTTTTAAAAATGTGGCTTTTAAAATGTTTAAACTTACATATGTGGCTCAAGGTATATTTCCATTGGACAGCTCTGTTCTGTATCATTAATTACCAATCATTTATTTCACAGCATCTATCACAACTTTTAATTCTACAAATTGTTCATTGAAGTTTTTTTTTTTTTTCCTGTCTTCCCTGTTAAATAAGTTCCACCGGGCCAGAACCCATGCTGAATTTATTCACCAACAAGCTGAACAACCCAAGAGTGCCTGGAGAAGGCTCACTAGCAGCCATCATTAAATGAAGAAATTCTCCTCTGATAGGGCCACAGTCCACATCAGGACTGCAGTAGCACTCTCTCCGTCAAAGAAAGTCCAATGCAAACTGCTACCTGTAGTCACTCTGGTGGATGGTGAACTCTGGGGTCTCCATACTCCCTGGGCCCTAAAGCAGATTAGCCACAAGACCAAGATGAAAGAACCATAATGAGTGCTGGAGAAGAGTCAACCAGTGTAAAGCTCAGAGGAAACCTAGAAACCTTTTTTAAAAAAACCGTGGTAAAATATGCCTAACATCAACTTTATTATTCTAACAATTTTAGGTTCCATTAGGGAAACTGACATTGTCGTGCAACCATCACCACCATCTATCTCCAGGAAATCTTCATCAGCCTTCTCTCTCAGTCCACCTCCAACAAGCAGAAGGGACACCTCACTTTCAGGTCACCAACTATCCTTCTCTGTCCCTGCTAGTGTGAGGAGGAGTTACAAAAGCAACAGGAAGAAAAAAGAAGCTGCTGAGTTGGGATAATTCAAAAACATGCCACTGGGAAAATCAAAGGTTGATACGATAACAAAAGCAAAGGAAGAATGTAAAAATTTCACTTTGTAAAGATGACCAAATAATAATAGGACAAAGACCATGCTTATATACAAGAAAGTGACTGGAAATCTCAACTCCAAACAGCAGAAAATGGAAAATAAGAGATTTCCCAAGAAATATGATACCCGAGGGTATGAGCACACTTGAGTTTGGCATCTACACAAGAAACGAGGTCATTTCTTTTTTCTCCTTAGTTATCATCAAGGTCTCAACTCTGTAACAAAATTTTACATTGGTTTATCAATAAAGTCTTAGGTGAATTTTCCAAAGTTTCTGAATAATATAAAATGATGAATTATGGAAACTGTTGGAAAGACCACATGCAAGACCAGTTTCAAGAGGCTTATGACAGAATAAATTCCACACTCTGGGGGCTTGGCACAACTTCTATCCACAAAAGAAGCCCACTCATTTGTTCAAAGTCACCACCCAAAGACATATCAGCAAATTCCTATCAGTGGATCCTCCTTTTCCTCACTGTAGTGTAGACACACCATATATTCAGCAGTGCAGTCACATAACCATTCACTAAGTCTACACAAAGTTCTATGCATTGTAAATGCATTTTAACAAATAATACTCCTCTGTCTTATGACATCACAAAAGATTCAACAAAACTCAGTCAAATAAGAACAGGACCAGACAGTCCTTGTGCTCTAAAACAGGCTCCCACACCTGCATGTTCCACTTTGCATGAAGGATTACCACCTTCTTGCGTAAACTCCCAAATTGGTGCATGGAAATAGAAAATCATGCACACGAGTTGAGCAGCTCTGGCTCCATTAACCAATTTGCATGCAAAATCGACATCAGCACTCTCTGGTCTATTTTGTGCCTATGTAAGAGATGGCATTTAGGATGCCTTGGGAGTTGTCTGCTTTTCAGAGGCATTTTGGTTCCCACTGAAAAAAACAGGGTCCCTAATGGTGTTTGGGCGCACGTGCACATGTAACTCCCAGCTGCCTTCTCAGGCATTCCAGTGAAAAGAGAAAAGTTTGAGAATGAGATCAAGTAAACAATTAGGTGGCAGTCAATGGTCAGGGGGATGCTCTTCAGACTAATACAATGAAGCAATCAGGTGAAAATCATTTCTAATTACACCCCAAAGAAAAATACAATCTATCAACAGTTGGCACAAGAAAGGAAAGATGGATTTTTAATCAGGCAAAGGAGTGTACTTTCTGGACTTGCCAGTGATCATTTACTGAGATGGACCATGGAGAAGTTTGGCCTTTGAGGTTGCGTATGAGGCATTTATGTGCTTATAAGGAATCTTTAGATTTTCTCTAATATATTATTTCTTCCCTCTCTTCCTCTCTCCTTCTTTTCTTTCTTTTTGCTTTTCTTCCTCCCTTCCACTCAGGGAGCCACCAGCCATGTGTGGCTATTGAGCGTCTGAAATGTGGCCAGTGTGACTGAGATGTGCCCAAAGTATAAATACACACAGAGTTTCAAAGACTTGGAAAAAAAAAAAAGTCTCCCAATAATAATTTTTTATTGATTCCATATTGAAATGATAAATTCTCTAAGATATTGGATTAAATAAAATATATCTGAATATTAACTTGCCTGTTTTTATTTTTTAGTGTGGTTACTAGAAAATTTTTCAATGGCATTCACAAGTTATATTGTATTTCTATTGGACTGTCCTGTTCTAGAACCTTTTGTTTTAAATAGATGCATTTTCTTACAGTCCAAAAAAAATATGATCCCTTGTCGACTTTTATGGAGGTGCCAATTTAATTCCTTTTTCAACATTCTTTAGCTACAGCTACAAGTTGAGGTCACTTCTTTTTCCCAAAATAAATTCGTAACACCAAGGAATGGGGACAAGCCATCACAACCCTTACAATGTGGGATCAAAAGAGTAACCTTCCTTGAAGCACATTAAATCTTTGTGTTGTTTTTTTTTTTTTTCTAACTGTCGCTATTCCAAATTGGAGGAAAAAAAGTACAACTTTTTCCTGCCTTCATGTTTGATGATTTGCTCCCTATGTCCCTTAAATGCCTGCTCTTCAAGAATCTCTAGTAACACAATCACACGGCTTCTAAAGTGTTTACCTCTCAGGAGCCACTGCGTTCCCGACCTTCTTCTGCCCCGTTAGCAGGCCCCAAACATCCTCCTGAGTCACACATCTCACCCCATGTGGGGATTACAGGCTGCGAATCACTGCTCTAGCAAAACTAGAAATAACTGCTGGAGGCAAGCAGCCAGCCGGCATCCCACAGAGATTATTCATAGCAGAAATATCAATAGACAGTAGGCCCTCCAGTTGGTTGTGTTGAGTCCCTGGAAATGCTTTGTACTGAATTTTCTAGATGATTTATGTTATGCTCCAGAAAGGCAACGTCTCCCTCACACACTTAATAAATGTATCCGTGTGGTATTAATGTTTCAACTTAACATAGCTTTCCCCTTCCTGTACTTTCTGGTCTGGCTCCTTGGGGAGTGGAGTGGGAAGGCTTCATGATATCTGAAATCCCCACAAATTCATAAGAAGTGAGTAGGATTATTACTTTGTTTTAACCAGAGTGCACTTTATCTTAGTTCTAAATTATGCAGATCCTATTAGGCAAATAAAGAACAGAAATCTGGAATTGAATTATAGGAGAGAAAGCTGATTATTCACCAAATCTGGCTCAGGCAGATGGGTGGTGTAGTGGCTCCAGTTCCTGATCTGGAGCCAGATTACCTGGGTTCAAATTTCAGTGCCATCCCTTACTAGCCATATGACTTTGGATGAATTCTGAATGCTAATGGGCCTCATTTTTTGCCCACAGAGGATAAAAGTAACACCTTTCTCATCGGGCTGCTTTGAGGATTGAGATAATGCACATAAAGTACTAGAACTGCGCCTGGAACTGGGAACTCCTCCATACATGGGAGCTGCTAAAATCACTGTTGTTATCACCATTATTCATAACCCTAATCACCTCACACATTGTTACTAAGAGTGACAGACTGTCACGTCCACCACTTGATCCTTGTGTCTTGAAACCACTCCAGCTCTGCATCAATATTCTTCAGGTTTCACACATGACTTTAACTTCTCAGCCATTTCTGAATGTGAGCCAAAAATGGTCTAGAACATCAAGACTCAGAAAAATCAATGAGGCAAAAGCCATGTTGACGGACCGCTGCCTCTGACTTGCACCGAACTCCACTACAGGCTGCTGAAGTACTTACGGAAAGGGGCATGAGGAGGAAGGGGCAGGGCATGTCTGCAGCGCAACTGCAGAAGCCTAGAGAGCTGGTTCTGGAAAACGGCCCCATCTCTAGAAGTGACCAGGAAGCAGCAGGAGGAGGGGTGCAGGAGGCCCCGGGGAGGCGCAGCAGGGGAAAGAGGTGGAATCGTGCCAGGAATACATTTAGGACACAGCACACAAAGCAAAGGCAGAAGACTTGTCACCCCCATCCTTACCATTCTCCACGCTGTCTCAAATCCATCCCAATTTGTAAAATTAAATGTGCAAACAGAAAATGTTTCTCTGAAAGAGTCATAAAATGTCAGCTTCTCCACTTTCCTTCCTAACCCACAATTTTTAATTTCCTCTACTAACTGCCAGAACAAGGGCTCATATCTTCAATTGTCCTCCTACCTTAGAGCTGCCTTGCCTGCAGCTCTGTCTGGGAGCATTTCAGGCAACACATTTAAAATGAAAAAATAAGCCCTAAATATTTATCCTTAGCTATGGCATAGAAAGGGGAGGCTGAAGAGATAGTGTCTGGCCACATCCAGGCACACAGAGGTGGTGGCCTCAGAGAAGGAAGGAAGGCAGGGTGAGAACCTGAGGCCCGTCCAAGGGCTCTCCCACTGCACCATGATGCTGCATGACCTGAAGTCCACCAGCATCCTGTTCAGGTTAACATGTCTCCCATGTCTGTGCTCCCTCAGGTGGCTTCCACAGGCAAATTAGCTTCATCAAACAACACTAGGTAGGCCTTGGCCTGTTTCTACTTCCTGTCTCTAACTGCTCCTGAGGCAGGACAGGTACTCCTAACCCAAGATCAAGGCAGTTAGTTTAACAAACGCTATAAAACTAACCTAGTGTCTGTTCCACACCCATCAGAGAACATGTTATTTTGCCTTCTCTTACCTTTTCATCAGACCCTGTTCTCAAGTCTCTTTCTTTCTTTTCTTTTTTTTTTTTTCCATCATAAGAAAACAAAGCCAAAGAGATGGCTGGGAGATGAGGAAGAGGACGGCAAAGCCAGCTCCTAGGTCTTTGGTTTGCATGGACATGAACAGATGGTGGTGACTTTCACCACTTGGTTTTGGTCATGTTGACTAAAGGGCCTCTGTGACATCCCAGAGGAAACATTAGTCAGGCCATTAATATAGGATCTTCAACTCAGAAGGAGAACTCTGGATTGGGGATAGAAAACTGAGGCTCATGTACCTGTGCATAAATGCTCACTAAGGTCAGGGGCTTGGATACACTCTCCTTATGAGAGAACATGCAGACAGAAGAGCAGGTCTCCAACCAAGAATGATCAAACTCTCAATATTTAGTGGCGGAGCGCAGATGGGCAGATCTGCAAAGGGGACAGAGGAGCAGCCCGAGAGGCAAGAAGCAAAGCAGAAGAGTGCTGTCCTAGAAGCCAAGGGAAGACGGAACAGCAGAACGTCTCGCCAGTGACCTCCCCTTACCCACCGTGACAGATACCCCAAAGCCCTTCATTCCTTCCAGGACACACGGCAGATGCCCCTGTACGCTGGACACAAAGTCTAATAGGTCTCCAGTACACCCATGACTTTCTGTTTCACTAGCTGGGTTGTGGGCTAACCAACAGCTGCCTAGGTGTAGTCTCAATCCTGTTTAGGCCAGTTGCACTGGTTATAATGAATAAGCCTGATCAAATATTATATGAATACAAACTGAAATAGAGCGGTCTCCTCTTCTCCACAGGGGATATGCCTGGAACCACAGATAGCAAAGAACCTGATTGCTGCCAATCAGAGCACATTTCTCTTCATGTCTTCCATCTACAAATTTAATGCCTTTTTCATCTTCACTAAGCACTTGTCATGCACTGTGGCCATAACTTTTGCAGCCTGAGGTGTGACAGCAAAACTACTAGCAAGATTTTTTTTTCCTTCCTCACAATTTCATAGATGGAAGATTCATTCTTACTGTAGATCTTAGCAACTTCAGCATATACGTTTTTTTCTTTCTCACTTAAAGGAAGCACTTCACAGCTTCATTTTGGCATATCTGAATTGCCAGCATCGCTAGCCTTGTGCTTTGGGGCCACTGTTGAGTAAAATAAGGGTGACTTGAACACAAGCAGTTCAATCCCAAGACAGTGGAACTGATGGCTGAGTGGCCAGTGAGTAATGGGTAGGTATTATGGACAGCACGGATACATAGGACAAGGAGATGATCCACGTTCTGGGCGGAATAGAGCGGAATGGCACGAGATTTCACCATGCTACTCAGAAGAGTGAACAATTAAAAACTTATGCATTATTTCTAGAATTTTTCATTCCATATTTTGGAACCATGGTTGACCACAGTTAACCAAAACCACAGAAAATGAAACCAAGGATAAGGGAGAACTTCTGTACAAACAATGAATGAGAGTTGTTCCTAAGAAAGCAAAGATTCTAAAGAAAACTGTAAAAAAAATAGCTGTCAAGGTAGACGAAGGTAAGGATATAATAGAAGAGGAAGGGAAAAGTAATTTTAAAATGTGCGGGGTTACACTCAGATATCTTTGTACACATCTAAGGTCTCCCTTCATCTTCACAATGTTGATTGAAATGCTTAGCTGCTGTATCATGGGTTTATGCCAAAAGATAACGCAGAGCTAGTCAGCAGAAATACTGTCAAAGCCCACAGTTCTGCACCTAACGATGGGCAGATGAATGTATGTTTTCAATGAATTCATTGTGAAAACACAATCAGTTTTTGTGTTTTAAGCTAAAATGTTTACCATATATACTTTAAAAAAATAATTCCCTGTTCCAACCAACCTTTTCCATTTACTGACCAATTATGGTCTCGACTGTGACAGTGAAGGAGCGGTCAGTGTTGCCAGGCCCTGCAGTAAGATGAGGAATGGAAGACACCCACTGGATTTAGAGATCACCGGGAGTGGAGAAATGCAATCAAGTCAGGCTCAAGACAGTCAACTGTTACGTGACAATGTCACGAGCCGTTCTTCCCTATCAAGTTCTTTTGCACTTAGTGTTTTAGTGCTTTTTAATCTCCTTTTTTGAGCAATGGTTTCAATGTATTTTACAGCGGAAAAAGACCTTAAAAATGAGAATGAGGATGATGATGATGGTGACAGAAGTATTATGGAAATAATATTAACAACAGTAACAATGATAGCTAGCTTCCAGTGGACATATATTGTCCACCAAACATTGTTTTATGTGGTTTACAAGCATCCTTGCTTAATTCTGAATCTCTCAGCTATATACTATTATTACTTCCATTTTAAAGATGAGAAAACTCTGGATCAGAGAAGTTGAGTAACTTTCCCAAGCCTGCAGAGTCACTAAGGGTTGATCCTGACATTCAAACCCGGGCATTCAGAGCCTATGCTCTTAACCTCTAAACTATGAAGTCTCCCTAATTAACTAAGCTAATGTTCTCATTCTATAGATCATAAAATGATGTCCAGAGGGATTAAACAATTGGTTAAAGAAACATAGCAGCACCAGGACTATAGAAGATGCCCTCAGATCCCAATCCTATGCTTTTTCTACTAAACCACAGTAGTGCAGCCAGTGAGTGCAGCGAGATCAGAACAAAATGCTGTTGATCCTAAAAAACTTGTTGATCCTAAAAACCAACAAGTGCTGCCTCCTTGCTTCTACACAATTGTGTGCTTCCCAAGTGTTCCTTGCTAGGCTCTGCTTTTTGTTTAAGTTCCAGCAATAGTCAGCTTCTTGGGCTCAGGTTTTCCTCGAAAGGTTGATCACAGCTAAGAAAAAGAAAGTCTTTTAAAAATGTATTGTTTATTTCCTTGGTGAATTTAGTGGTATAATTGTAATTGGAAAAAAATAAAGCATGAACGTGTGTAACATGTTTACTGCCAAGGGAGTCTACAATGGAAGAACCAGAAAAATAAGAAGAGTTACACAGTGATTACAAATATCCAGCATAAACCAGACATGCTTAATTTCAGGGTACGATGCAAGAAAATAAACGAAGCAAATATTTAAAAGCAAATTCAACTTTCTAATTTTAATTTTAAAAGTGTTATTCAAAGACATTTATAAAGAGAGAGTGACCTAATTAAGGCAAGCAAAATGCAAATAACATGTTATTGACCTTCTCCGTGTCCCAGGACTTCCTTCCCACAGTGCAGAAATGGAAGGCAGAAGACAAAAGTCAAAGCCGGGGGTGAACAGGGCATCATGCCAGACCTCTACGAGGAGTATGAGCTCCACCTGATCTCAGCTTCCCTAGATGACAAGGCTGCCACTGTAACCAGGTGTCCTTAGTCACCTCTCTGCTCTCCTAATGAGAATCATTTCCATAGTTTCCAATAGTTTCCAATAATTTCCATCACAATGATGCTTTTCTAAAAACCCACTCATATATCTTTACAGGGTCAAAATTTAATTGGAATTGCCACATTGTCCCATATTGGTCTTATCAATTCACGGTCCATCTATGGAGTGAGACCATGCCGTGTTGACTTCTCAGCAAAGTAGCAGCTGCTGAGCACACCTGCATCAGGATCATCGAGGGGTGGGAAGAGTGTGTTTACATTAGGAATGCGGGTCCCAGGCTATCCCCGGAGCTACTACATCAGACCTGCATTTCAATAACCAGGGCCATTGATTTGTTTGCTCACTCAAGTCTGAGGATGATTGTGTGAGAGGCTGTCTGGAGCCAAGTCTGGAACAAGACTGTGAAGCCAAGGGTGAGCTCACTAGGAAACAGTTCCCGATCAATTCATAATGCCTGCATGGTGGCAGGAATGGCGGAATCGGGTAGATGGATACATAAGACACCAATCTCTACTTTCTCCTCTCCTCCTCATCCCCTGACTGCTTAGAGAACTCCTTCTCATCCTTCACAACTCTTCCTGGCAGAGACTTCTTCAACCTACACGCCAAGGCCTCCCTCCTTGTGTCAAGGCACCATCTAGCACTCACAATTTCTGGCGTGTCTCCCAGGGAAGGCAGGGCTTTGTCTTGTTCATTTTGTTCTCCTCACAACTAGTTTTTTGCCTAGTCCATAACTAGAATTCAACAAATCCTTAGCAAATGACTACGTGATTGAAAAAACAAAAACAAAGGATAGAGCAAATACAGAACCAGTTACTGGGTAGGAGAAGATGGAAAACCCGGCCTCCTCCTCTCCGCCATGCTGTCTCCCGTGAAGATTCCAGGTCTTCCAAGGGTAAGGGAAAACAGGCTGATAAATGAGGTCTGGCAGCCAGCAACCGTCCCACTGCAGCCAGGCTTTGTCTCCAGGCCATAAACACCTTCTTGCTCACAGGAGTTGGACCCTGTTGGGATCAGCAAACAGCTGCAGAAACAGCAGCGCGTGACCCGTGCAGTTTGTTTAGGCGGCGTGTGTCTGTGAGGAAAACTTGCTCTGTGGTGTTTTTCTATAACGATTACTTGGAGAAATGATGTTATTTTCAGGGGGTGAGGAATACCAAAGAGGCTTATTTGGCAAAAGCCATAATCTGTTCACTTCCACTTTGTGTGCATATGTGAAAAGCCTCACACTAGTAGCCAGGAGTTTTCGAATCCACTGGGAAGAGACTCTAAAAACGGGTTGGAGGCAGGAAAACAAAACCCTAGGATGCCAAGCGTGCAAATTAACACTGAAACCAGGCAAAGGACTAGTGCTGACAGATGAAAACACTCAAGCCAGCTCTATGTAAGGATTAGGACAATTCTAAATAGGGGAGCATTCTGCCCACAAGTTTTGTTAGGAGAGGACATTAACATCAGTCATTTATGGTCCTCAAAGCCCAGTATATTCGTATTGGGGGTGGAAGTGTCTGCTGTGTTCAGAGGACAGTGGCACTGAAAACTCAGGACTCAGAGACACTCTCCTCTTAACTCCTCAAACTCTCAGATAATCAACTAGTAGAGTCAAAATAATCTAATCATGGACTATTAATGCACATGGCAAAAACTCAACTGATATCCTAGTCAACAGAATTCTACATTGGCTGTTCTGTCAAGATGATAATGAAACATCAGACAATCTGTGAGAACACGATGCCAAGAAGAAGAAATACAAATTGGGCTCCTCCATTCCTCATGGAAATTAGAAGATTCTAAACTAATCAATTAGCTTCACATCCCCCGCCACCTACCCCCATCTCTGCATTATCATTCCACTTCATGAAATTTCCTGGGAATCCACTTACTATTCTGTGATCATGGACAGCAAATGAAAATCAAGTTCTCTGCAGAACATGAGAGAAACTTTACATTGTAATGTAAAACGAGCTGATTAAGGGCACTTAATCCAAGAACAGCTAATTCTTAAGACCTCGAAGCAGAGTGGATGAAATGTCAGGAAGGAGGAATGCAGCCGGGTTCTGATCACACAGAAAAATGGATTCCGGCACTCGACAGGCTGCCTTATTAACAATTACAGTAACTAGGGCTGTTCTTTTCAAAAGAATGCTTTGCACGTTAGGATAAAGACCCCATCTTTGGAGATCTGTGGTAGAAAGAACACCCCTCTTTTTAGAAAATAAGTTACTCCGGGCTTCGGGAGCATCCTAAAAGATGAGAGGAAACTCAAGGAGAATGGTTTATCTTTCTGAATGTTTTATCTTTCTAATTTCATCTCATTCAACTTCTTACACATTGGAAGGTGATTGTAAACTCAGGTATGTTAGGAATAAGTTTATTATTAAAAAGTAATAAACAACCTCCACTGACCAAACTCTTAGAAAAGGATGACAGAACCACTTTTCACTTTGAAAAATTCTTGAGGACCTCCCTAAGAACTTTTGTGTAGGTGGGTTACATCTATCTATATTCATCACACTAGAATGTTTAAAACTAAGACATTTTAAAAATAAGAATATCCAAGCACATATTAATTAGTGATGATGCCATTATGTGTCATGTAGCCACTGGAAAACTCCATTGCAGGCCTGTCAGAGAATAAGAGTAGAAAAGGCGAACAAAGGTCTTAGTATCATTCTGAAAATAGTTGGGACCTTAAGAACTCCCAGGGGTCCCCAGACCACTCTGAGAACCACTGACCTAGAGTCATGTCTGGTTGACATAGAAATGTGTGAGAGTTATAGAGATGTCAACTCTTTCAAGAACCACTTCTGTCAGAAAAACAAACACTCTGTGTATTATGTGTCAATAAAAAGTTTTTTTTTTAACGACAGATGCCATTGCTATAAGAACTTTAATAAGTGTATGTGAAACTTTCTGGTAGCTGGCAGGAAAACTGGCTCTTTAATCTTTTACAGTTCACCACATTTGTTTTACGGCCTCTGCAAGTACAGATGACTAACTGCTTCTACGCAGAGCTGTGCAGTGTTTCTACCAAGGGCCAGGCCTCTCTGGGTAAATCCACTTGCTTCAGTAAACACGCAGGGAGGCAAGTCACCTTAAGAAGCAGTTTAACCCAGTGGTTAAGAGCCCAGGCTCTAGATTTAGACTTCCTGGGTTCAAATCCTGGCTTGGCCTCTTGCCAAGTGACCTTGGGTGAGTTCTTAATTTTCCTCCAAGTATAAAAAGGGAGAATAACAATATTTACCTGGTAGGATCTTCATAGGAATCCTATGAAGGGTTACATTTCTAGGACATAGTATTACTCAATAAATGCCAGCTATCATTATACCTTCTTTTACGATAAACAAGGCATCCCAAAAGTCTCAATATGGTTTTATGCTGAAATTTCAGAAATATAAGCATTACAAACTTACCTCAAATACCATTTATTTAGTTCTGTAAATTTTAAGTCATAAAATTTTAGTTTTTTGTTTCAGTGCCTCTGATTGAAAGTGGCAAGTGCTGCCTGAAACAAAAATTACATTATTAATCTCATAATGGAGCAGGGAATAAGTGTGCACACAACTATTAGACAAAGGAGACTTTTTACCATTAAGACTTAATTTGATAGACATGGCTGTGGTCTGAATGTGTCTCCCCCAAATTTATGTGTTGGAAACTTAATCCTCAATGCAACAGTGAAGGGAGGTGGGTCCTTTTGAGAGATGTTTAGGTCATGAGGGCTCAGCCCTTACGAGTGGATTAATATCATTATAAAAGGGTTTCACAGACAGAGTTTGGTCCTTTTTGCCTTCTGCCTTCCACCATGTGACGACACAGCATTCCTCCTCTCTGGAGGATGTAGAAACAAGGCGCCATCTTGGAAGTGGAGATCAGCCCTCACCAGACACCAAACCTGCCAGCAACTTGATCTTGGACTTCCCAGCCTCCAGAACTGTGAGCAAAAAAATCTCTGTTCTTTATAAACTACCCAGGCTTGGGTATTTTGTTTCAACAACACAAAGTGGACTAAGACAGACATTCACTGAGCACCTACTATGTGCCATGCTTGTGCTAGGTACCAGGAAGATAAAAGGAAACAAGATGAGATGATTAGCCAATAGAGGTGTACAAAGCCGGCAGGGGCAAGTGTGGAAATAGATTGTCACAGCATGTGTTCTGCTGTATTATTCAGGTCCAGGTACGCTAGGGGTGCTGGGGTTTTAGGCATTAGGGTGCTATGCCCAGGATACAGCAGAAAGGAAAAGGAAAAGTGATCCCCTCACTGACATTTGGAAGACATTTTCCCTCCTCATCACGTGAATTTTTCCTTTCACTTGTCATTAATTCTGTTCATCTGCAAGAAGCCCATCTATCTATAGCTTTCCTTTCGCAGTAGCTTTTCAATAGTGGATCTTTATTGAGCTTTTCCATCTTTGTAAATCGTAAATTGTCCTTTCAACATGCATAATGACAAGCATTTCGACCCACACACTCTATTTACATATCATAGCAACAGCCTCTTATTTAGATGTCAAATTCCAGCAACTAAAAACTCAGATCCACAAAACAGCAAGAAGCCAAATAATTCTCAAAGCCATGATACTTTCCATAAACTTCAGTTCCCTTTGGCCAGTCCTTCAGGCCATATAGCTGTTCTTTTTAAATACACATTTATAATGAGTCTGTTCATCTGTTTTTCTAGCAGATTAGAAGTACAAAAATCAGGGAGTCATTTGAAAACATGGTGCTTAGCTTCATGAATTCCCTAAAAGTTACAACCCAGGGCTACTGGGTTTTCCTTTCTTTTCTTTTCTTTGAGACAGTGTCTCACTCTGTCACCAGGCTGGAGTGCAGTGATGCCATCACAGGTCACTGCAGCCTTGACCTCCCAGACTCAGGTGATTCTCCCACCTCAGCCTCCTGAGTAGCTGGTACCACAGGTGTGCGCCACCATGCCCAGCTAATTTTTTTGTATTTTTTGTAGAGATGAGGTTTCACTGTTGCTCAGGCTAGTCTTGAACCCCCGGGCTCAAGCAATCCACTTGCCTTAACCTCCCAAAGTGCTGGAATTACAGGTATGAGCCACTGTTCCTGACCACTACTGTGTTTTCTGAAGGAAATTAGTTTTAACAGAACCAGAAAGGACTAAGTAGTATCCACAAAGTATATCAGACACCTAAACTCTTACATGAAGAGTTATGTGCCCTAGTGAAAACCGATTTTCCACTTTCTCATATCTCAAAAGACTGAAAATTACAAATCCTAGCACTTTGGGAGGCTGAAGCGGGAGTCTCTACTTTAAAAATTTAAAAATTAGCCAGGAATAGCAGTGTGTGCCTTTATCCCAGCTACTTGGGAGGCTGAGGTTGGGCATTGCTTAAGCTCAGGAGTTCAAGGCTACACTGAGCTGAGTGCCAGTAGGCACTCAGTCTAGGTGACAGAGCAAGACCCTGTTTCTAAAATAATAATAATAATAAGTAAATAAATGAAAATTAAAAATAAAACTCAACTCTACATTCAGAATTTTCTTAAAATTTTCCTTAAAAATTCTAGTCCATGTGCAGAATTCACTTGCTTAAATAAGCTATCACTTATATCTAGTCAATATCATCATGTTATAGAAAAAAGTTGAAAAAGGAACATATTACAGAATTACTGGCCATTGTTGTTTATTTAAATGCTAGAAAAAGGCTCTAAGATTTACATACAATAAGTTTCGAGAGAAGTTTATCATTTTTTGGTTCCTATAACTTTTAGTTATTTGACATTTGCAAACTAAACTGGAAAACTGAGAAAATTAAATGTGATTTTTTTTTCTTCTCAGATAACTGAAGCCAAGACATTTTTGAGAACATGAATTTTCCATATGATTGACTTATTTCAATGCTTTGAGTGGGCATAGCTTTATTCTAAATTTTTATGAATTTTAGAGTTGATTCAGAAATTACAATGTGAATAT
This sequence comes from Mandrillus leucophaeus, assembly GCF_000951045.1. NCBI lineage: Eukaryota > Metazoa > Chordata > Mammalia > Primates > Cercopithecidae > Mandrillus > Mandrillus leucophaeus. The sequence goes on along the minus strand of NW_012101876.1, from coordinate 2,818,391 downwards.
TACATAAAATCAGATAATAATGTAGTATGTAAAATACGCACGGTGGAAGGAGTAAACTGTGTGGATGATTCTGGCCCTGCAAAACACAGAAGTGTCTCAATTTCTCTTTTTCCACTGTGATTTTTATCTATTGTGCTATTTTGACATTTGTACATTTACTGGGAGCTGGCAGGATGAGTTGCACATGGGTAACATTTATATTAACTAAATTTGGTTTTCATTTTAGAAACAAATTCCTCCTCTCTTCTTTTTTTCTGCTGCCAAAGCCCAATAGGCTTATAAATAAATACACAGCCCACAGGAAAGACTTGAGGAGGTTCAGGTAGACATTTCATTTGAATTTCCTAACCCTGGTTTTATCTCAACAGCCCTCATACTCTTTGGACCACATCTGGGCAAGCAAAGTGAAGTGGGAAATAAAATAGTTGGATCAATGACGTCAACAACCAATGCTGCTGTCCAAAACCAAAACCTCACATTTCAAGCAGAGGCTGGGTGGGGAATATGTATTTTTTTAACCTAAATCTTCTTCTCATTTTCTCCTTTTTTGGTGAGGGTAGAAATATCATGGAAGAGGCGTGTTATACAGATAACTATTGTGAGAGACACGTGATCAGACGCCACTTGAGCCTCATTTTCCATGCCAAAATTCAGGATTTAAGGTCTAAAACCATAGAGAATATTTTAGAGCCAGATGGTTCCAGAAAATCTGAGACATGTGGCCACCACAGCTGTGATGTGGCCCATTCTCTCCTACCTACCCACCCCAGAATTTCTTACCCTTAATAAGGCAGCCCCTACTCGAGGCTGGCCAGATTTCTTCAACAAATGAGAGACAAAGCAGGCTTGGTCCCAGTGTAAAATGAAGTCTCAGAACCCACTGCTCAGCCATTTTGGAGAGTGAGATGAGGAGGCCACACCACAGAGGCCCTCGGGCAGCACAGCTGCCGTGACAATATGGGCCGGTGCCAGGAATAGGAAGGATCAAGTTAAATGTTTGTGATCCAATAACAAGACCACAACACGGGCCCCATTAAGCAAGGTTTAGGTAGAAGCTAATGAACTGAATCTGATTTTCTTTTGACCATCTTTGACAAGGAATAAACTCTGCTATAATGAGTTTCCTAGGCAATTCAAATATAGACATTACAGTGGGGCTCAATAAAAAACAAACAAAAAAACTCTCACAAAGGAGCCGATCTCCTCAAACAGACTCTAAGGTGGTTTAACTTGGAAGCATATATTTCTCTAAAACTCTTACATGAATAATCAGGAATAATCATCCATTTAAAAATACTTTTTATATTTCCATTTTTAATTAAAATATACACATATACATAAATACATACACATACATGTATGAATTTTCCACTAGGAAACCCACACTAAGTATCTAGGGTTTGTCTATAATAATTGAACACACTAACATACTATAACCCATGGCCTGGCCACAGACAATAGCAGACGCTTTAAGAGAAAGAATAGAGCCCTTTCAGCCAATTTTACAATTACACGATATGACCATGTTTACATTATCAACGGGAGGCAGACCAAATTACCTAGCTACTTCAAATTAATAACCCCATTTACCTCAATTATCTGGCAGGCAGGGTCTAAATAACCTGAGTAATTACTTCAATTCATTCATATGGTATACATTTGGCCTGTGTGTCCACAAGTAATTTTTCCTTCCAGTACACACACCTTAAACCATCAGCAAATATCAAAATGCACAACGGCAAACTCCTATCAGTTTCATCTATAAGCAGTGTCAGCACATTCTCTCCATTATCTGGCAGATTACAATTTGTTATACTCTTAATAATCCAGGTTGAGGTTTTCTTTTCTGACAAAAACTCACTGGACCACAGAATTTCAGAGCTAGGAAGTACCATCCAGGGCCCACAGTCTACAAGCCAGCTCCTGGAAGCAGTCCAACCAGAAATCCAGCCTGCTCACTCATAGCACATAAGGCAAGGAGGTCTGAAGTCCAAATGCTTGGGTTCAAATCCTGGCTCTGCCACTTACTAGCTGAATGGTCTTGGCAAGTTTCTAAACCTCGCCAAGCCTCAGAGTCCTCTTCTGTACAATGGTGGTAATAAAGGAACCTGATTTATAGAGTCAGAACAAGGATTAAGTGAGACAATCCACATAATGTACTTAGCATGCTTCTTGGCACGTAACTACTATTGTTAAACCCGTACTATTATTACTCTTATAGCAGACCACCTTTAATAGGTTTCCCCAAAGGATGTGTCCATGTCCTAATCCCTAGAACCTATGAATATTACCTTATATAACAAAGGATGTGATTAAGTTAAGGACCTTGGGAAAAGATGCTTATCCTGTTTTATACAAGTAGTCCCTAAATGCAGTCTCATGGATCCTTATAATAGGCACAGAGAGTTTTGAGACAGACACACAGGACAGGACATAGGCACATGGAGCAGAAGGCAACATGAAGACAGAGCAGAGAGCTGCAGCTACAAGCCAATGAATGTAGACAGCTGCCAGATGCTGGAAGAAGCAAGGGATAGATTTTCCCTCTCGAGCCTCAAGAAGGGGTGCGACTCTGTTGGCACCTTGATTTCAGACTTCTGGCCTCCAGAGATCCAAAAGACTACATATCTATTGCTTTAAACCACCACGTGTGTGGTAATTTGTTACAGACAGCAGCCCCAGGAAACTAATACACTACCTCAATGGGTGCAGCTCTTGTTTGACCTTTAAACTACAACTTGCAGATGTTAACAATGACAATGATAAGGCCAAAGGTAAAGGTGCCTAAGAAACGAGAAACACCAAGGGCTGGTGTTATGAATTGAGCTAAACAAAAGTAAAGAAGCAGAAGAATGCAAGAGACAATGAGCAAAGAGGTTTGGTTGAAGGATACACAAGGGTTCGGGGAAGGAAACACAGGGAAGCATGAGGCTAGAACCTCATCCTGTAATGGGTCTCGTCCACTAGAGACAGAAAGCTACAATGCCAGTGCGTTGTTTGTTTCTAAATAACATGTTTATCCATTCAGTACTCTATGCTTTTTCTTTTTATTTATTATGCTTGGAGTTTGTACAACTTCTTGAATGTATGGGTTGATCTCTCTTACAAATCTGGGGAAATTCTTAGCCTCAAACACTGCTTCTGTCTCATTCCCTTCCTCTCCGCTCCTTCTGAGACTCCAGTTATACATATCTTAGACTTTTCATTGTGCCCCACTTGTCTCTTATGCTTTTTTCTATATGTTCCATTTTCCATTTTCCCTCTGCAGTTCAGCTTAAATTGTTTCTATTAACCTTTCTTCCAGATCGCTATTCTTGTCTTCTGCTGTATATGATCTTTCTGTTAAAACCCCATCCAATGAGCTCTTAATTGCAGATATCTTTTCCAAGTAATAGAAATTCCTTTTGATTCTTTATACGTTCCAATTCTTTGTTTAAATTTTTCATATTTCATCTATTTTATCCATTAAAAACTTATTTTCTTGAACATATTAATTAGTTATTTTTAAATCCCTCTTTCGCTAAATACAATTCTATTCACTCTGGATCATCTGTGAATTTGTTTCGGTCATTTGTTTTCTCTCATTTCTAGGGGATGGTCACATTGACACACCTAATAATTTTTGATTGAATACCAGACATCATGTATTAGAAAGATAAATTATGATGAAGCTATCTTCCTCAAGAGATGGCTCTCCTTTCTTCTCTCAGGAAAACAGAGTTGGGGATGGGGGCGCAGGCTGATGACCTAAACCAATCAGGCACTATTACAAGACTCAGATTGCTCCTGGCTTACACCCTTTGCCAGGACTTAGCCCTCCTGGACTTCACTGAGAGCCTGGTGTGTTCACCATGCTCCCACCCCTCCCAACCTCCAAAAGCCGGTCCTAAACTGTAAATCCTTATTGTCTCAGCACCAGAAGATTACTCAACACCCCTTTAGATTTCCAGAGAGATTCTGCTTATCTTTTGAACCTCTCGTCCCACGCAGTCCAGAATTTAGCAACTATCTTGAAGGGAAAGCCAACTGTGCATTTCCGGCTCCTCAAGTCTCCAATTTTGTCTCTCCACTCCAGTCCCAAGAGAACACCAAAAGCTCTGCAGGTTTATTTTTCCCAGAGCAGCAACATTCCATCCAAGCAAAGCCTAGGTCCCCATTATTTTGTCAGCACTCAGAATTAGAAATCTCCCAAAAATAAAGTAGCTACAGATCGTCAGCTCACCTCTCCACAGTTCTCTTCTTCTTGATATTTTCACCGCCCCTACTCCTCATTGTTTCAGCACTTCCCAGATTTAAACAGAATGTTGCTTTCTGCAGTCTATACAGTTTCTGTTGTTCTTCTTGGGATCATTAGTTTGCCTCAAACTACCCAATCCTAGCCAGAAACAGAAATCTCTTATTTATATTTTTCAAAGTGCTTTCATAGTCATAATTAATTTCCCCCCGTATAAACCAATAATAAGAAGAAGGCATATTTTTTACTCTAATCTTTTAGACCACAGTTTGCCAGTCTTGAGCAAACTATGGCCCACAGGCCAAGTCCAGCCCACTGCCTGGTTTTGTAAATAAAGTTTTATTGGAATACAACCATGTCCACTAATGTGCATATTGTCTATGGCTGCTTTGGCACTACAGAAGCTTTTGCAGATTTGAGTAGTTGTAACAGAGACCACATCACCCACAAAGCCCAAAATATTTACCATCTTTGCCTTTATGGAAAGTTTGCCAGCCCCTGCTTCATCAGTTAAAGCTCATTTAAACTGAAGCTCAGACACATTCAGTGACTCGCAAGTTAACTTTGGAGCAAAGATTGCATATAAGGTCCCCTGATTCTTATTCCAGCCATCTCCCTACTCTTCTAATTTGCTTCCCATCGCAATGATTTATTATAATCATTTTTTAAGATTAACACAACAAGGAGAGAGATAGAGGGGAATAAGTTTGAAGTAGACAGTCCCCGTAAGGAAAAGGGAGGTGTCTCAGCGAACACAATTAAGAGTCTTTCTATTTTTGGAATATTTGGGGAATTTTGGCAGTCACCTTGGAAATCTGCTAACACAAATAATGGAAGGCAACTATTCAAGGATGCCACATCAAGGTAAAAAAAAAAAAAGCCTTAATATTTCATAGAGGTTTTTGTTGTTGTTGTTCAGAAAATGTACATGTAAGGAAGAACAATGAAAAGGATCCTGAAGAATGTGTTCAATTTTTATCCATTTGATTGCTGAATGCTTTCATCAAGGCAATTCTCTGAGCAGAGGAAAAAAATATCCCCAACAGAGGATGGCAGCTCACACACACACACACACACACACACACACACCCCCATGCTTGATTAAACAAAAGAATTTTTTAAAATCCAATACAGTTCCAAACTTCACAATAACTTAAAAGAAAGGCCAGTCATTTTATCTTCCCTTTTTCCCTCTTCTGCTTAATACAAGTACATGGTAATTTACTTCTTTCTAATAATTTGTACAATCTGATGAGTGGTGCAATTTAGCCCCCATGTCAATTATGGATGCTAAAAATTTCAGAATTATAAGATCACCAAAATTATCACATCCACCAAAAAGACCTGCTGGGGACGGCTAGGTCTTTTTTTTCTCACTAAACCTCGTGCAGAAGGCTGAGCAGGGCATGTCTGTATCTTGCCAACCCTGGAGCCCCATTTTCCCAGGGAGGACTTGAACAGGAAAAGCAAGATGTAGGATAGAGAAAGACTAATTCATGAAAGTAAGGGAGTCATGCTCTTAGAAGAGAAACACAAACTCCTCTAAAAGGTGAGAAACAAAAGGCTCTCGGGCCTCCCTGACAAGATTCCATAGTTGTTTCTCTCAGCACTTAGATTTCTCCAGAGGCAGAAAGGCAGAAGCAGAACTTAGCTCACATTTCTTTGAATGAGCCATTTAAATGCCCATCACTCCATGCCACTCCCATGCTCTGAATTCTTCTGTGGCTCCCCATTGCTCAATTTTGGGGTCCAAGTCCTTGAATGCAGGATACACCATGTACCACAATCTTGTATCTCTCATCACATTCAGTTTTCAGCCACTGTCTGCCTAGCATGTCCTGCTCTTGCAACGAAGAACACGTTTAACCTGCATCGTCTTGTCATCCCAGCTTGCAAAGGAACAGGTACCCATGAGGACTGCATTCCTACTTCAGAGATTTACATGGGGGATAAAAATCAGTGTTTTACTTTACTTTTAAAGATGTAATATCTATGAAATCTCTGTTGTCATTTACCTATGACAGTAAAAATACTGCAAAAGTTACTGAACTATGAAGTTTGAAGGGACCTCCAACATCATATACTCCAAATTCCTCAACTGGTGGTTCACAAAGCTCAGAAAAGGATGCAGAGGATTCCTTCTGCTCTCTGATGAACACTCAAAGGCCGTTTCAGAGAACCAGCCGTTACGCCCCTTTCCTTCTGGGCCTGAACTCAGACTCCTTCCTGAATTTAAGGAAAAAGTGAAACACCAACCATCCTCAGAAACCAACCTTCTTTACGGGCAGAAGTTTCTTCCAAGCTGTTACCTGAGGATTTCAAAATCATGCCTCCCATCTGCCAAACAAGACTGCCAGCTTCTCAAAGCAAGAACTATACTGAGGAAGGTATAGACACTCATGTACACGGAGACACACAAGGACACACACACAGACGGACACACATACACAGACACACACATGCTTCTCATAGCTGAAAACATGGAAGGCAGTCCAGGCATTAATTTAAGCGCCTATGAGACATAATCCTATGAAACATAAAAAGGGCCCAAGAAACTAATGATGTAGCTCAGGAATTAAGATATTTTTTAATCATGAAATTTAACCATTGTAACATATACTACTTTAAAGAACATCTTAACTATTGAACAAAGGTTATTATGAGAGCAAGGAGTTCAAAATCTCCAACATATAAACAACTTCAAAAATCAGTAAGCAAAATTCATGCATCCCAATAGAAAATGTTGAAGACAAAAACAAAAACAAAAACAAAAAAACCCAGTCATTTATTTTTAAAGATACAAATGGTTAGCAACCAGATTAAAAAAAATAAAGTTCAACCTTGCTAGTCAGCAGAGAAATGTCACCCTGGAAGGAAAAGACTCAGGGAAACAGGCATTTCTGTGGCCTGCTGGAGGTGGATTAATCTCTAGCACCTCTAGTTAAATCTTTTAACTTTTCTGGAGGACATCTCAGAAAAAGTGCACATCCTCCTCTGCGTAATACCTCTTCTTGGGACATAGTAAGTATTTAACAAACCTCAAGTGAATGAATGAAAGCATACAACTGTGGTTACTGAAATCACTGGTATTGTATTAATACTGTCATACCTGTATGCAAAATTAGCTGCCCCCACCCCTTCCATTCCTGCATGCTCTTCCCATCAAGAGGTGAAGTCTATTTCCCATTCCACTGAGTCTGGGCTGGCCTTATGACTTTCCTTCACCAACAGAATAGAATGGTGGCTGAAGTGACACTGTTCCATTTCCTGGCCCAGTTCTAAAATCATGGCGGCTTGCACTTTTACCCTCTTTGGAGCCAGCTCAGGCCGGACTACTGAAAGACTAGACATTCAGTCGAGAGGGAGACCATTTGGAGGAGCAACAAGAGGCCACAATCAACAGTCAGCATCAGTGGTGTGCAGGAAGCCATCATGAGCCTTCCATTCAAGTTCCCAGCCGATGCAGTCACGTGAGTGATCCCAGCTGACACCACGTGGAGCGGAGGAAGGGCCCTGCTAAGCCCAGCCAACCGATAGCATCATGAGAAATAAGGCATTATTTTAAGTCACGAACTTCGAAGTAGTTTGTGACACAGCAAAAGATAACTGCAACAATATTTATCACGTTCTTTCTAGACAGTGAGTGTCTAATATAAGTCAAGACACAGTAATTACGCTACAGACAAAGGGAGGGAGGATAAAAAGGAAGGTCACTCTGATTGAAGAGGAGATGGTTAGTAGGGGGATGGATGCAAAGGCCAGATGCGGGGGGGAAAGAGAGTGGCAGGCCTAAGGTCAATTCTTATCTTGTCAGTGTGGAGAAGAATGTGTTACCAGCAGCGTTTAGCCTAATGGTGGGTGAGAGATGCACAAAACAAAAAGCGGGGTGAGGGTTTTGGGTAGAAGGAAATCATGATCACAGTCCACTCCTGAGCTAAAGGCCTGAGCCTGGGAACCAGTGGGAGGAATGAAACCGAGGGATGAATAGAGAGATGCTGGAAAGAAGAATCAAGTGGATATGACGGCATTGGAAATGAGGGAAGGGAGGAGAAAAAACCACAGCGCCTTGGTCTTTCAATTTTGAGGAACAAAGAGTCCAAGGTCAATAACACCTCACTTACGCAGAGGCCCCTGGCTCACAAACTCAGCCGTCTGGACGCAGCCTCCTCCTTCTCAGACTGCTCCAGTGCCATGCACGACATTCCGCACAGGCCCTACACACAGGACATGGCCGCAGTTGCCTCCACTGCCCGCCACTCATCCTCATCTCTACTGGATCCAGACACTTCACTCCTTCGTGATCCTCAAACATGCCAAGCACATTCACGCCCCAGAAGGAGCCTTCTGTAAGAGAGTGGGCAGGACCTGAGCCTCGGGGAATGCCCAGGGTTAAGGGGAAGCAGAGAAAAGCCCTCAAAGAGGAGCGGCCAAAAGAGGTGATGACACTGCACCATGGAAGGGAAACCAGAGATGCAAAAGCCAACAGCAATTCATGCACATCAAAAGCTTCAGGGGCATACAAGTGAATGGAAACAAAGTTCAGCTGAAGAAAGGAACAAAGAAAGGATAGAAAGAAGACAGAAATGGGTGAAAGCCTTTCACAGCAAATATCTCTGGCAGACAGAGCAGGGAGCAGACCCCTAGAGGAAGGAAGTCTAAAAGAGCTTCGTCCCTCACCCCACCCGCACGTTTCGGCAGCACTCACCCTCTTTGGGGAAAGAGGGTGACAGAAGCAGGCTCGCTCTTACTGCTACCCCCAAATTAATTCCTCAGCAAGCCTTTCTATTCATTATCGTCATCTTTTCTTCATAAATCAAGTCTGCCAGACTCAAAGACTGGAACATTCAGGAAGTGCTTACTCAAAACATAGAAACATCAATATGGAGACTGCAGACCCCAGAATGATAACAGGGTGAGCTATATTTACATCCTACGGCTGGTGATGCCTCAGCACACTTCATTCTCTAGAAATTCCGTCGGCTTAATTTATGTGGCTCATTCCTCATTCCCTTTCAGCCGACAGGCTTCTTATCTTTTTCATTTGGAAACTTATCTGCAGGATTTCCCAAACCCTCACTGTCGTTCATTTTTGAAGTACCTGCATTCTGTCTTGAGTTTCTGGTAGATAAGCAGGGCTCCCTTAGATGCTGTCTGCCTACACCCCATGACTGTCAAAAATGTCCCCACCCTGTGATCAGGCATCAGATCCTAACAGCACTGACAGAGTAAAGGGCGCGTTTCTCCCTTTGGTGGGATTTTCTCTTCCAAGCCATTAAAACACTTTAAGATGCCTTTTCATATCTTTGCTATCTTTAGATTAGATGCTTAATGCATAAATCAACCCAAATAGAGTGATGGAGTAGTGGGGAGAGGCTGAAGCATTTCCTCACATACAACCCAGCGTTTAAGTTAAAAAAAAAAAAAAAAAAACTTTACTCGGAAAAAAGATAAGGCTAAAATCAGATCTCAGATTAAAAATGGTAAGGAAATTGCAACTAGCTGTAGCCAATTCAAGCTGAGTCAATTATCACCAATCGTAAAAGATGACTTATAAGAGGCCCTGTGCCCCAGTACAATGGAGCGATTAAATCTTTATAACTGAGACAAAAAATGCCACATAATTAGACACAGCCAGAAAAGAGTACGTACGCTTCCCCTTCCTGTGGCTGGCCCATTAGGGCAGGCATGCAGCCATTTCTTCACTGCCAAAAGGCCAATCCATTCCCCCCATCACTCAGCCTGCCTGAATCGCATCTGACACTGGCCACTAAGGTGGAGTTTCCTTTGGCCACAGGCCACTAACAATCCTTGAATTCCCTGCCTATCCTGTGTCCAAATAAGTACAAGAATAACAGTGTCCTTATCCCACAGGTTACATGTGAAAAATATCTAGCTGTCTACTGAAGAAGTCAAGGGCATAGCTTCCGGAGCTAGGCACCAAGGTTCAAATCCCAGCTGCGCAACTCCCTAGCAGTTTTCTCATCTGTAAAATGTGCATAATCATAGTATATACTTTACTGAGCGTTGTGAGGATGAAAAGAGTTAATATACACGAAGAACTTCGAAGCGTGACTGGCATATATTAAGTGCTATGTGACTTAGTTGCTGTTGTCATTACATACTTCCCAGTAGTATCATTATCATCATCATCATTATTATTAAGCACTTCACAATAGCAAGAGATGCCATCAGCAGCCAGTTGTGAGGCTGTTATGCTTATCCAGGCAGGACAAATCTGGGCCACCGGTTAGAAGAATGGAGAAGACAAGCTGACACCAAAAGACAGTGCAAAGGCAGGTGCACGACCTGGTGCAGATGGGAAGCAAAGGCAGGTGCACGACCTGGTGCAGGTGGGAAGGGACTGGAGATGCGAAGCGGGATTCCAGGATGCCGCACCAGGGAGCATGGTAGGGCACGCTCCACAGAGGGAAGGGGGAAGAAAGAGGACCAGGAGCTTGGGACAGACACGCTGGCCTGAGGCCCCTCCAGGACTTCCATAGAGGATGGTCTTGGGCCCAGAGGATGCTTGCTCACCTTGAACATGAAGCTGCTTCTTTTTCCCTCCTTGCACAACAGCACCGACTGGACACAAAGCCAAGGTGTTGCAACCCCAGGGGAAGAGAAGACAAATATTCACAGCAAGTACATCCCCAGTGACCCTTTCTGTTGATACAGGGACATTTCCTGAAGGTTTACTCTGCCCCAGTCGCTCCAGATATGTTATCTCATTTCACCCTGAAAATAACCTAGAGGAGAGGAGCTGTGTGCTCAGAAAGGGTTAAGTGACTTGCTCAAGGTCATGGGGTTAGCAAGGAGCAGAAGTGAAAATTGAACCTGGATCTGTCAGAAAGAGACGGGAGTCCAGGCTACAGACCCAGAAACTTGTGTTCTGACATCAGAGATGGGATTTCTCCGGGCCTTAATTTGTCTATCTTTAAAATGGGGATATTTGTCCTTCCGGCTCCACTTCTGGTATGACTGAGGAAGCTCCTATCAGATCAAGTCTCCTGCAGATAACAGATAACAACTATAAACTCTGCACACACACAGACATAAAAACAAAACAAAACAAAACAAAGCAACTTTCTGAGGGCACTGGAGAGGAAGCCAAGGCAGGCAGATCCTGGAGCACATCAACACTTGCAAGAAAGGTACTGCACTGGGCGAGGTTTTGTCTCTGATGGCTTTTAGCCCAAGGGCAGGCCCTAGTTTGTACCACAGGAGCAGCTAAAACTCAGACAGTAACCCACAGTCTACGGGCTTGAAGAAACAGAGGACAATACAGGGCTACTTCAGCTGGTAGAATATGAAGAAAAAACCCCAGAAAGGAGAGAGTCACGGAAAAGAGCCACAGATTCTGGGTATAAACTCTGCCCAGATCTCCGGCAGACTCCTGAACCATGCATGCACGAGGTACTCCCTAAGCAACCCAGCTAAGGCTAAAAGAACAAATTTCAGCTGACACCCAAGAGACAGAGTGGGCAGCTGGAGTCCAACTGCTTGTTTGCTAAAGCACACAAACAAAATCAACAGTCATCAGAAGAATATAACAGAATCCAGAGTCTCCACCATCACAATCACAATGTCCAGGATACAATTCAAAATTACCACAAAATGTCACAAAAAATGTTACCCATTTTCAAGAAAAATGGCAATGAAGGCCAATCCCAAGTTACACAGGATGCTAGAATTAACAAACAAGAATTTCCAAATAACTATGATAACTAAATTCAATATCTGTCCAACCTACCTCACAGAGTTGTTAAAGGTAAAATATGCAAGCAAAAAGTGCTTTGAAAAGTTCCACATACACTACATCTAAAAAATAAAAATAGAAGTGGTCTCCACTTTTTATATCTGTTCCCAAAAACCACAGAATAAAACAAACCATTTTAATATGCATCACCTTTCTTCTAGGAATAAGTTATACTCAAGGACTGATCAAAACCCTATTTTTACATAAATCACAAAGACAAAAATGTGTGATTATAAATCAAGGCCCATAATGTCTATTATACCGCAAATCATTTTAAAATGCAAAATGGGCCACATGTCACAGTCTATTTTATGCAGTGGGAAGAGACAGTATGCATAGTGCTTACCATCATTGGTTCTGAAGTTAGACAACCTGGGCTCAAATCCTAGCCTCATGACAGGGAAGCTTTCTTCCAAGTGAGTTACTTAGCCTCTCTGGACATCAGTTTTCTATTGGGAAATATCAATATTAATGGTCCCTGCCTCTCAGGATTGTTGCAATAATTCACATACAGGCCTGCATAGCAACTTGGTGCATAGTCTAGTGCTAAATAAATAGCAGCCCCTGCAAAGGAGGTCAGGGAGAGAAGGGGACTTGCCCAGCATTGTCCAGCCGGGCAATTACAGAACAGGGAGTAGAACCTGGATCTATTTTTCCACTTTTAAAACTCTTCTTCTCACAAGTTCTTAAATAGACACGCATGCACTATAAATTGGTTACCCAAGTTCCTTAAGCATTCTAAAACACACATATAAAAACACAAATTATAGCTCTGTCATGGCACAAGTTTGATCAAAAAATTATGATTTTAGAAATCAGAATATTTTATTTTTTAAACTATTTTTTATTCGTTTGAATTTGGAAAGTCTTAAGATGTGGTTTAGAAGGACACACTCCTTTTTAAAAGGTGACCCTGAAAATTTTACATGAGTGTTTTTCTATGTCTAATCACTTTCACCAGTGCCCACACCAAGCCTCAGAATTCACTCACACACAATCCTCGACAGCATCTTCATATGGGGGGGTCTCGCTACAGCCTTTGTAAGCAGAGACCAAGCACCTCCTGAATATGGTTCTTTGCATTCACCATTTTTCTTTTCTCTTCCTTCCCATTTCCCTAACAGCTGACACAGCATTAAAGAAGTTAAGCTGTTAAGAAAAAAATGCTTGAGGAGTTACGAGGAAAAGTCACATTTCTTTGCCTGAATAATGTGAGGATTGTTATACCGGTTTGTGAAACTTGGGACTTTGTCTTTAAAAAAATATAACAGGTGTTGGGATGGAAAGCCACTGAGAAAGGCAAAGTGTTCTTTTCTGCATAGCCCTCTTGCTCCCCGTGACCGAGTGAAGGGCTTGAGAAATAAAATAGAAGTATCGATTAAATACTAACTGTAAAGAAGAAACAGAGATCATCCAAATAGGCAGATCCAAACCTGAGCCAGGAGCCTCTAGCCCAGTTCTTGTTCTGTGAGAAGAAATTAGAACCTTAAGAAGTTTTCAACCAAGCCAAGGAAGAGGACAGAAAACCTGGAGGAGCCCAAAGGGGTGCAGGAACTTCTGACAGGTGTATGGTGGGAGGACTGGACCAGGAGGCACGGATGAGAACTCAGCCAGAACGTTCTAGAATTACAAGGAACAACGGGCCTGATTAATATGCGGAACCTCGGCAAGGCAGAGACAATTCTCAGTTACATTTCCCATTCCAGGAGAATGTGACTTCCTGTTTGAAATAGAGGAGGGCTTTGTCCCAACACATGATGATCTTCACAGGCAAACATTCTGGGCTCCTGTGTAATGACACAGGAGTAACGTCGGAAGCTGAAGCGATTAACACAATGTTACACGACTGAAAGCTGAGGCAAGGGGCCAGTGTGGAGCCATGGTGAGTCTTTCAGGGGCTGGCACTACCAGGTTGACTGGCCCTGAGAGATTTCTTTCTCCATCAATGGCCTCGGTTTCCTCATCTGCACAGAGTCAGATAGGTAGGGTGACCCCAAAAGTTCATCTCCTTTCTAAATGATACCAGGAAATCTGTTGGCTATAAATGAACTCATTGATAACACTCATTTCCCATTTAGATTTTCTGAGGAAGTGACTTTGGAACACCATGGTGTACACACACGTACGCACACACACAAATACTACTTTCAGTCTGCAATTGACTGTCTATTCCTTCAGTACAATTAGGCCAACACTGTTGACCAGAGTACACTACCTCCACCCCAACACTGGGCGAGCCTCCATGATACCAGGTGGCTGGGTGTGCTGTGGGGTGCCAAATGTCCACATACTGATCATCTTATCACACCTATTGATAAATCCAGTAAGATTGGAAGTGCCTCCCTATCAGATGATTAAATAAGGTCCACAAAAATACTCTGTATTCTTTTCCTTTTTTTTTCCTGAGATAGAGTCTGACTCTGTCACCAAGGCTGGAATACAGTGGTGTGATCTCGGCTCACTGCAATCTCTGCCTCCTGGGTTCAAGCAATTCTCCTGCCTCAGCCTCCCAAGGAGCTCACAGCATGCATCACCATGCCTGGCTAATTTTTTTGTATTTTTTTTTGTAGAAATGGGGTTTCACCATGTTGCCCAGGCTGGCCTGGAACTCCTGAGCTCAGGCAATCCACCTGCCTTGGCCTCCCAAAGTGCTAAGATTACAGTTGTGAGCCACTGCACCCGGCCAAATACTCTGTATTCTTGAAAGCATTCTATTAGTACAAGGCATTTTTACCTTCTTCCACCCTGCTGGCTACTACCTTAGAGAGGGAGTGTCCCTCAAAGTCCTCCCACTTCTCCCTGTCCTTTCCTGTCTTAGAAGTACGAAACCTGCATCTCTGGGCTGCCCTCGCCCTTGTGAACACTGACTTCTCTGTGTCAGTGTTCACCACAGGGCCTGTGGCCCTGGTGACCTGGGCTGTGCCACATTCCACACTGTTCTATCATGCAGTTGCCCACCCCATATGATGCACAGCAGCCCTTGGAGAGGGATCGATTAGGACAAACGTCCTCATTTTGCAGATGAAGAAATGAAGGTTCAAAGGAATTCTTTACATCATTCCCATGTTGGGGAGGAAATCTTGTCCTTACATTTGACTCTTCTTTGCATTTGGTATAATAAAAATAGCTATCGTTTACTGAGAATTATCTAGGGGCCTAACCAATATCTTTTCTGATGACTTTATTCAATTCTAACAACTCCAGGAAATATACTGCATTTTACAGATAAGAAACTCAGACCCAGAGGGCCTAAGTAACTCATCCGAGGTCACAGAGCAAATGAGAGAGCTGGGTCTCCCAGCAAATCTGCAGGCCTCGGCCCAGATCTGTGCCACACTAAAGCCCATGCTTTTAATCACTCTGCCAGCACTATTCCCTGATGTGCAGGGTGACGGACTGATACACAGCTGCTGATTAATTAGTGAATGCTGCTGCTATTTGCCCTCCTCCCCCAAGATAAACAAAGGCTGACCATGAGAAAGATACCAGTACACCCCCAGGAAACCAGGCAATTCTCTGGTGATGAGTGATGCTGAGAACAGCAGACTGGACATCTATGGGCATCTGATGGCCACTTTAAAGCACTCAAGGAGAGGTGAAGAAAAAAATAGGCTCCCCTCCAATGCAATTTTTCAACCACTGATTCACCACGCAATGCAGTTTTTAAGTCACAAGAGCCTTAGCCACCACTGTATTTGCAAAAATTCTGTACTTTGTTTTAAAATGCACCATTTGTTAGCCCAACATTCCCTGTGGAGCCAGTGGGGAGATGACATCTTGACAAGCTGAACTCTTTCAGGACGAGGAAAACGAGCTACATCAGTTCTATTTCTTCCCAAGCCAGAATACACAGGACTAGCCATCAAGGGGTAGAAGCAAAAATGGCTCTTCCCCTCTCAAATCTAGTGATATGGTTTGGATATTTGTCCCTTCCAAATCTCATATTGATATTTGATCTCCCATGTTGGAGGTGGGGCCTAGTGGGGGGTGTTTGGGTCATAGGGGCAGATCCCTCACTAAAGGCTTGGTGTCCTCCTTCGAGGTAATGAGCGAGTTCACGTGAGAACTGGTTGTTAAAAAGAGCATGGCACCTCCTCCTCTCTTGCTTCCTCGCTCACCTTGTGACACACCAACTCCCCTTCCACTTACACAATGTTTGGAAGCTCCTGGAAGCCCTCACCAGAAATAGATGCTGACGCCATGCTTCTTATACAGCTAGTGGAATCATAATGCAAATAAACCTTTTTTCTTTATAAATCGCCCAGCTTCAAGTATTCCTTTATGGCAATACAAACAGACCAAGACACCTAGTATGCTTAGAGTTTTGCTTACCAGCCCCACAATTTTTGAATCTGCAGATTTGGAGCTGCTGGTTCCCGAGAGGAATGCTTCCTCCAGGGGACACTGCAATGGTTTTACTGAGCTAGAAGTTGAGATTGCCCCTTGGCCATTTTAGATTACCAATGCCACAGAAACAAAAGGCAAAGAAGGCAATTACCCTACTGACTGGGGTGAATGATCCCCATTTCCACAGGGAAAGTGGACTGCTGCCATTGCTGTCATACAACAGGGGCAGAGAAGAGAATGCCTGGTACCTGGAGAGTCTCTAGAGTGCCTCTTGGTACTTCCATGTCCAAGAGTAAAAATCAATGGAAAACTAAAGCAACTAACAGACATACAGAGAGAACCACTGAGGATTGAGATCCCTAGGTTATTCTACCAGGTAATAAATAAACCTCTGCCACAGAAGGAGCTGGCTGAAGGCAAAAGCCAAGTCCCAGCAGTTTCCATATTGGAGCAATGTTAATTCCTCCTCTCATTCCACCAATCCCAGATAAATATTCCGTATCCTACAGATTAAACCAGGAAAATAATTCATGCCACCCAGAGACAGACACCATGCCAACTGGGACTTGATGTCTTCCCTTAAGAGTGTGAACACTGTATGAAGCATAGACATATCATAGGCAGAAACAAAGCTGTCCTGCTATTGTGCCAAGTTGAAAATGTGCAGGAGGATATGTGAATGCTGAGAATCTGAAGGGTTGGACCGTGCTGGTCATTTAGTTGCCGTCTTTCTGATCCAAGTCTGACCTGTGTGGTGGGGTGAGGACTGCACAAACTGCATCCTCGCTTTGCCAGTTGAATTTCTATTGGGTTCTGCCAGTAGGGGCTCAAGATGGAGAAGGCAGAGGGGAACCTCTAAGTCAATATACCTTTACAGAAAGCTGGTGTGCATGTACAAGAGTTATATTAATCATTCACTCATTCAGTCACTCAACAAGCATCCTCAGCACTGAGGCCGTAAGGATTTACCTGCTTAGAGAGCAAGGACAAACCATGCCCTCATGGAGCTTACCACTGTGGTTGGAGGACGTGGTAAATATCACATAAACATAATATGATTTCAGATGATCGTAAGTTCCACAAAGAAAATAAGATAGAAAGCAGAAGTTGACAGTGAGTTGGGCAAGGAAAGAGGCTGTTTCGGACAAGGTGGTAAAAGAAGGCCTCTCTGAAAAGCTGGCATTTAGGTGGAGACTATAAGGATGGGAGGGAAGAGGGAGTGAGCTGGGAGAAGACCTGGGATCCAAAGCTTCTAGGCAGAGGGGCTCCATTACCAGATCAGAGAGAAACACCCTGGGTCACGTGCTATAAGAGGTATTTGGAGCAATGCCACAGTCGAAGGAGACTTACCATCGTGGGGGAAACTGTCTGCTTATTTCCAGCAAATCCTACAAATCAGATATAGCTTAGTGGTTGAGTTCATGTCCTCACTCTGGCATGTGGTTATTTTTCTTTACTTTCAATTTACATCGCAAGCTGGAGAGAAATGAATTACATCCCCCTGGGTTTCTCTGTTCCGTACAATTAAGAAAAGCTATTTCTTAGTCATAAGGCGGATGACGACACCAAGATTTCCCATTTTCTCTCCGCAGGGAGGCTGTCATCACTCAATATTAATTGATCCTACTTTTCATCCATAAAGCGGGGGCTGAAGCAAATTTTTGGTCACAAAAATGGCAACTATTACACTATTAAAGTAAATTATTAATGGCGCCTCCATTAAAGCACACTCCTGCTCACATGGCATCAGCTACCTCAATGCATGGTTGTTTCTTTAATGGGGAACAAGGAGTAAATTATTTGATTTCTTCCTGAAACTGGATTAATCACTTGCACCTATCTCATTAAAGGTTGCTGGGGATTTTCCACCTTTTCATCACAACTGAGAACACACAGATAGGGCTGTAATATGTCTTGAATTCCCAGCAGGAGAGCGCGTCAATCGAATGCAATTTTATTTTTCTGCTAGAGAGCAGATAAAGTGAAAACAGCAAGAAGACACAAGAAACTTTCACAAGTTGAGGAGAGCTAGTATCATTTAAATAAATGTTTCCCTAGACAAATAATTTGATGCTTATTTTTAGAGAGGCGGTGGTGGTGCTGAATTAGGGAAACCTAGTTTGAAAAAAGAAAAGAAAAAGGGGAAAAACAATCAAGCCGTATCTACAAATAAACAACCCGCAATGAATCGGGGACATATGGGAAGAGCCAAACCTCATTACTACTGACGGCAGCGACCAGATGCTGGCACCCAGTGAAAAACAATTTTCCTATTTAAGGGAGGGCTCTGCTGCCCACCCTTTCAATTCCTTCTCATTTATTTACATGAGTGCTAGGGCCTTGTGGAAGGCTAACCACAGGACATTTGCATCTCATCAATCTGTTTAAATGTCACAAATCTTGACTTTCACAGCTGGAAGCCAGGCTTAGCCACTTACAACCAGGCTAATGAATAACTATGGTTGACGCAGAAGGCATTTCTTAAACATATAATTTAATCTTGAGAAGTGATGAGCTCTGCTCAACAGGCCCAAGGCATGAAATTAGAAAAACATGCTAAGGATGTGTCTCCATGGCATCAAAGAAACGACAAAAATGGAAAAATGAACACAGAGATCATTTGCTTCTAGATTAGCAGAAGAACATCGTAAGGACCACTCTTGTCAATGGTCTTTAAAGGATCAGTGCTCCCATCTCCCAGGTGCTGTGTGGTGGCTGCTAAGCACTTACAGCTGCCCCTTCCTCTGGAAAATTGTCCCCAACCAAACAGGAGTTTCCTGGTCTGGGAGTTTAAGTGATTAAGAGTGTCACAAAAACTATTAATATGACCCCTTTGTTATACTCACTGTGACACAGACTGTGTACTGTGTCAATTAAAACCCATTTCCACCCCTTTCTAGCTAATCTTCCTGAAATATAGAGCCTGGGGGGCAAAAGCTACATTTCCCATCTCCCAATGAGGAAACTGAGGCACAGAGAAGTTAAGTGGCTTTCCCAAGGTCACACAGCTAATATGCAGCAGAGCCAGAATTTGAAGCCAGGTTGGCTCAAGAGTCCGTGCTCCCAACAACTCCATGATGTTGTCTCTCATATAGGAGCAAGACTTTTTAACATAAACTGCCTGCTTTATTAATATATAACAAATTACCACAAAACGGTGGCTTAAAACAACATTTATTTTCTCACAGTTTCTGTGAGTCAGGAACCCAGGTGCAGTTTATCTGGGTGCCTCTAGCTCAAAATATTTTATGAAGTTGCCTGAGGACATTGGCCAGGGCTGAAGTCATCTCAACGCTCCACTGGGGGAAGATTCACTTCCAAGCTCATGCACACGGTTGTCGCTCAAGATTCAGATTCACTTCCTCCAGGGCTATAGGGTCCCAATTCCTCATTGCCTGTTCACAGGAAGCCTCCCTCGGTTCCTTGCCACATGGGTCTCTCCACAGGTCAGCTCACAACATGGTAACGAGTTTCCCTCAGAGGGAGTAATCAAGAGAGAGCAGAAGAGTACAAGATGGAGCTACAATCTTTTTGTAACCTAATCTTGGAAGTGATAACCCATCAGTTTTGCTGTATCCCGTTCACTAGAAGCAATTCACTAGATACACAAGGCCGTGAATACCAGGAGGCAGGGGTCACTGGGGGCCATCTTGGCAGATGTCCACCGTGCTACTTGATATTACAACACTAATGAGCAGGAAAGTTGAGTTGAAGTTGCTTTTTCATTAGGTAACTTGGCTCCCAAACTGAAACTCTGTCAAGTACTCTAACATTCCTCGCAGGTAGGAGAACAAAACCTTAGCTGGTTCACCCCTCAGGGACACCGGTCCCCATCACTTCCCTTCAGCCACTTCTGAATTCACAGTTTATATCCAAGAAAGTAAATGGTACTAAGAAAAAAGACATTTTCTTGGTTTTTAGTTTTTTAGGCTAATTCATTAAATGAAGTCCACAATAAGAAACTACTTATAGACATGAAAGTAAGTTTTTGTTTTAATTTACGTCTCTAGATTGGCAAGAAACTGTGGTAAGAATAGAAACAGTTGGATCACCAGTCTGAGGGATATGGAAGGCAATCCAGAAAACCCTCAACGTCCTTCTCCCCATTCCTTGCACACCTTTATAGCATTATTTCAGCCTGGGCTATTAGAAACATCAGTAACTTTTCTTTCACATGCTTCATCTCAACCATTTCTCACCAAGCAAGCCATGATGGACTGAAGACCTGTGAGTCTTCACAACACTAATGCCCAGGGCATCTTCAGTGCATCTATTAAGGCCTTAAAAGCTCAGCCTGTTGGCATCAGCAGCCCTGATGAGTCCACTCACCCCCAGGAAGCTCGTTTGATTGAGGTACCTTTTCCACGCTGCAGTTTGGTTGGTGGGCCCAAAGATTAGATTTGGTTTAGGATTTCCAGGGCCTCCTGCACTTTCCAAATAGCAGACAAGTCTCTAGCCATGCAAGGTGCAGCAGGCCAAAGGCAAATAATGGTCAATCATGGCAGATGCTTCTCCAAGATAACACACAGACTCTATTAGGGCTATTAGGACTCAGCTGGCCTGGTTTCCAGATATAGGAGAACAGACACCAGACTAAGACATTAAAAACTCCAGAATTTGGTGGGATGTTTCAGACACTGTTTCCTACATTGAGAGACCTCACCATCTTGTTCACTATTGCATGCACAATACAGAGCCTGAAAAAGAGTAGATAATCAATAAATAGTGAATGGATCAATTTTGTTGAGTAGCTTTGCCATACAAGACTGCTTTCTCCAAAAAGAAAAGTCCACCCACAAGCTTGCCAGCTCCCTTGGGAATATATTACTATAGCCATCTTGTGTCAAAGCAACACGCATTCCTCATAGTGCCATGTTACTCATGCTTACAAACTAATTCTGAGCTTACACTAGGGATGCCCAAGTGAAATAATCCCTTTCCTCTCTTAAAAGGGCCCAATGAGGCTGTCAAACTAATGTATACTCTTCCCGATAAATCATGTGTATGCACCTGCAAAGTATGTTTATGCAACAGAATGGAAAGACATCTCAGTGGCTGCTAACTGTAGCAGGTACTCCTGGCCCACGTAATTTTTATTTATCAGGAGACCTGACCTGTAAACAAAGAAGAGCACGCCTGAAACACATAACTGAGGAAATGACCTTCTAGACTTAATGACAGTGGCATGCAGCTTGAGGCCAGAATCACCTACCTTTTCACACCAGAATTGCTTTTGAAAATATTTCGTAGATAAAGTTCAACAGGACTCCTGTCTTCTGAAGCATTGGTGAAATCTGGTCAAACTATAAAATGACAGTGGACCCAGTGAAATTAGAGAAATCTTCATTATAAAATTCTTTAAAGCAATATTGCTAATAATAATTAGCAGGGTGCATAGAATATTAACTTGTTTTCTGTTCCGCTTTAACCAAATTAGATAACAATTATTATCACTACCTCAAGGCTGCCTTTATGAATCCCTGCAGAAAAATAATTTGGTTTTACTTTGACAGATAACAGTCATCAGCAAGGAATTTCATTTTACTGAAGGCAGCCTTAGTTGCTGAAATTTACTGCTTGGGTTACACACATACGCACACACACTCTCACACACACACACACACACACACCTGGGCCCATTTTCATACAAGACTGAGTAGTGTTGCTTCTTGGTCTAGATTTAGAGTAGCTGGGAAAAGAGCATGAAGAGTTTTTACATTCAGAAAGGAATGTAAAGAATGCCTTCCTTCCTTTTAAATCTAATCTTATTATTCCCATTAGTGAATATTTAACAATAACATTAATGCTAATAGCAGACTTGGTTGCAACATCAAAAGCAACAATACCAAAGATGTATATAGCAGCTTTGCTCAGAAAAACTTAAAGCTACATCACACATATTATCTCATTTATCTTTTAAAAATCTCTTCAAACTGTAAGAGCATATTTATACACTTTGAGACATGTTTTATGGGAACCGATTTCCTTATTACTCTTTGCATCTTCTGTTTAAAAACAGGGTCTGTTTTTAACACACCTCCCAGCCAGAACCTCAACTCATAACTCATGCCATTGACTTCCTTGCCTGAATCTCAAAAACAAAAACCAACTCTTAGCAATTATAGAAACCGGAAACAAAAATGAAACACAAGTAGGAAGTTAAATAACTTCACTGCACCCAACAGTTGCTTTTGCCTAAACTGAAATTAAATAAATAGACACACATACACTCTCCATAAAAACTCTGCTACACAATATGTTAATGAACAATGAAAAGAAGCAGAAGCCAAAAGTCGGTCAGGAGAAACTGTTTAATCTAATAGTCTGGAAATTATATTGGAAGGAACAGATGGTTTCATAGAAGTCAATGTTACCTACAGGAGCAAGAAGCGATTTTCTAGGAAAGAAAAATATTTCCCTACCCTACTGCATATACTATTTTCAGCAAAGGAGGAGTCTATATTCGGCACAGGATAAGTTCTGATATTGGCACACTTACAAAACTGGGACTAAGTGGCAGCCATCCACACATACTCAAGCTCAGACTTGGCCTTCTGAATCTGAGCTGGAGGTCAAACCCAGCCCTATTTTAAAGCCGGGGACAACAGAAGCCAGCACTACACTCCAGTGGGTTATTGACCAACACTCATGTTCTTGATACTTCAGGAAAGTGGTCCCCAACAGGTCATAGCCAGCATGACCTTTAATGTGGCTCCCGACCCTCAGAGACTCTGTAGGTCCCAGGTAGCAGCGAGACACACAGGGTACATGGAGTCGGAAGACCTCAGTGCAAGCTGCGGCTCGGCAAGACAGGACCACCCTATGTGTCAGGCTCCCTATTTGTCAAACAGAAGGAAAACATCTCTAGATTTGTAATGATTAATTGAGCTAAAGTGTAGCAAGCTGCATTGCAAACCACACAGCATAAGACAACACTCAACCATTCGGTTGCTATTCTCGTCCCCACCATCTATGATTCGTCAAAACATGCAGCCAAATTCTCCCTAGAGAGGACTCAATCAAAAAGAGAGCCATCAAAGCTGGGGTCCTTGAATGACAGATCACAGCCAACCAAATCTCAAAGCCATACCCAAGGGACCTTTGGTATGGTCCGCAATCCTTAAGAGTAAAGAATTGAAGAAGGCAAGCCTGAGTTCTGATTCCAGCTCATCGCACATTCGCTGCAGAACCATGGGCGCGTTAGGTAACCTCACTGAGCCTTATTTCCTCATTTGTAAAATCAGGATCCCTGTAAGGATTAATTGAGACTGTTGCTACTGTTAACAATGATTATATCAACACCAGCAGCGTCCAAGTCCACTGCTCCATCACAATACATCATCTGCAGGGATCCCCAGAGAGGCCAGGGAGGGCACAGGGGCAGAACAGCCTTTCTGCTATGAAGATGAAGGGCTGTACCAGGAGGAGCCTCCCTCCGGGGTGAGCTTAAATTTGCGGGAATATAGAAAGCCCCGCCCCACCCGACTCCGACCCTGGGGCCTCTTGCAGCAATATCAAGGGCTGCTTAGAGCCTCCCTTCTAGCCATCCACCTTCCTCCTCCAGGGCTTCTGACATTTTGCTCCAAGGTTTGTTTGTTTGTTTTTACTTACAAAAAATGCTATCAACGTCAGTGGCTGTATGCTCAGTTCTGCTGAAGAGCTGCAAATGTTATAGATGGATTTGTTATGTTCTAAAACTGCAGGTATCATATTTAGAGAGAGGTAATAAATACCTCATTAAGGAAAGGCAAAACAAACACTTCGGAGTACTTGAGGCTCTATCTAAAGGAACCCCATGGTGAAACCCACTTTAAACCAAGAATCCTCCTGTAATGCAAATAAGTACTCATCCCCTCCAATTCTCTTCCTTCCTTTCCATAGTTTGCTATCTTGGGCTCCCCTGTAAAGCGCCCCCCTCCCACCCAGAGCCTGCGGGCACCAGCAGCCAGGTATCCATCTTAGCCAGCTCCCTGAGACATCACAGACTTAAGCTGAGTCTGTTGACACCTGTTCTGTAGTGTGAACTGTAGGTGGGGTGGGGACACAGAACCAAAACCACAACACCAAGACTAACTAAATTGGTCTGGTGTGCAGCCACGCATGGGAACTTTTTAAACAAACGTTGAGAATCATTGCATCATCTTGTATTCTTATTTTTATTCCTATGACTTGTCCTCCCAAATATATTCTAAGCCACCTAAAGGAAGTAAGTTATGATTTGGTCATAATATATAGGTGGGTAAGTACTTATTGAATTTATCTTACACTCAAAAAATCACACTAGTATAATTTTTTTTCTGCCATCTCCACTCAAATTAAGAAAAAAAATCATACTGCACATGGTCTTTTAAGGTTCCCCAAGTGTGGTCCCCAGACCAGAGCATCAGCATTGCCTGGGAACGTATTACAAAAGCAGATTCTCAGGCCTTGCCCTAGACCTACTAAATCAGAAACTTTGAGGATGGGACCCAGGACTCTGCATTTTGACAAGCCCTCCAGGCTATTCTGATTCACTCTCAAGGTTGAGAACCACTCCTTTAAGTTAATGATTAGTTTTAAAGGCTTTTCTGGAGATTGACATTATTTTAGATGAGGCCATGGAGCTGGCCTATCATCTCCCTTCATGAAATTGGAAAGGCTGATAGTGCCAGGATTTATAACTAGCCATTAGGCACCCAAACACTTAGCTCCCCACAACATTCATTTCTTAATTTTCAGAACATAATGTAAATCACGATCCATTTTTTTTAGATTAGTTTTTTTCCCAGCCGTGAAGGGAGACTGAAAGGACAACTCTTATAAACAACGATTATCAGCTGCTTCTGTAGTTGTGTGTCGGGCTAACATCACCCAGACTGGAGGTCAAAGAAAAACTGGACCTGTAGAAAATTTATTGCGCAATCTGCATGTCTTGAATGAGGAATGTCATCCTGTTATTATCATGACCACCCAAAATTTATATACAGAGTTTAAGGCTAGAATGCTGGTGGCTGAAAGCCAAGTATGAGCCTGGTCAACACAATGTCGAAGAAAACATCCCGAAAATCAGTTCTTAAAGTCCTCTTAGACAGGAAAACCACAAAGATGGGAATTTGTAAAATGCAGCAGTGTGGACTGATCCTCGAAATTTTAATGCGTGTCATGGGAATGTCTTATAAGGAGGAACTTAAGAACAGAAATAGAAGACAAGCTTGAGAAAGGGGCAAAGGTGAATAAGTTACCTTTGAACTTTTTCATGTTGAAGCCCTTCAATTTAGTTTAAACCCACCACAGCACACAGAAGATTCAGGAACCAAGAAAGTCAAAGTGAAGGCTTCGCTGTTCAGTAAGACCACAAGATATCCTGCAAAGCTCCAACAGCTTGGTGGCCTAGAGCAAGTTTCCTTTATAACCACTCCAAACTCAATATCTCAATGTATTCTTCTCTACCATGGGGGTGACTCCACCTACCTTATAAGATTGTTGTTAGTTTGTTTATAAGAGATTAATACAACAGTAGGTGCTGAATAAAAAGTAACTCTGATTATTACCTAAAAAATTAAGCTACCCACTCTCATATATTGTTATCAGAAATGTAAAATAGAACAAACACTTCGGAAAACAGTTGAACAGTATCTTATAAAGGTAAACATGTATTTAGCATACAACCCAACAATTCCACTCCTACATATTTCCCTAACAGAAGTGAAAACATCCACACAAAACACTTGTTCATGGATATTCAGCTTTTTTTTTTTTTCATAATAGCCCCAAACTGGAAATTTCCCAAATGTTCAACAGGAGATTGATTCAACAAATTGTGGCATATGCAAACAAGGGAATATTACTCAGAAACAAAAAGGAATGAACTCTTGATACACACAACAGCAAG
>NW_012101876.1:2789316-2791593 GCF_000951045.1 Mandrillus leucophaeus | reverse complement strand
GCAAGGACTCCACGCATACAACGGCAAGGACTCCATGCATACAACGGCAAGGACTCCATGCATACAACAGCAAGGACCCCATACATACAACAGCAAAGACTCAATACATACAACAGCAAAGACTCAATACATACAACAGCATGGATTGAACTGCAAAGGCATTAGGCTGAGTTAAAGAAGCCAAAGGCACACATACTGTATGATTCTACGTACATATTATTCAAAAAGAAGCAAAACTATTCAACAGTGACACGTAGCAGATCAGCAGTTGGCTGGGTAGGGGCGGGCACCTGAGGTAACTTTCTGGGGTGATGGAAAAGTTTTATATCTTGAGTGTGGTGATAGTTCTGCAAATGTTTACACTTATCAGAACTCATCACCCAGGCACTTCATATGGGTGTGTTTCATTGTATTTAAATTACAGTTCAATAAAGTTATTCAAACAAATATCACTGCGACACCCTTCAGTGGACTGGCGGTTGGCGCTGAGCTCTCTTTCATGTGCAGTGGATAAGCTTTGAGTGGAAAGAGCTGAAACACTGGATTCTGGTCCCACTTACTACTTATTACCTGTCAAATCAATTTCTCCATCTGAAAAGAAAAGAAAAACAATATCTTCCTTCCAGCTTTCAGGGCTACTTGAATTATCAAGTGAGACTATTATTGGAGAATGCTTTAAAGCAGACTCAGCATCTGGCTGTGGGGAACTTGTGCCATCCACCCAGGTGCCCAGCACACCCACCTCCTCCTCTGCTTCCTGCTCCCCTTCACCTGCCAGGCAGTCCCTAGGACCACCTCCTAATCTCTCTTTCCCCCACTCCTTTTCTTGTCCCCACTGCCACTGTCTTGACTGAGGCCACCTTTACCTTGCCTGATGATTGCAATGGTTTCTATATGGTTTCCCCTCCCCCAGTGTTGCCCCTTCCATCCTTCTTCATTCTAAATCCAGAGAAATCTTTTCAGAATGAGAATTTGACATCACCTGCACCCCCTCCATCTTAAAAACCTTCAGTGCTTTTGAGCTTAGACTCCTCAGCCCAACACCTAAGACCTTTCATCATCTGGACCTACTTTCTTCTCCCCCAAAGAACATGTTCCAACCAAACTGAATTGCCTGTGGTTCCCCACATATGCAGTGTTATCTCTGCATTTTGATCCCTCACACAAGTTGTCTCCTCTTCGTGAAAAGATTATCTTCTTCCACCCTCTTCTCCCATCTTTTGCCTGACTAACAGCCAACTGTGCCTGATACCACATTTGCATAAACTCCAAATCCACCTGAGGATTTCAAGACTTCCTTGACACACAGACTCCTCCATCAAGCCTGGGCTGCCACCATCCCATCTGTCTCCATTACTCTAGCATCAAGTACTGGTTCTTCATCTGTAAGAGAGTTTGAACCAAAGTAAAGTACCAATCTATGGTCTGGTGCTACGGACTGAACTGTGTCCTTCCAAATCATCATAACCCCTAAAGTGACTACATTTGGAGTAAGAAAGTAATGAAGGTCAAATCATGTCATAAGGATGGGGCACTAATCTGATGGGATTAGTGTCCTTACAAGATGAGACACAAGAGAGCTTGTGCTCGCTCCTGTTCTCTCTTTCTCACTCTCTCTCTTTCTTCCCCCCAAGTCTCGTCTTTCCTCCCTCCCTCTCTGCCATGTGAGGACACAATGAGAAGGCTGTTGTCTGCACGCCAAGAGAGCCCTGACCAGAACCCAACCATGCTGGCACCTTGATCTCCAGGGTAGCAACTTCTAGTTTCCAGAACTATGAGAAAATAAGCATCTGTTGTTTAAGCCAGTCTGTGGTATTTTATTATGGCAGCCCGAGCTGACTAAGGCAACCCAAGAACATCTCCTGTCTGGTTCACCCACATGTCCCCAAGACATCGCATCTGGTCCAAGGTTGACCTTCAACAAATATTTGTGGAATCAATGAATCCTCCGATGGTCACTATGAACCTAAGGGCAAATCTTCACGATAAAATGGTACATTGTTATGAGTTAGAGACACAGATTCTGACCTGAAACCGAGTTTTCCTCTCTTGAAAACAGACTAGAACAGCGCTATCCTATAGAACTTTCTATGATGATAAAAACGTTCTCTATCTGTGCTGTCCAATAGCAGTCACCAGCCACACATGGCTGCTGAGTGCTTGAAATGTGGGTAGTGTGACAGAAGAACTGAATATTTTATTTTACTTTGTTTTGATTAATGATTACATATAAATGCCATGTGATGGTGGCTCCTGTACTAGTCAGAGCAGGACTGC
>NW_012101876.1:2783703-2788726 GCF_000951045.1 Mandrillus leucophaeus | reverse complement strand
CCTTCCAGGTTCAAGCAACTCTGCCTCAGCCTCCTGAGCAGCTGGGATTATAGGCATGTGCCACCACGTCCGGCTAATTTTGTATTTTTAGTAGAAACGGGGTTTCTCCATGTTGGTCAGGCTGGTCTTGAACCCCCGACCTTAGGTGATCCACCTGCCTCGCCCTTCCAAAGTGTTGAGATTACAGGCATGAGCCACCGCGCCCAGCTGACCCTGACTTTTTTGAAAATGCACATGGCAGCACCCTTCCTACCTAAGCCATCAGGTGGACATGGGCCAATACCCTTTCCCTGACTTGTATTTGCCTAAAAGTCAAATAATCATCTTCTCCATGAAAAATAAGTGTATAGAGTGTCATTCAAAAATCTGCTGGGGTTAAAATCTTATGGGGGAGGAATCATCTTATACCATTCTACGTGATAATAAGTTTTCTAACAACAACATTCCAGTTGGTGTGAATGCCTATTTGTGTAGCATCTTGCAGTCTGGCATCACAAGAGCTTTGATGCCCAAGATTCTAGAATTCTATATTCGAATTCTTGCCCCTGCCACTTCCTACCTCTTTGGGCAAGTTACTTAACCTCACTGAGCATCCATTTCTTTGTCTGCAAAAAGAAATGAGTTTATCCACCTACCTTAGTGGGTTACTGCAAACATAAAACGACATAAGAAGCCACACAAAGACAAATGTGCACAGCAACTTAACCTATGATAGCCAAAACCTGGAAATGTTTATCAACAGGTGAATGGAAAAATTAACTGTGGTACAAGCAAACAACAGAGTACTACTCAGCAGTAAAACAGAAAACACACCAAACAACATGAATAAATCTTAAATGAGTAAGCTGAGTGAATAAAAAGAGCTAAGTTTTGAAAAAGAGTACATACTATTTGATTCCATTTATATAACATTGCGGAAAATAAACTCAGTCATGGAGGCCGGGCGAGGTGGCTCACACCTGTAATCCCAGCACTTTGGGAAACTGAGGCAGGCAGCTCACCTGAGGTTAGGAGTTCAAGACCAGCCTGGCCAACACGGTAAAAGCCCGTCTCTACTAAAAATAAAAAAAAAATTTGGGCATGGTGGCGGGCACCTGTAATCCCAACTACTCGGGAGGCTGAGACATAAGAATCCTTTGAACCCAGGAGGTGAAGATTGCAGTGAGCCGAGATTGTGCCACCACACTCCAGCCTGGGCAACAGAGACTTCATCTCAAAAAAAAAAAAAAAAAAAATCAGTGATGGAGAGGAGATTAGTGGTTGTCTGGGGTTGGAGGGATAACAAAGGGGCATGAGGAAACTTCTGGGGCAATGGAAATGTTCTGCATGTTGATGTGGTGAGGGTTTTATGGGTTTGAATACTTTAAATATGTGCAATGTAGTTTACTTCATTTATACTTTGATAAAGCTGAAAAATTTCAGAAACATGAGATCAAGCTAGTGCAGTGGCTCATGCCTGTAATCCCAGCACTTTGGGAGGCCGAGGTGGGTGGACCACTTGAGGTCAGGAGTTTGAGACCAGCCTGGTCAACATGGTGAAACCCCGTTTCTATTAAAAATACCAAAATTAGCCATGTGTAGTGGTGCATGCTTGGAATCCCAGATACTCAAGAGGCTGAGGCATGAGAATTGCTTGCACCTGAAAGGCAGAGGTTGCAGTGAGCCGAAGTCACACCACTGCACTCCAGCCTGGGTGACACAGCGAGACTCCGTCTCAAAAAAAAAAAAAAGAAAGAAAGAAAAATGAGATCAAGACGTAATGTCCTATCACAGGACTGGGCTCATAGTAGCACTCAACAAATGTCAGCTCCATTCTGGAGAATAAAGAATAATCTCATTAGAACTCCTGGAAGAAAAACATGAGAGACTGCCAGGGAAAGGAGTCAGCATTTAGTTCTAGGTTTACTAGGACCCAGCTATTCAGGACAGGCTCATCTCAGCTAGAAAGCTGAACAAGGAGGACAAACAGAAAAATAAACAAGGCTTGGTCCTTGCCCCCAGGGAAACACAAATAGGTTTAATATATGATGTAATCAAAGTGTCAAAAGGACGGTATTGACAAACTACAGGCGTGCACAAGAGAGTAATTCTGATAGAATGGTTGTCAAGAAGGAACAAATCCAGGTGGGTGGGGTCCTAGCAAGCAGTAAGAGGTGAGGGCCTGTGCAGAAAGGGCTGCCTGCACTGAATCAGAGAAGCAGAGAAAAGAGGGTCCTGGGCGGGGGCAGTAGGCAATGCCGTGACACACCGTTCTCCAGGGAACGATAGGGAGAGGATCTACGAAGGGCAAGACCAAGCTACAGAAAGCCCTGAGCTCTGGCTTGAATCTCAACTTCATCCATCCAGGGAAACGCCCTAAAGAGTTGTGCAGAATCAGATGTGTGTTTTACACAAGCAGGTCCTATCTACAGGGCAACTGGGCAATTTATCAAGAGTGCTGACATTCGCATCCCTCAATTCAGTAATTCCTGAGGAAATAGTCAGAAATGTGTACAAAGATTTATGGACAACATTGCTTATCACAACATTATTTGTAATAGCCCAAAGCCCAAAATAACTTAAATGTCCAATAAAAGGGGACTGCAAAATAAATTATGGCATACTGAGTGATTAAATCATATATAGCCATTAAATCATGCTTTCCAAGCATAGGCACGACAGGTGCACACCTCACTGTACAATGTTAAGTCGCATAAAAGCAGGATTCAAAAACATACGGTGAGTATTCATTCAGCAATTATTTGCTGATTATCTATTAAGTGCCAGGCGCTGTCCTAAGCACTGAGGGAGCAGCAAAGAATAAGAGAGAAAATCCCTGCACCCATGGGAAGGGATTCTATCTTCTAATGAAGGAAGGCAGACAACAAAGAGGAAACAAATAGCAATAAGCAAGATACATTGCAGGTTACATGGTAAGAAGTGCTATGGAGAAAATCAAGAGGGGAAAGACATGGGGAATTGGGAAGAAGGTAGAAATTTTAAAGAGGTGGTCAAAGAAAGTTTCAGAGAGAAGGACCCCGTTCTCTCTGAAGATGAGCAAGGGGATCCTGGGGGAGGACTTCCAGGCAGAGGAACAGGCAGTGCAAAAGCCCAGAGGAGGACTGGCAGGTTCACGAAAGAGCAAAGCAAAAGCAGCAGAACACCAAAGACAAGCAGTGGGAGAATGCGGTCAAGGGGAGCTGTGCCACTCTTGGTGTGGCGACAGCCAAAGGAGAGCTCTGAGTAGAGGACTGGCAGGATCTGTAGGAGGACAAGGGCAGGAGCAGGGAGGCCATGTGGGATATCCGCCAGTGTTGTCCTAGCTCATTATAATGGGTGTATGTTTATTTCATAATCAGAAAACAAAAGATAATTCCATCAAGGACAGCACAATGCACAAAAGCAGTGTGGATGCTGCAGCTGAAGCTCAGGGAAACAAACAAATAAGGAGGTCAGGGAAATCATTCAGAGACCAGCTACGAAGCAGTGGGGGGACAAAGCACTGCATGGAAACTTCATGTGTTTGTGAAGGTTCTTGGGAGCA
This sequence comes from Mandrillus leucophaeus, assembly GCF_000951045.1. Lineage (NCBI taxonomy): Eukaryota > Metazoa > Chordata > Mammalia > Primates > Cercopithecidae > Mandrillus > Mandrillus leucophaeus. The sequence continues at coordinate 2,785,203 of NW_012101876.1, read as the reverse complement.
AAGCTACTCTTCGTCATAATTAAAGACATATAACCACGATGAAAAACAACACAACTGCAAAAGGGAGAAAAAAGAATTCCCCCATCATCTCAGCATCCTAATACTTAAATATTTCCTTCCAATCTTTTCTCCTAGACATGCTTCTGTTTTTCCCTAATCCTCCCACAATGCCCAGCACATTGTAGGCACTTAATATTCACTGAACAAATAAATGGAGGACCAAATGCATGACCAAATGCTCCAAATAATTGTGTGTTACATTAGCTATATTAGAGGCATTTACAGACATGGTTTTAATAGGCTTGGGCGAAGGAATGGCAACTACATGCAGGGGGAAACAATGGTCATAGATATCTGCACATTTAAGAGGATGATGGTGGCATGACTGACTCATCAAGGGCACTGGAAGGAAGCAATCTGAAAAGGAAGATGCTGGCTTCAGTTGTGGTGACTTGTTGCAGGGGATGCACAGCATGTCCCTGCAGAGACACTCAGCTGTCCTTTCTCACAGCTCAAGAAGCAGTTGGAGCCTCAGTACGGAGATAGCCACAGCAGAGAGTAGTTGGGGAGGAGGGGAGGAAGAGAACACTTGCAGACCCTACTGCATGCCAGACATTGTGCTATGAGCTTCACACATATCCACCTTTCTAATCTTCACAACTGCCCCATGAAGTGGACACCCGTGTTCCCTTTATGGATGAGGACACTACAGGACTGGGAAGCTCAGTGATTTACCCAGTTACTCTGAAGCAGAGCCAGGACTCAAATCCATGAACTTGAGGGCTTTTTCCACTCATTCTCCTTTCCAATCATAGAAGCTTAAAGTATACCCAGAAGCCCAGGGAGATAATGTGTTCAGATGACTTCGTTACATAGTGCCCAGTTTTTGCTCTCAAACTCCTGGGACCCAAAAAGAAAAGCATTTTCTTCCTTTTCCAAAAACATGTCTTCAGTGTTTTCCAACTCACTATTAAAACCTGTGGAATTGTTTTTGTTTTTTCATTTGTATGAGTCTTCTGTCTCCCATCAGACAGAATACTGCAAGATGCCAGGACATGCCTCATGACTTCCCCCCTCAACACTGGCCCAACACTCTGCACACAGCAGGTGTTCAGCAAATGCTCTGATGCTGATGCTGACCATCCCTTCCCAGTCTTCATGGGCTATTCCCTGCTTCCTCAGTCCTTGGACACTCGCATGGTAGGTGACCCGACTCCCTCTGGCTCAGCCAAGGCAAAGCCAAGCTCAGATGGATGAGCCCTCTTGCGAGATGGCAGACAACAGGCAGGTGAATTTGGGTGGACAGGAAGTTTCATACGAGGAGAGACGGCAAATCTTCCTTCTCCACGGGGCTTGCTATGAAACAGTCTGCAAACTGGTTGGCTCATGGGCCAAATTCAGCCCATCCATATGTATTGCTTGGCTCACACATGATTTTCATTTGTTAAAATTGTAATTAGTTGCTTTTTTTTTTCTTTTCTTTTCTTTTTTTTTTTTTTT
>NW_012101876.1:2762640-2783481 GCF_000951045.1 Mandrillus leucophaeus | reverse complement strand
GCCTCCCAAAGTGCTGGGATTATAGGCATGAGCCACCGCGCCCAGCCACTATTTTTTAAAAAGTGAGAGATTTCACATAAAAATCTGGATCTCTGTAAGCTGCCCCCTTGAGACAGGCCTGCCCTTTTCATTTCTTCACAGCCCCTACCCCATCCAGCTCTCCCAACAGCACCCCCATCCCCCGCAGGCCCCTGCTGGAGACCCCACCTGCCCGTGTCTGTGCACAGCCCGTGTACTCACCGGCACTCAGAGTTGTGAACTCCAGGAAGCGGTATTCATAGGACACATCTATCTTGGTTTCCACCTGAGGCCTCTTCAAAGTTGAATAAATATTCCCAGGCCGTTTTTCGTCACGTTTCTCTAACTTGTTCAATCCGCAACCCATTTCAGCAGCTGCTGGCCAAAGGAAAAAGGCGGGGAGGTGATTTTTTCCTGAGATTTTGTCTTTAAACACCCTAGTATAAAAGACGCCATAATTTTCCTGAAGAATACATGACACACCTCAGCCTTTACGAAACTGAGGGTGTAATTTAATATAGGACCTGAACACAGACGACTGCGCTCAGTACCCAGGCTGGCTTCTCCTTCTGCTAAGATACTATTACCAGCCGTCCTGAGATTTTTTAAAATGACACCAAAAGCATACCTGTTTTTTACCTTTTTTTCCCCATCTGAGGAAAATAATACCTCCCACTGCCTCAGTTCCACTATAATCTGTATCCATGAATAAAAAATGGGATCTAAAAAGCAATACAGTGCATTATAGTGTCAGCCCATCTATAAAAAACAAGAGACGTGTCACCTTCCCTGTGGTTGCTAAGACAGAATAAGTTGTTGTTACAATTTCGAAACTCCAAGTCCTTTCTACCCTCAACAGTAATTATTTAGACAGGAAATTTATATTCATAAAACATCTCTAAAAGTAGATGGTGGTATTTTTATGGGCCTTGTCTGAAAGTCCCCTTTTTCTTCATTTTTAGACCAAACTGCAGGAAATAATAGTATGCTTCCAAGCTCTTAGAGAGTCATTTTAGACCAAAATGAAACCTGACTGAACACTAATAGCAGGGATAGAGCAATTGGAAGCAGAAATCCACGTGTATTAGAGCAAAAATCTGTAGTTCCAGTTTGAAAAGAAAATAAAGAGATGTTAAAGTAATGGGCACATTAAGGTGAGCTGAGCTTCCAATCTTCCATGGGATGAAGAACAATGAAGGCTCTCTGTTTGTTTGGGCAGAATGACTTTCATGAAGTAGCTTTTCATCCACTCCTCCAACTTCAGCAGAAGAGATTTTGCTTTTGTGTACAAAGCATAACGGACGCTTCCCTCCTCTCTGGGGTACCACTGCTGCCATCAGAACATATTTCACAAAAATATTCACCAGCCAAGAACATCACACACAGAAACACAGTGACCACTTCCTTTTAGAGATAAGAATTTCCTTTTGCTTAATTCATTTACAAGGCACCCAGCTTCCTAAGGCAATTTGGCAAGCTCCAGAAAAACAAACTGAACCTCAAAAAAGCAACGAGGGCATCGGGTGGGTGGAATGGAAGGAGGTGGTGTAGCGACAACTAGGCTCTACTTTTCAGTAATTTTAAAAAGTCTGAAAGAATGGATGAGAACAGGAAGGCTTACTTATGCCTTAATAAGGGAACATTAGTATCCAAAGGGCCAGAGCAGACATGATTTATGTGCAATCTGCATGAACTGATTACTTGTAAAATACTCTGTAGTTCTGCAGATGAAACAGCTGATATGTAAAGGGCTGCATATTTAACTGCTGAAAAGCAAGCCAGCTGGCATCCACTGGGACAAAGCAGAAAAGAAATGGACAAGGAAGCTTCTAAGTGTTGGGAAGAGGTAACCCATCGAGATGTGCACTATTACTCTCTGCAAAGAGCCCAAAGGCTCGCCAAGTCACTCATTCATGCAGATTTACTCATGCCTACTATGGGCAAAGCATTATCAGCGATTCAAACAATGTGGTCTTTGCCCTCAAGGAGGTTAGCCTACTACAAGAGGGAGGACATTCAAGCTATAACAAGATGGGAAAATGGCAGGGGCCTGGATTGGGTATCTGAGATGGGCTTTGCTGGACAGACTCCAAATGTGATGACGTAGAGATGGAGGCACAGCAAGAGCAAAGACATGGAGGCAGGAAGCTGCCCCATCTGAAGGGAAAGGGCAGGCAGCGCAGTTTGGCAGGCCGGAGAGGCAGTGTGGGATTTAGGGTGTCAGAGATCTGGGCCCACCACTAGCCCATATGGAGCCTTTGTGAGAATTCGAAAAAGGTGCCCCCTCCTCTAAGGAATGCAACCCTGTCCCAGCCATGTCTTACTGAGCACAGCAAGGTCTGGATCTAAGCCCCTGCATCCCCCCTTGGGAACAATCTTCATAACTGTACGTGGCAGTGCTGCTTCAGTAGGGGGGAAGTTAAGCAAAATTGATTATGATTAGCTAGCCATATAAATAAATATGGGGGTGGAGGCAAAGATTTCTTAAAGAGGACACAAAAAGCTCTAACTACAAAAGAAAATTTTGATAATGTAGGCTATGTTAAGATTTAAAACTTCTGTTCCTCAAAACGCACATTAAAGAGTGAAAAGGCAATCCAGAGACTGAAATAAGCTATTTGCAATACACTTGTCAAGTGGTGCACTGGTAAACCAGCTCTCCAAGAAAGAGAGGAAACCCCGATTTGTACTTTGCCTATTTCTATGGTGTAAACACACCCACCACGGCAGATTTCAAGCTGCCAAACATGATGCCACAGAAGGCAGAGTCGGGAAGAGATGCTAAAATCAGCTCTCAAAAGCCAGTGTGTGTTGGCTCCTGCACACTAATGCATTCATGCGACAAAGGACTCACATCCACCATGAATCAAAGAGCGCCTAACAAATCGATAAGGAAAAGCTACACTACCCAACAGTAAACAGGTGGAATGCCCCAACAAACACCCATGAGGATATGCAAATGGCCAAGGAACACATGAGAAGAAGCTCAACTTCATGACTCATCAGGGAAATGAAGGGAAGACCACAGTGAGATTTAACAGGCATCTACCAGAATAGCTCGACATTTAAAAAATTGATAATACCAAGTATTGGCAAGGATGAGAAGCAAATGAAATTCCCCTACACCGATGGTGAGCGTGTGAATTGGTACAACCACCTTGGAAAACTGACAATATGTTGGAAAGCTGAATGCATGCCTATCCTGTGACCCAGAAATTCTTCTCCTGGGTATATACCAACAGAAATGTGTACACATGGGCATCAAAAGACACGTATGGGAATGCTAACAGTAGCATTACTCATACCAGCCCCATCTTGGAAACTGCCCAAACACCTTCCAAGGGAAGATACATTGTGGTATACTTATACAATGAAATATTATAAAGCAACGAAAACATGGAAACTAGGATTATACACTACATCAAAGAATCTCAAAAATCAAAAAGGAGTGGGGGTGGGGGCAGCCAGACACAAAAAGTACATTCTTTCTTACTCCTGTTATACAGAGTTCCAAAACAGGCAACACTCATCTCCAGTGTTAGAAGGTGGGGTGCCGGTTACCCTTGGGAGAACAGTGACTGCATAGAGGATGAGGGGGCTTCTAGCGTACCAGCTTTGCTGTTTCTTGATCTGGGTGTCAGTTACACCGGTGTGCTCAGTTTGTGATGATTTACTGGGCTACTGAGCAGTCTCTGTGTTGCTTGGTGTGCCTTCCCATAGTTATACTAAAAGGTTAAAAAATAATAAATTTGTGACCTTACAAATGCACAGATACATCTCCAACAATAATGTTAGGATGGAATAAAGGCAAAACACAAAATCATCTACGTACTGGGTCTCAATTCTTCTAATTAAAAGCTGAAGCAACATTTACAGTAGGCATGTTCATCTGATGCTAGCTTATCCAATAAAGCCACTTGTGTATACACTACAGAGTCCTGAGGAGGAGAAAGGACTCTTCTATCAGGCTGGCGGCAGGTTCTAAAGGGTGGCAGAGTTTCTCCATACTGAGCCCTGCTGGAGACCTTGATGGGAGCAAGGCTGAGTGAGGAGTGAATAGGCTAGCAAGCAAGGGAAGGCACTCATGCCCACACCCCTCAGACTCAGGCAGACCTGCCTTGCTCTGGAAGGCAGGGTGTTTGAAGACCTCCAAGAAGGAACCTGTTCCTCAAAAATCCTCCCACTTTTGCTACCTCATATTAGAGGTTCATTCCTTTGAATCAGAATTACCTTTCCTAAGTATCTCCTCTGAAATGACAAATATCTCCATGGGAAGGACAACAAGCTAAGCTCCTGGTAGCCACTACCACTTTAGTATGATTTTATTTTGTCTATAATTTTTAATTTATATTTAATTTATTTGATAAAGGACAATTTCCTTGATAGTAGAAAGGAGAAGGTTACCAGGATGAGAAGAAAGATTTGGAAAGGGTTGGGGTGGGGATCAGGAGAGTACCAAGAAGTACTAGAAAACTCTTGTGATTCACAACTTTGAGTTTAAAGTTTCAATCAGACTGTCCCAACCTTGAGGCTTCTGCCCCAGCTCATCTCAAAGGGCATTATGCTTGATATCACAGGACATAAAGGGGCTCTGGGCAAATTATCCATGTGATCAGACACAGAAAAGCTAAACAGTATGTTAAATTCAACCAAATTTGGCTTGCGGATGCCTCCACACTTGAGTCATTACATAAGGAACTGCAACTTAGTTTAGTAGGTAAACTAAGTGAAAGCCTAACTTAGGATGTATACTTCTGTAACAAATAGCTGAGTCTCAGCCAATCACAGCAGCAGAGACGCAGTTAATCACAGGCAGCGAAGCCAAGCCAGCTGTCTCTGTACCTCACTTCTCTTTTCTGTACACAAAACACTGCCAGGATGTGTTTCAGGCAGGTCACTGAACCTGTTCTCGTTCTGAGGTTGCCCGATTTACGAATTTTTCTTTGCTCATTCAAACTCTGTTACATTTAATTTGTATCAAGTTTTTATTTTAATAAATACCAGCCAACACCAAAACTGTAATATCATTGAATGCTTGAATCTCAAATTTTAGAGATTGATTTCTCTGGAATGCGTGCAACCCTAGTTTAAGCAACTGTTTCTAAAGCACAGCCCTCTTTGGAAAGGCAGACACAGGAAGTAGTTGCTGGCCATCAAAACCTTAGCGTGAGTTAGTTCCTCCTACTCTTGTGTAGAGGCAGCTACCCTGCTCCCTGCTACCACACCCGCATTCCTTTTGTTTCTCCCTGGATTTTGTTTCTCTCCACCAACTCCCACCCCTGTCAAAATAGGAAAGACTTTTACATCATTCCAAAAATGTCTATAGTATGCTCAAAACAAGTCAGAAAAATCTAGCTTACAAAAAGTAGGAAAAATAAGCTGTAACAGTGACTTGCACACTATTGCAGAGTTTTCTAGGCTACACTGTTTACCACGTGACATTCCCAAACCATGATCACATTAGAATCCTGCAAGAGGATGGAGGCAAAAGATGGGTATGTTGCTTTTGAGGGCAGTGGGAGGGAAGGCAGAGGAAAGGGTCTAAGGAATAGTACTGCCAGATGCAGACAGAAGACACGATGTGCTGCACATTCCCTCGCACAGACACTCAGGGAGTGTCTCGGTGGAAGGACATCTCTCACACGGGTCAAAGTCTCTAGTAAGGTAGAAGGTAAATGGTAAGTAGGATGGTTTTTAAATGTGGCTCCAAAATCCACTGACATTCCTCCTATTGAGCCTATTGAGAGGTGAGGTCTATGTCAATTACCCTGAGTCTGGGCTCCACGACGGCTTGACCAATAGAATCTGATGGAATTTAACACAGTTCCAGTTTCTGGACCCAGCCTTAAGAAACTTGAGAACATTTGCTTGCTGAGTCTTGTGGTGCCTGCTCTTGGAATCCAGCCACCATGCCATGAGGAAACTCAAGTAGCCCCAAAGAGGGGCCCATGTGGAGAGGAACCAACAGCCAGGACCAACTTGCTGGCCATCTTGCCAGCAAGCCATGTTGGAAGTAGATCTTCTGCCTCAGTCAAGCTGCTGATGCCATGTTAAGCAAAGACAAGCTGTTTCGCCAAGCCCTGCCAAAGCTGCAGATTCCTGAGCAAAAGAAGCTACTGTTGTTGTTTTAAGCCTCTAAGTTTTGGAGTGGTTCATTTACACCATAAGCAACTGATACACCAAGTCTGCTCAAAATGACCATGGCCTGCCACTTCCTTGGCACCTGCTGAAGTTGGCCTGCTTTTAGGGCCCCTGTTTCAGCCATTCACCCTTTGAAGGGCATCTGGGTTGTTTCTGGCACTGGCTGATTATGAATAAAGTGGCTATAAACATTTGCATAGAGGTTTTTACATGGACATAAGTTTTCACTTCTCTAGGGGAAATACCTGAGACTGGGGTTGTTGGGTTATACGGTAAGTGCAGGGGCCCTGTTAATGAAAAAATGCTTCCCTTTAAACACGGAGGATGTCCACATACTGCCCCCATGACAGGTGTATGGAAAGTGAGACCTCTCAAAGGTCGGCTAGCCCCCCCATGACAGGTGTATGGAAAGCGAGACCTCTCAAAGGTCGGCTAGCCCCTGCTCAACTGGGGCATCAGCTCACCAGGTGGAATCATGCCCAACGGTGCTATTCACTGACTTTTTCTCTGGTTGTTGCTTGTTTTTGTAAAAAACACATGCTAAAAGTCACCTGTGTCTAGTGAGACTCCCCTAGTACTTCATGTATGCTCCACCCTGCTCCCACAGCTCCACCCTTCCAAATTCCTATGCTCACCTCATATTGACACCCAATGTCGATCAGATTACCTATTTTATGTGTGAGTTCATTGTTGGATCAGCTTTGATTGACAGTTGTTCAGGCATTCGTTTCTCTTTTTATATTTTTGTCTTCTCAGCAGACATCCCTGAAACTATGTGTATGGGTCTCCCGAGCATTAAGGCACCAAGAAAAACTTTCCTAGAAGTCTTCAAAGGTAGAGGAAACGGAGGAGGCCTTTCCCCATTCCTATGGTGAAACAGTGGGGAAATAATCAAAACACACATACAGTTCCCCAGCAGAAATTGGTAAGGGTAATTAGGAACTAGATGCTTTCTAAAGAGGAAAATAAAGAAATCAGAAGAAGGTTCTGAGACCCGAACTGCAAGAAGAGGATGGTAGACATTGCAAATGATCTGGAAGCAAAGATCCCTTGAATGGTGTTGTTCTGGAAAAAATTTGGGCTGAATCAAACCTTAAGTGGGATGTCTCTTTGGTACACGGTGGACCAGTTTCTTACAGGAGCTATTAGTTCCATGAGGGAGGGAGCTTATGTTCCAAATTCATTCATCCATCCATTCATTCAACTCACATTTATTAAGGTCTGCTTTGAGTCAGGCACTTGGTTAGGAAACACTAAAACTGGGAAGGCCAGGCCCTGCCTTCAGGGAGATCACAGAGACGATGACGAGATACCTATGGTGCAGTGTAGCTGACTGTTCCAGAAGTCTGGACAGAATGCGGGAGCATTCTGAACAAATCACTGTTATATAAAACACAGAGATGGGTGTGGTGGTGTGCACCTGTTGTCCCAGCAACTTGGGAGGCTGAGGTAAGAGGGTCTTTTGAACCCAGGATTGCGAGGCTGCAGTGAACTGTGATCGTGCCACCTCACTGCAGCCTGAGTGACAGAGCAAGACTTATCTGTAACAAAACACACACACGCACCCACACACAAACACAGCACATCGCCAAATACTTGGCTCCAGAAGAAGCTGACCAGCAATGGGGCACAATGTCCTGTGTCATTTTAAATGTTCTATAAAGACACATGCACACGTATGTTTATTGCGGCACTATTCACAATAGCAAAGACTTGGAATCAACCCAAATGTCCATCAGTGATAGACTGGATTAAGAAAATGTGGCACATATACACCATGGAATACTATGCAGCCACAAAAAAGGATGAGTTTGTGTCCTTTGTAGGGACATGGATGCAGCTGGAAACCATCATTCTCAGCAAAGTATGGCAAGAACAGAAAACCAAACACCGCATGTTCTCACTCATAGGTGGGAACTGAACAATGAGAACACTTGGACTCGGGAAGGAGAACATCACACACTGGGGCCTATCATGGGGAGGGGGGAGGGGGGAGGGATTGCATTGGGAGTTATACCTGATGTAAATGACGAGTTGATGGGTGCTGACGAGTTGATGGGTGCAGCACACCAACATGGCACAAGTATACATATGTAACAAACCTGCACGTTATGCACATGTACCCTAGAACTTAAAGTATAATAATAAAAAAAAATAAAAAAAGAAAAAAGAAATAAACCACACTTTTGTGTTATATCCAAAAAAATAAAAATAAAAATAAAAAAAAACGTTTAAATTATTATTTTAAAAGTATCCTAATTTGTTTCTGAAATGCTTCCCACGATGTCCATAAAAACACTGGAAAACCACTTCAAAAGGATCACCTTCTTAAAAGATTATTTTTCGGCTACAATGTAGAAAAGCCTTAGTTTAAAAGTTCATTTTTACTATCAACTAGCATGCACACATTTAAATAATGGGGGCAATAAATGTAGTTATATTTTCAAATACAAATTAGTTTCATTAAGAGTAAGCCCTCATTTGCCACACTTGCTGCTAATCTAAGGCAGCCTGTAAAGCTAATTTTAACAAATGCCAACAGCTAGTGACAAGCAACCAGAGATGGGGCAATTATATGCAATGATGTTGGATCAGCTGGCAACCCCATTTTTTATTTCTACACTCAAATTCTGTATTTGAAGACACAAGCATGTTTATTACTTCATTCAGTCATCCAAAGTAAGAACTGATCATCCAAATTAAGAAGTCTTTACATGATAACGACATCTCTCTAGATCCAGAAATATAAATTAAACTTAAAAATTCAGTAGAGTATTCAGATGGTGTCAGATTTTTTGCTGTCCTGCAACAGAGCCTAAGAAACTCTAAAATGTACCGGTTGAAAGTGTTCCTGATCCAATGTCAAGTGTAAAGAACAATCTATATCAAACCGTATTAATGTATAGTATCGCTTTTTAAAAGTGCTTGTGTATTTGTTTATAAAATCCTCATTTTTGAAAAACTGGCAGTTCATAAACCACCTGTTAGCAGAACTTTTTTCTGGGTCATGACACTACGGGCTACATTTTCAAGTTTTCTTTGTTGAGCATGCATTATTTTCATGGGTGAAAACAATCAGGGGCACTTTGGGAGGCTGAGGCAGGTGCATCACTTGAGCCCGGGAGTTCAAGACTAGCCTGGGCAACATGGCAAGACTCTGTCTCTACAAAACAATTTTAAGAAGAAATTAGCCAGACATGGTGGCATGTGCCTGTGGTCCCAGCTACTCGGGAGGCTGAAGAGGGAACACTGTTTGAACCTAGGAGGTTGAGGCTGCAGTGAGCCATGATCTCACCACTGCATGATTGTGCCACTGCACACTACTGCCCAGCCTGGGCAACAGAGTGAGACTTTGTCTCAAAAAAAAAAAAAAAAGAAAAGAAAAGACTATGGATATCACAGCCAGCCTCCAGGACGGTCCTCAATGATCCTCCCGGTATTCACACCCTTGTGTGGACCCCTCCCACAGCGAATAGGGCTGACCGGTGTAACCAGAAGAATACGGTGGAAATGAGTGTGATTTCCCAGACTAGGCTGTAGGAAACATTGTGGGTTCTACCTCGATCTCCCAGATCTCTCGTTCTGGGGGCAGCCAGCCGCCACGTTGTGAGGACACTCTATCAGCAGGATGAAGTTCCACTGCAGGGCAATGAGGCCTCCCGCCAACAGTCAGCACTAACTCAACACCCATGTGGAAGTAGATCCTACAGCCTTTGGCCCAGCTGACATCCTCACTGCAACCTCATGAGAGATCCTAAGTCAGAAGCACTCAGTTAAGCCGCTTCTGGATCCCCGACTCAGAGAAACGATGCAAGATAGCATGTTTGTTGTTTCAAGCCTCTAGGTTTTAGGGCAATTTGCCACCCATCAACAGATAATTAATCCAGGCTGTTCACGTTAAGAGTCTTGCTCCTATATGAGAAGCGGCATTGTGGAGTGGTTGAGAGCTGACTCTTCAGCTGCCAAGTTTTGGCGTAATTTGTGACACAATAAAAGATACCTAATAAGAGTGGTGTTTGCATTATAAGAAGAAAACACTTGCTTACCCCCCACTCTTCCAACCCCCACAACCTACCACCATCTCAGTCCATCTTAGGAGGGGTCTGAACCCGAGTCCATCTCTGCTCCACTGCTCTCCAGCCATCCTTCGCTAAAAATAGCTCCCTCTCAGAACCTGCTACTCAACCTGTGGACCTCAGACCAGCAGCAGCATCCGGGATCTTGTTAAAAATGCAGAATCCCAGGCCCCATCCCAGACCTGCTGAATCAGAATCTGTATTTGAGCAATAAGTGATTCCTTAAAGTTTGACTCACAGTACAGTTTGAGAAACGCTGGGCTGTGGCTGTGGCTCTTAATCTTGACTGCACTTTGGAATCATCTGGAGAGCTGTGAAAAGCCCTGATGCTCAGGCATTTAGGGGTGGGGCCAGAGCACCAGTATTTTGAAAAACCCCAAGTGATGCTAACATGCAGCCAGGGTTGAGCATCAATGCTCTAGGAGCAAACCCAGTCTTTTCCCACTCCTAACACTCTTCAATCTCCTAATAGCCAGGAATCAACAGGGCCCAGGATGTCTCCTACAGCCTCACATCCAGCACTGAGAACCACAGTTCAGAGCTCAGCCACACTGATCTGCTTAGTTCCACATCCCTCAATCTCCTGAATCTCTTTCTACCTCAAACACCCCTTCCCAGTCTCCTCTGCCATCCTCCCAGGCAAGCACAGGCACCTCCTACATTTCTGTCCTCCTCCATCCTCTTGCCTCACTTTTCCAAAACTATTTTAATTATAAACCACTTCAAACACATGGAAAATACAGAAAATGAGATGTCTATGGATCCACCACCTGGATTTAACAAGTGCTTACATTTTTACCTTATTTGCTTCAGATATTTTATTTTTGGATAAATAGACTTCTTGACACAGTCCTCATGCCATTCCCTTTCTCCCTCTCTTTCTATCCCTGTGTGTACTCTTTTACAATCTATATATAACATATAACACCCAGAACAACATATGGCAGAGATTCTGAGGATTTCTCAGTTTGTAGTGCCCTTAGTTCCTCTGCACATTTTTTAATGGCACGCCCTAGATTAAAAAAAGTATCCAGTAGTTTCTTTTATTAAGTAGTTAGGTCCAAACAACTTAATACTTATTCACAGCCTAACAACAGTAGCCTTTCAAAAAAAATAGCACACATAAACCGAAAGAAGAAATATTTTTTCTTTCATTCTTAACTAACCACAATTACTCACTAATGGGATGTGGGCATCTGTTGGACACTGCGCAACTTCTCAAAACTTGGAACCACACTGAACACCACCACCCTGATTCCCACTTCCACACCGATTTTCTTAGCAACTACCCAAAATGTAGCTTGTAAAGATATGACATCATCAAGAGTAATGTGGTACCGTCAGATGTTGATATTGCGAAGTGCCTCAAGCTAGTACTTAGCGTGGTATCTGACAGATGTTAAGTATTGCTGCATTTCCCTCGAAAATGTGAAATATCCGTTGGCCACCCTGTGCATTTGCTGCAGTGCCTTGGGGTATCTTAGCCCAGAATTTGGGAACCACCAATATATAGTATTATGTATGTTCAAAAAAGTTACTTACATGCTATTGTCTCTCCCTTAGCACTCACACTCCCTCTCTCGCCCTAACTTAACCTGCTCCAGGCAAGAGCTCCCCAGTCTCCTTCCCAGCCTGTCTGTCTTCTCTCCAGCTCCAGGCAGACATCTGCAAGAACTGTTTCAACATTTCCACCTGGAACTTTCTCTCTTCACCTGAGACTTTCTCAGCACTTCTGGAAGAATATGCCCCACAGAATGCAGCACCTTGCCCAACAAGCCTGCTCTTCCTCCTGCATTTCTCATCTCTGGGTAATACCACTGCCCTCCTAACATCCAGGCCCAAAGCCCCAGTATCAGCCTGCTCCCGCCACCATCCTCACCCTGACATTGGCCCACCAAGAGCTGGTGGATGCTATCCATACCCCCACTTTATTCTCCAAACCAATCTGCCATCTCAACAGCAACCAATGCTTTCCTGGAATCTGGCTCCCCCTCATCCATCTAATTCCTATCTCCAGCTTTTCCCACCTTAATCATTTTACAGCACACAAGTGGCTCAAACAGCATCATCACATCCGCTGTGCAGCTCGGAGTCCTCAGCCTCAATCTCACTCAACCCTTCCTCCTTTCCAGTCTTACCTCCCATTGTTTCCCTTCACAGTTGACCCTAGAGTCAAGTCAGGCTAAGCTACTGCAATCTTTTGTACACCCTCAGAACTCTCCAGGCACCACCATTTTCCTCCAGTGAACTTCCACCTGACATTGCTTTCCTGTACCTCTCATCCTCTGTATTAATCACAGTTCTCCAGAGAAACAGAACTAGTCAGATATGTGTGTGTGTGTATATGTGCGCGCGTGTGTGTACACCCAGATAGAGAGAGACAAATAGAGGTATTTATTATAAGGAATTAGCTCATGAAATTGGGGGGCCGACAAGTTTAAAATCTTCAGGGAAGGCCAGAAGACTGGAAACCCAGAGAATAGTTGATGCTGCAATCTTGAATCCAAAGGTGGTCTGGAGTCAGAATTCCTTCTCGTGGATCTCAGTATTTTTTCTTAAGGCTCTCAACTGAATGGATGAGGTTCACCCACATGATGGAGGGTAATCTGCTTTACTCCAAGTCTTCTGATTGCACAATTCATCATGCCTAAAAAATAACTCACAGCAAAACCTACCCTGGTGTTTGGCCAAACACTAGGCACATAGCCTAGGAAAAACTGACATAAAATTAACCGTCACACTCCTTCAAGGCTGAGCTCTAAGAGGATTGCCACTTTAGGCCATTGATTCATCCAATAAATAAGTAATGAGCACTTACTATATGCAAGGTCCTGTTCTAAATGCTAGTGATACCAAAGTAAAACGAAAGGGATTCACACAGTAAAAGAACAAGCCTCCCCTCGTGGACCTTACCTTCAGAAGCCGAGAAACAGGCAATAGACAAACATAAAAATAATACATGAAATTCCATTTTTAAAGTATGCCAACTAGAACAAAAATAATGCAAGGGAGGGGTAGCAATCACAGGAGGAGGAACGATGTTTTAAATACAGGGATCGAGAAAGGCCACACCCAGAAGGTGTGTGGTTTAAGCAAAATCATGAAGAAGGCCACAGAGCGAGCCATGGGATAAGGGGGAGGGTGGGCTAGGCAAGGCAGTGGCAGGTGCAAACAAGCTGGGGTGTGGCGCCCCCGGGGAGGTTGACCGGACCTCGGGGTGAAGTCAGACAGGGCTTGGGAGACAGAACGCAGGTCTGGCCGGGCCGTGAGCACTTCAGCTTTACCCTGACTGAGGTGGAAGCCTCTGGAAGGTTTCGAGCTGAGGGAAGACATCAATTACTCCAGCCATGACAGACCATGAGAGCAGAGAGCCCAGATGACAGTAAGTAGACGGGTGCGCAGTGGTCAAATTCTGTATATGTTTTGAAGGTAGAAAACGGGATTGATTGATGATTTAGAAAAAGGGGATGAGCAAAAGAGGGCATCCAAGACACCTCTAGGGTTGGTCACCAGCACCTGCAAGGCTGGAGTGGCCATCTTCTGAGATGGGTAGAGGAATTCAGGAGTTATCCATGTTAACTCCATCCAAGCAGAGGTGTGCAGTGGGCCACTGGATGTACCATTCTGAGTCCAGAGGAGAGCTCCACAGCTCTTGGTAATGCCTCATCTCCCCACATGACAGTAAATTTCTGGAAGGCAGCAAGCAGGTCTTCTTCATCCCCAACAGCAGCTATTCCAACGCCCTGCCCGTAACAGATGCACAATAAATACCTACTTAGCAGCATCTTTCGGGAATAGGAAAGACACTTATCTGGTACAGGATGGTAAAGGGCATTTGGAATATTCCCTGTGTGGCTCTCAAATTCACTTTCTTAACAGTACAGCACAGGGGTTGGTCATACAGGCTCTGGAACCAGACTGACTAGGTGCAAATCTTGTGCCCTTATTTCTTACCTGTGTGACCTCAAGGAAGCCATTTAACCTCAGTTTTCTCGTCTGTAAAATGGGGACAACTGCAACATCTACTTCTAGGGTGAGGACTAAATAAGGTACGGTGAGTTAATATTTAACAGGACTCAGAAGAGCTCGGACACATGGAAAGAGCAGTATAGATATTAACCATTTTAGTACTCCACTAGGATTACTTGTTGCCCATTATGAAGATGCCTTTTGACCTATTCTGGCCAATAGTCATGATTATACCACATGGGAAAGGGCACACTGAAAAGGGTATCATAAGACACTGGAAAAGTCCAAAAGGCCTCTCTAAATTAAAGAAGTGATTAAACAAACAACCTGATTTCTTGTGCTTTATATTTCCAAAATTTGCTAATACATGATATGATCAGGTTCCATTAACCAGAGTCTATGATTAACCAAATCTCTTCCTACCCAACTTTCTAAGTAAAATCTATTACAACAGTTCCCCCAAATCTGAGGAACTTGAGCGCTATTCCATAAAAGTTGAAGGATTCCTCAGGACAAAGGGTAAAAGGCAAAGTAGGGAGTTTCAAAACACACACACACACAGACACACACACACACATACACATGTACATACATACACACACACGTGCATATCCACAAACACGCACATACATACACACACAATACACATAAACATACACACATACATACACATACACACACATACACATACACATGTACACACATACACACACATATACATACACGCACATACACACACACATGCACACATCCACAAACATGCACATAAATACACACACAATACACATAAACATACACATACACACATACATACACATATGCACATGCATACACATACACACACATACACACACATACACACACATACACACACATACACACACATACACACACACATACACACATACATATACACACACATGCACACAAATGAAAGCTGATAGGCCCCCATAAAGAATAAATTCTAACCCTCAAGGAGGTCTCCCTATGGAACAACAAGATGGGACATTTCAGGTGTAAACGCCAGAGAAAGCTGTCAGTGAGGTGCATCTGGCTTCCTGGCTGAAGAAGTGTGGAAACCTCCAGTGCGGGATCTTAAAGTAGCATAAGAGTTTGTCGGCATCAAACAACGGAGCCAAGCATAGCTTATGTTGATTTCCCGCTTCCGGCTGGACTGGCTGCTTGCGGACACCTGAGGAGTGCCTTCCTGTCTTCTGTGAGGCTGGTTCTGGAGTACCGTACACCACAGCAGAGGCGACAGCCCCAGGACCAGTCCTCTACTGTCCCATGTAACTGGGACACCAAAGCTGCCAGCCTTCTCCATCACTCCCTGCACCCCGGAGGCAGGTCAAATCCAGGAAAACCCCAAATGAAGCTTTCAAGTACCCCAAATGGTGTCTCCTCCATCTCAGTCCTGGCAGGTAGCCATCGCTGCAGAATGTGACCTGATTTTCCAGCTCTGTGGTTCTGGCCCACTGAGAGTGATTTTTCCTCCTGAATTCAGCCCAGGTAGGGAGTAAGTCACACAATTGCATATTTAAAAGCTGAACGGAATTCTTATTTGGAGAGCAAGGAATTAGCCGGGTTCAAGTAGTGGCTATCGCTTGCCTGCTGTACCAATCTTTTATGAGAAAGCGTCTTGATAAAATATGCAATGCTAATAATGAAAGCCCCTTAGGGGCCCAGGAGAAAAGGGAGACTCAAATGTATGTCAAAACCTGAATGTGAATGGGAGGAAAGATCACATGCACGCATGCACATACACACCTTTAAAAGGTAAACATAAAAGCAACATCTGGCTAAATGTATCCCTTTGTCAGTGAAAAATAGCATAAACCCTAGCCAAGTGTGTTACCAATTCTTAAACCGAAGGGTAAAAAGGAAACACTTACTACAGAGCAGTACTATCAAACAGAACTTTCAGCAATGATGAAAACACTGCGCTAACCAATTCAGTAGCCACTAACCACATGTGGCTCTGGGCCACCTGAAATGTGGTGAGTGAGACTGAAGAACTGAATTTTAAATTTTCTTTTATTTTAATTCATTACATTTAAATGTAAATAGCCACATGTAACTAGTGGCTACTGTATGGAACAGTTCAGCTGGCAACATCTTTCTGTTCCTTCAATAAAATTGTAATCCTAATCAACCAATAATATTTTAAATTATCATCAAAATTAGTATAAGCCCCTGGCTGTGCCAAACTCAGTAAGCTTAAGACAAAATGAAAACAAACAACAACAACAACAACAACAAACTAAAGAAAATGATTGCTGTGTATCATTTCCTGTAACTCTGTTCTGATTATCTAGTTTACATTTCTGTTATACTATGCCTCTGTGTATTTGGAAATCCGTGATTGTAGACAGATTTTGCCTTCAAAAAACCAGAATGTCACAGTCTCTTCCCTTAAGGTCTTAGAAAAATGAAAACGTGAACTTAGGGAAAGTTAACCTCGCAGGCTTCAGTTTCCTCAGGGCTGAAGTGAAGATAATGTAAGTACTCGCCTCTCATGAGGATCAAATTCAGATAATGCGTGCAAAGTGTACAACAGTGCCTGGCAAAGGGTAAGCACTCAGCAATTGGCAGCTGTAATTATTAGTATTTTATTAACAATATTAAAATAGGTAATAAAGAGAACAGTGCTAATACAATGAAAGTTTACACTGAGCGAAATCTTCCTAGGCCCAAACCCTTTGAACGTGTTTTCCAAGCCATGGTAAAGTGCCCTCTGGTAAAATACATCTTGGGGCCCTGACAATCTTGACACCCACCGTCAACCTGCAGAGAGGCCATCACCCAGATGGGTATCACCAGTCACAAAATCACTCAGCCCATGTTTACTGTGCCCCTACCCTCTGGCAGGCACTGCGCTAGGCTTTTAAGGAGGAGGGAACAGTCTCCAAACACAGTGCAATGTCTCAAGACTCTGAGCTGTCTGCCACCTGACTCCTGCAAAGCGTGGTCAGCACTGGGACACCTTGATGAGATGCAAAAAAATTCCTCCTGGAGTCCCACTCAGACGGAAAGGTTCACTTCCTGTTTCCTAGACCAGCCAAGGGCAAGCTTTGGCTGCTGGCACCACAGAGAGGGACTAAGTTATTAGGGGACCTGAGGGGCACAGGCCCATTTTCTCAGTCAGGACAATAAGAGGGGTGTTGACAGGCCACGTTTCTCACTGAGAGGCCAGATCACTTTCACAAGAGAGTCATTCTCTGAGTCTTCACAAAGCCAAATCTGACCTGCCCCTCAAAACAAACACAACCCCTTTTAATAGCTGGCTGTCCAAGCCGGTGAAATCCAAGGGGAATCTCCACCAAGTTAATATCAACCATACTAACAGACCAGAAATCCCCCGGGAGTCTCTAGGCAGAAGCTTAGTAAAATTCTGTAGGGCTTGGGGTTATTTTTCTTTTTATAGAAAGCACTCAATCAATCTTCTTTCACAACCAAGGGTACATTCCCCTATGGAATTCCCTTCTCTGAAAATCTCTAAAAATAAAATATTCATCTGATCGTCTGCAATGATTTAAGCTTAAACCCATTTACAGGCAGAGTCAGGACTTCCTATGGCCCCTCCACCTATAAAAACATGTTCCCCACTGCCTCAGGTTCCCTCTAGTCCCAGAAGAACACTAGTCAAACCAAGCTCTTGGCTTTAAGATAGGAAAGACAGGGTTGAAGTATCTGGAATCTCATACTCATATTCTTTGCTGGTGAGAGTATAAAATGGTATAACCATGTTGGAAAAAGGTCTGGCAGTTTCTTATCAGGTTTCCATATACCTCCTTTCTGACCCAGCAATTTACTACTAGGTGTTTACCCATGAGAAATGAGAACACATGTCCCTAAGGAGACCTGTACACAAATGTTCACAGCAGCTTTGTTCACAATAGCCAAAGAAAGAAAGAAAGAAACTAGAAGAAAGAAAGAAACTAGAATAATCCATGTGTCCATTAACAGAATATACAAACAAACTGTGGAGGAGACATGCTCCAGAACATAAGTCAGCAATAAAAAAAGACCAAATCATGGATACAACATGGATGAATCTCAAAAACATGGTGAGCTTTACACAATACTGTAGAATTCCATTCACAGGAAGTTCAAGAACAAGAGAAACTCACCTATGATGAGATACGGCAGCGGTTGCCACTGAGAGGGTGAGGGCAGAGAATCACTGAGAATGAGGATGAAGGCACTTACTGGGGTGACAGTAATATTCTCTGTCTTGATAAGGACTAGGGTTACACAGGTGCATGCATCTGTCAAAACATTATGCAAATGGTACTCTCCAGATTTGCACATTTCACTACATGTATATAAATTTTATCTTAAGGAAACCATGAACACATATTGAAGTCTAAATAATAAAATGTGTACTAAAATGTTTAGGAATGACCTGTACCAACATCTGTAATTTACTTTAAAATGCATAAAACAATCCGCTGGACTTATGGATGGATAGAGGGATGGCTGGATGGATGTGTAGTTAAGCAAAGATGGCAAAATGTGAATTAGACTCTAGGCGTGTATATAGAGGTGGTCACTGCTCTTGCAACTTTTCTATATCTTAAAAAATGGGATGGGGATAGAGTCACAGTGTCCTTTCCTTAGTCCACCAAGTTAGAAATCTGGCAAAGCACCGATGCCCCACCAAGCCATGGGACCACAATTCTGCTAAAAGAGAAGACTGGAAGAACACAAGTAGCTTTACAGGAACTCACATCACTCATGCCAAAGATTTTCTGCTTGTTTCCCTACAGACAAAGCAATTATTTGAATGTAAGCCAAAAATTCCTGCTCAAGAGGGAGAAAGAGAACTCACTGACTTGTATTCCCAATTTATTATCTTTCAATTCCTGTACCAAATCTCCTAGCTAACTGCACAACACTCCACTTCCATTTGCCCCAAGTCCATACAGCCAAAAAGCAAACAAAGAAAAACCAAGCCAGTGACTTGACATACAAATGCAGCCAGAGGATGACGTGCCAGCCCTGGGGCTTTGAATTACTCAGGCGGCCCGAAACCCCACTGAAGGCAAAAGAGGATGCAGAGCTCAGCCTGAGGTTAGAGTGATTTCACTGAGGTTAGCGCACACGCACCAAAGAGCCCCAAACAGCTTGCTTTGTAACCCCTCTGTGGGGTTTGGTGACATCTGGGGTCACTGGAACTTCGTTGGGATTCAGCTGTTCAGAGGTACAAATTAGGAATCCCGGCAGCAGGGGGCAGGGGGGAGCAGAGTGGCCCTACCCACAGGCCCAGAGGTCGCTCACATTACACCCGGCTTCCTTCCTGGCAAGGCCTTACTTATCCTGAGATGACACACGACGGCAGGGGTTGGAAGATGCCCAGTCTAATTGAGTGCCCAGCTCCTGAAACAGCTGTACTGACTACAAGGGTTTCAGCACATGAGTTGCTGGAAACTGGGGTGGCCACTGACAGAGATTGAGTAAGACTTTTTTTAAAAAAGTACTTCTTATTTGTTTGTTTTAAGCCCCCAAAGAAACTCACTGACACCACCCAGCGTCCCAAGGGATCACCCACAACCACACAGGGCAGCTGAGGGCAAGCGCAGAGGCACAGAGAGACAGTAGGGAGCGCGCCTGGGTCTACAACCTTGGCCTCCACGCGGTTCTTGCTGCCAAAGGCAGCGACACCGGAGGTGAAGGGCACTAGCCCTGGCCTAGGACTGGGGTGCGCGTGCCTGACAACGGGGCTTCCTGAAATACACAACCACCTCCTCCTCGTCCAGACCCATATCCATCCTGACGTCCCTTGAGTCTAGAGAAGTGGGTTAAGACAAGGGAAGAAAATCTCTTACAGAAGAGGAGATGCCCGTTTTCAGTGCTGGGGACTCTCCGCACCCCGCGTCCCTGTGCTTCTAGTGGTTCCGGCGCTTCCTCGAAGCGCGCGGCATGTCTGCTCTTACAGGTCCAGCACCTCTGTCCCCAGAGCAAACCCACCTTCTAGGGCACACGCAGAGGGGCAGTCAGGCACCGCCTCCACCCTGCCCCACCCCAGCCGCGCGCACCCCTGAAACCTGGACTCCGCGACCAGCTCCCACCTGTTCTTTTCCGAGGACCCCAGCGGCAGTGTGTCCTGGACCCACCTGTAGCCTCGAAGCTCCCCCACCTCCGCGTCCTTCCTAGGCGCTTCTGAGCCTGCAGAGCCCACGACCCCCAACAGGCTGCTCCGGAGTGCCTCTCCCTACATCGCTCCAGGAATGACTCCCTCACACCCGCCCTCCCCCCAAAAAAAAGTTGGCCCAAGATCCAGGCGTCCCATGGATCAGCCCAGGTCCCCATCCCACGCGGGCCAACGGGGGCTGCTCTGGCAGCTCCGGAGCCCCGGCACAGAGCAACCTGCAGGGAGGCGCCACGTGGGGTTCCCACTACCCGCCAGGGACCCGGTCCATAGGGCCAAACGAAGGGGTCTGTGCCGGTCGACACCCCAAGCCCTGTCGCGCCCCCACCTACCGTATGGGACCAGCGGAGGAGAAGGCGCGGGCGCGGGCTCCCTGAGACAGCGTGTTCCGTCCCGGGAGGAAAGTTTGTGCCATACAGAGGAGGCGGGGAGGACAAGGGCGCCGGTGGGTGGAGGCGGGGGCGGCGGCGCCGCGTGCTCGTATGT
>NW_012101876.1:2746629-2762525 GCF_000951045.1 Mandrillus leucophaeus | reverse complement strand
CCGCCGCCGCCGCCGCGCGTCCGCCGGCTACACTTCCTCTTCCTCTTAACTCATGTGCAAAATATGCTGCGCTGCATCTTCAGGGAAAGCCTCGCGGCCCCTGACAGCAGCCGCTGGAGCCGTGGGCCCGCCCAGCTCTCCCTGCGCCCCCTCGGAGTTCCGCACGGTCACCTCCACGCGGCCGAGCTGCAAGCAACCCTGGCAGCCTCAGAACCCAGGGGTCAGGGGCACACCGATCCTCCCTCCCAGCGCCTCCTAATCAAGGTTGTGGGCTGTCAGGAGAGCGCCTGGGAGACTAGGATCCCTCAAGATTTGAGCCGGGATGCTGAAAGGGCGACTGCCATTAAGGTGCTGATGGCTGGGGGTGGGCTTGGGGCAGACTTGAGAGAGGACCATTTCTCGATCCCATTCCACAGGTGGGAGCATCCCCAGACATCTCAGGTGATGCTGAAGTTATCTCTTGCGAGTTAGTGCTTCAGGGAAGGGTAATGCCACTGTCTCCCTTGCCATCCCCTGGTCTACCTACTTAAGATGTCCAGAGGTTTGAGAAGATCTGGAGAATAACCTTGCGTGGCAACTTGAGGCACCCAAGGAGAAAATTATATAAAGAATGAATGAAGCACCAGTCAACCAGGCTGCATTCGTAAAGTGAAGATACGAGGCAAGGAGCCATTGGAAAATATTTTCTTCCTAAAACTAAACCAAGCAGAATTACAGTGTAGGGGTTAAGAGGGGGAACCCTAAAGTCAAATGGTCAGGGTTGGATTCCTGGCTTTGGTACTTATTGGCTGTGTGACTCGGGGTAAGTGACTTAACTGCTCTGGGCCTATTTGTCACATCGCACTTCTTCATGGGTTATTATATGTAAAGTGTTTAGGAACCACTCTATAACTTAGCTATTATCATTATATAAGGGACTAGAACAAGAAGGGTGCGATAATCTAATTAATTATCTCCATTTTCTCATTGGGCAAAGGCAGCCCTGTGTGGGCAAAGTGAAGCAGTGGAGCCCACAGGGCAGAGGGCTGGTTCCGGGGCCCAGCAGTGTTTCCATGAGGTCCTTCTGGTACTAATCACATTCTTCTAGCAGGTAAGGAAGCACTATTTTGTTTTCAGGGACTCTTCCTGTTACCACATCTTCTCAGAGATTTTCTTCCTTGTTTTCTCTTTCCATAGCCTTCCTAGTTCTGTTTTGCTCCCCTCCCCCACAACACTGTTTTGTTTTTATTTTTTTCTCCTTTCCCTTTCCACCCCACCTTTTCCCGGTGTCACACTCACCACTACTATCCCGAATGTCCCCCATTTTCTCCCCTACACTTGAGCTTGCCACATGAAAGAAAATAAGACAGGTGACCACCCAAGTCCAAGTTCAAACAGTAGAGAGTGGGGCTATATGTTCAGGGGCATCACCAGAGGTTGTGAACACCCATTTTTGAAGCCAAAGGGAGGGGTCTTCATGCTATCTATCTGCCCGAGGTCTTGAATTGCTGCAAGTTAAGGTCCATCCGAAGTCTTTCTGATCCTTTGCTGGTCCCTAGGCCAGAGAAAGAAAATAAAATTGATATAGGTATTAACCGGTAGGCATTTAAAAGAAGATAAAGAAAAAAGGAGGGTGGGGGTGGGGGAGTGCAGCATAACCTAGTTGCAGTGTGGTTGATGTCTTTTAAGCAAATCATTTTCATTCTATAAGACTTTTGCACACCATTGTGTTTTTTGTGCTGTTTTGTTTCTTTATAAGACACCAGTCCTTGAGGTTAATATGCTATTCTGATTGTTTCCATTTTCTTCCACTCAATATTTTCCTGAGTACTAATAATGGTGGGCAAATGTCTTAAATGACTTTTTTCCCTGCTTGGATCTGCATTTTTTTTAGGGTTTTCTAGAACTCCTGATCTTCTTGATATTCTGATGCTTCCTACTGGCACATAGTAGGTGTTCAGTAAATATGTGTGGAATGAATGGATGCGCCAATAGCATCCAGATCTTTTAAGGCTCTTCTTAACCTGCATTCAGCAATTATCCAGAGTGTTCCAATTCTCCTTCACCTGGAATATTTAATGAGGAGCCAAATGTTGGATTCACTTGTGTTCTGTAGAGAGCTGCCTGTATTTTCCACTTGACTGCCATGGACTGGCCAGCCATGGGAGAGACCCTGGGCAGCTGGGTCTCACCTCTAACTGACCTTGCCTACCCAGCCCCAAACCCAAAGATGCTGGGACTGTATCCTAGTGGGTTACCTTGGCAACCTCATAATGTCATCTGTTAGAATGTCCTAGGGCGGCAGCTTTTAATTCTATCACAGCGGTCTCATCGGGGGTCATGTAATAGTGCTGTTTTTCCTCTGCTCACACTTCCTCCCCCTGTGATTTAACACTAAGTACTCGGGGAGGAGCTGAACACGGGAAAAACCAAGCTATTACTGCATGACAGGTCACAGATGGCCCCAGAACTGGGGTCCCGAGTGTTCACAGTCAATAAGACGCAGGTCCCAAGCTAATGGGGAAGCTGGATCTCCTCACACCCCCTGTGGAAAGAAGAGGAGTTAAGCCAGCCTAGGCAAGTGTAAGAAGCTGCCATGGCCAGACTGCACAATTCTTGTAAAAGCTCAGTTAAAGGAGCCCCCCGCTGGAGTAATTCTTTCTTGGACTCAGCAGCACCACCCCACTCTGGAGATGATTAAGGCCATGGGTACCAGCAGCCAGAGCAATTTCACTGCATCCTAACTACGCTGAGGCTTGGAGGGAAAGAGAATCCCGGCTAACCTATTCTGCTCACCTTCTTCCCACCCGACCCCATCCCCACAATTTCATTCACTTAGGTCCACCCTGCTCCTAACTTAGCCCAAAATAATTCAATTCCCCTTCTCTGCAGAGAGTAATCACAATTCATAGCAGAAATGGATCAAACAAAAGCTTTGGAACCTGAAGAGCTGTTGTTCTAATTGTTTATTTACAGCACCATGAAACCCAGACCTTATACTTGCCAGTTGAACAGCAGAGTTTCAGGGCTGGCAGGAGACAGAACTACACTCATCTATGCCCTGGAGGTGCAAGAACTATTCATCTTTATCATCACAGTTAATATTTTAAGTGGGTTTGCAGCCATAGTGAGCTCACAGTTTGGTCAGCTGCTCTGTACTAAACGGTTAGAGGAAGCTGGCCCTGCATCAGGTGACAGTCGTGCCCGTAAGGAGCCATGGTGGCAGAGGCCTGACCTCTGTGCCCCAAGCCAGTGGTTTTGGAGGAGCCCCCTGCCCTTTGTTCATGGTGACAGGCACAGCCTGCACAGGCACGCCCCTAGGAAGACCATGGCACCCTTGGCCACGTTAAAGCAGAGCACACTTGTGCCAGTGTCAAAACATGCTTTTGACTCCCCAGTACAGTGGAGATGTGAATTAGGGTGGGGGCAGGGGAGCTGGTTAGGGCAGTTTTTGCATACGCATTGATCAGCCAAGGCTAGGGACTTTTGTCCAAAGTATAGTCAAAACAATACTTTGAAAATGCCACCCACAGACATCACCAATTTGAGGAAATGTTGGATGGTAGCCAAATGTTCCATTCACTCCCATACAAAAAAACAAAACACACAAAAAAAACCCACCCACATTTATTGTTATTCTGCTCCTGAATCCACTCATTTTACCTCTGAATTCCCAGTCTGAGTCAAACAGTTCAGGGGAGCAGGGGCCCTCCTGTGGCTGAGATGGAATTTGTTCTCTGGAGCAAAGAGCCACTGGAGACTGAATTTCAGGAATACTGTGTGCAACACATTGCTATTTGTAGCTTTGTTTCCCTCACTCAGCCTAAGAAATTTTCTGACTTTACCAAAAGCCATCCACATCCACACCCCTTCACTGGTTATTCCATTCATGGGACACATTTGTTGACTTGCACTTGAGAACTTTATTATCAGAGATAATGGGGGAAATGTGTGTGTGTGTGTGTGTAAGAAGCCTATACATTCCACAGATGTCAAAATAAGGACATCATAAAAATAAATCATCATTAAATGAATGGCGGGATATTTTGATATATTAATTAATCCTATTTCCCTTCCACCATCATTTCTCCCCACCCCCACTGTATTTCTTGCTACACTGTACAACTCTCTTCCCATCAATTTGGACAGCCAGAAGCGTTGTCAAAAGGAGAGTTATCATAACAACACCAGAAAAAAGTCAGATTCTTGGCTTTCGAGTTTCAGAGGTCAATGTCTCGGCATAAAACGAAAATATATGGAAAAATAGGAAATTAGGCAGAACCAGTGTCCCGCAGCATATCTCCCTTCCTTTTGCTATGCACCCACCATCCTGTACACACATACCTTCAAAGAACCAATCAAAGCTTCACGACTGGAGAAAAGTGAGGAAGGAAAGGCACAGGGGATATATTGATGGCAGCAACTGGTAGGACATAGTGACTGACCAGAGTCAGAATTCAGAAACCCACCACCCTCCACTCAAGTGAAAATAATCCATCCATAATATCTGGGAACCCTATGCACAGCTGTTCAGCTCTTGGGATTTGTGCAGGAGGAGCATTATAGACCTTCAGTAGAGGAAGGAAACATGCTGTTCATCCTTCCTATTGACACTGAACAATGAACTCCCATCAAGAGCAGCCAGAGTACAACCTGTGGACCATCCAGAGAGACTAACTCCTATTCTGTGAGTTCAACCCTCATTTAATAGCCTAGAATGCTGGTAAGCTTTTAAGATGGCAGTAGGGCCCTGGAACCCTGAGAAGATCCAAGGGTATGAAAAGATGCTCCCACCTACTTCCCATCACACCTGTACATAGAAGAACCCAAATGGACCAGTTCAGTATCCACCTTACAAGGTAGCACTGTGATGATCATCAAGGCTGTTCCTCAAATATTCCTAGTCCTCCCCTTCTGGACCCACAATAATGGCTCTTCCTGGCTCCTGTAGTTGGGAGGGGCTATAATTAGTTCTGGCCAATGAACTGTGAGCAGAAGCAAAATACATCACTTCCTTGACAATTAATCAACTGTTAGGACAAGACCATCCAGGGCTTTCTCTTTCTTATAGCAAGGCCACTGGCAACTTTCCATATGATGGCTGCTTATCTGTCTAGATCCCTGAGTGATTGTGAGAAGCTGAGCCTCCATCTGACCTGTACTCTTTACATAACATGAACAAGAAATGACTTGTTTTTAAGCCATTGAAATTACAAGTTGTCTGTTTCTGCAGCATAACCCAGCCTATCCTGACTGATACACCTTACTAGAATCCATTGAATGTTCTTAAAGCCATTATGAGCATACCTAGGGGCTGGAAGGTCAAAGGAAAAGATCCAGTTAGAGAAACATTTCCCACATTAACCTGGAATCATAATAATTCCCAAGGTTTCCAGTTAGAGAAGCCCATGATCAAAAAAGCTATAAAGAGCTGTTATTTACCATTCATTTAAGGAGTATTTATTTAGGATCTACTCTGTGCCCTCACTGTGTGCTAGGAATAAGGGATACAGCAGGGAATAAACAGACACTGTTCCCAACCTCAAAACGCTTTCAGACTAGTAACACTTGGCAGTTATTTATTACATGAAAATGAAACTATAGCCTAGAGAAATTGAGAGACTTGCCAAGGTGACATCGTTAATAAATGGTAAACTGGGACTTCACTTGAACTTTATGAGTCTAAATTTCGTGATTTCTTCACTCTTCTAAGCCACCTAAAAATAAGAGAATCAGTATAACTTTGAGTTTGCTCCAAAGAGTAGGTGGAATGTAACTCCAGGCTACCTTATGTCTCCTTCCTTAATGTTTGCTGATACCTGAAACCTCTTTCATAAGCAAAACTTTTCATTCCATAATTAGTGCCAAAAACAGGGTCTGACAAATAATAGGCACTCTCTAAATGTTTGTTGAATGAGTAAAGCATGCATAAATAAATAAATAAGTGGGCTTACATAATTGTAACTGTTGATTGAAATATCAAATGCACTCTATCTCACTCATGCTAAACCAGAAGCCAGCAATTGCTCAAGATAGGTGTTATGCTTGATCTTGAGGAATACTTTTCTTGAAATATTAATTGATGGTCTTTACAATCCCAACATTCCCTATTATTTTCTGTTATCTCTCTCCTTTTCTTCCATTTGAGAACCAGCTACACTAGGTGGCATGCATATCTCAGGGAACGGTTGTTTCAGCAGAAAAGTCTTTAAGGACTCAAATGCTTGGATGTTTGAGTTTCAAGTGTCCAAGGGGACTCAGAATTTAGAAGAAAAAATATTAAAGTGCCAGAAAAATGTTTCCCAACCTCTTGGAGAGCATAAGACATCCCCAGACTGCAGGGAGGGAGAAAGGAGCGTGAAGGGAAGCAGGAGCGGGTGGACGCTGTAAGCCCCTGAGGAAAGATGAGCCAATATCCTGCCTCTACCATTTATTCAAAGGGAAGGGCAGTAAATGCCACTCTGGCATAGGAGAGTATATCAAACCAACTGTCCTACACATGAACTCTGGACAAAATCTAAAACACAACTCTCTGAAGGCAGTGCTGGACAACTACAAATAGGCAGGAACCAGGAGGGAGGCGACACTTGGAAACATCAAGGGGTGGATTTTGCATTTTTTTTACAGCTGCTTTCACCTAAGGGCAGACCTCAGAGAGTGCCCTACAGGGCAGCCAACACTTGGGCAGAAACCCACCATCTTCCCAATGGAGGAATCAGAAGACAGAGTTCCTAGTGACCACAGCAACTGAACGGATGGGCCTGAGGGAGCCTTCGGGTTCCCTGGCCCCTGACACACTGTGGAAGAGATAGAATCAATCCTGGGCACTGGGGGGTGGGGAGGAGGCACAGAAGTGACAAGTGACAAAGGGCCGCAAACAGTCCCACAAAGATTTCTGTAGTCAGTGAAGGCGCTAAAGCAGCAAAGTGCTGTCATGTCCTGTGAGGAGCAAGGGAGTCAGCTGAGAGCAGAGCCTTGTGGCAGATCCCGGGGATAGCACAGCAGAGAGCAGTATTAGACGACAGGTGGCCTGAGGAGGAAAAGATGTCCTGTGGATGCTGTCTGGGTGTTGATGACACAGACCAGGCACACTCAGTCCTGCTCATGCCTTGGCATGATGTGAGCCCTGCAGAACTCACGCATAACTCTAGGGGAGCTGAGACCCATTCTGAAATGGACTGGGAATAAGTATCGACTACCTCTTGCAGCCTCTGAAACATAGGGCATGTTTTCTTCCTAGGACATCTGAATCTCTACTCTGAGATAAATGTGTGTGTTTGAGATGAGGGACAAGATTAGACAATGAAGGTTGACACTTACGATTAGCAGACAAGCAGAAGGACCTCTTCCCACCCCCGCCATGCTGTATAGATGGAAACTCTACTTTGAGTTATTTCCCCCTTAACTGTTAGCACGTAGTTCAGGCTCTAAGGTGTGAGAACAGCTTCTCAAGATATCTGCTTCCCACTACTACTCCCCCAACCACCCCACCTACCCACCAAATATAACTTTCTATAAAGGGACTTCCTTCCAAGAGGTGGTGGTAACTGAGATGTAACTGCAGTGCCTTATATGGTAGCCATTTATTCCTCTATTTCCCCGACCACATGAGGATTCTGATTTAGTCACTTCTCCATTTCCCAGAATGAGAGATATCAATATGAAATAACATGATGAGTGAACAAATGAACAAAGAACTGAATGAATGGATGGAGAAGTTAATACCATTCATATCAGGAGCTGAAGCTTATATGTTGGAATAACAATGGTAAAGCCTGCTCTTTCCCTCCTCCAGACTCATTCGGTTCCCACCCCTTTCTGAGTCACATATAGAGGGTTTAAATGTCAGTGGCTGCAAGCCCACTTTCCTCCTTCCCATTGTCAGTGGTCTTTCTACTCAGCTGAAATGGGAGTTTTGGAATAGAGCTCTCTGTCAATCACCACTGAGCCCTTTTCTCTCAGCCCTGGAGTTTCCAGGCTCAAGTATGGAGAGTCGGGCTGGCAGCCTTGGCAGTCAGGGAAAGAGCACGACAGACTTTTTAACAGGCCTAAAATCCTGGTTTTGGCAGCCAGCCTTGGCTGAGAAACAGCTGGATGGCAATAGGCCAGGCTCAAACATCTGCCTTCTTCTCCAGGAATTAGTATCAAGCATCTTTGCTAATGCTATTATTAAGGAATTATCAATATTTTACAAGTGTTATCATTTCTTGAAAAGATGGCTAATTAAATCATGCAGGACAAGACCTTCATGGTCAAGATATAATAAGGCAAGTCCTTGTTTTCATCTCTCCTTTTCTCTCAAGGTTATTACACTGACTCTTAAGGAGGGAACCCTGATTTTAAAAGCCACCTCTTCCCTGTATTCTCTCTAATCCCAGTTTGAGGCTCTAAGCAAAAGCCTATGAGTAAACTTCAATTTAAACAATTAAGAGTGTGCCAGTCAGGGTTCTTATTGCATACCAGAGAGATGGGCTCTGGTCACCTTAACCTGTAAAGAAAATTATAAAAAGGCTTTTGGGCAGTTCACAGAATTGATGGGAAGGCTGAGAAAACAGACGTAAGCAGTATGGACATCCTCCCATCAAAAGGTAGAGTCTAATTCTCTTCTCTTTCATGTGGGCAGTTTAGTAGAATGCAGCATAAGTAAAACCGTGTGACTTCTGTGGCTAATAGATAATGTACTTTCCACCTAGATGGCTACAATTCACTGATGAGATATTAAGCTACCATGTAAGTAGTCCAAGTGCTTAGAGCTCACCATGTTTTGAGGAAGCCCAAACTAGACCACACAGAGACCATGTGGAGAGGACTCAAGACTATATGAAGAGAGAGAACTGCCTAACCAGCTTTTGGCTGATCCAGCCCCTCACTGACTTAAACTGCATGAAAGACCTAGCCCAGTGCCACCCAACCAAGCCTTGCCCAAATCCTGACCCACAAAAATTATGAGAAATAACAAAATGATTGGTGTTGCTTCAAGCCAGTATGTTTTATGGTTACTGGTTATGCAGTGTGTTAGTCTGTTCTTGTGTTGCTATAAAAGAAGTACCTGAGGCTGGGTAATTTATAAAGAGAAGAGGTTTATTTTGGCTCATGGTTCCAAAGGCTGTACAGGAAGCATGGCACTGGCATCTGCTTCTGGTGAGGGCTTCAGGAAGTTTTCAATCATGGCAGAAGGTGAAGGGGGAGCAGGCCTGTCACATGGTGAGAGTGGGAGTGAGAGAGGGAGAAGGTGCCAGCCTGCTTTAAACAACCAGGTCTCATGTGACCTCACAGAGTGATAACTCGCTCATCATCGTGAGGAGAGCACCAAGCCATTCATGAGAGATCAGCCCTGGTGACCCAAACACCTCCTACTAGGCCCACCTCCAACATTGGAGATCACATTTCAACACAAGACTTGGAGAAAACAAAACATCCAAGCTGTATCATGCAGCAATAGGCAAGCAGAAAAGAACAGTCAGAAAAAAAGGACTGTAAGAACAGGATCAAAAACAGTTCCTTCACACAGAACCTTCTCATGAGCTTGATTCCCTCCACCCTGCCCAGACTTCTCACTGCTCAGTCACTGGTTCTACAGAAATATAGGAAAATTAACAGTAAATTTTCGGAGTGGCATACAGATTGTTTTCTTAAGCGTAAAGTTAGTAATCTAAAGCAAAAACCTCCAGAAATCTCCCCGTCCCTCTTTCCTGCCATTCCTGTGTCCCCACTATAAAACAAAACTCAAAGATATCAGGTGCTGTTTTTTTGCATAGGCACCTATTTTGTGACTGTATCTTTTTTTTTTTTTTTAAAGGGGGCCATATTTTTTTGATGCTCATTTTTGTGTTTAAAAAATATTGGTTGAAATATGTAAGAAAATGACTCTAAGCCTTATAAGAAACAAACACACACACACACAAACATGCATTCACTTTATGGGATGTATATTAAGACTCATCAACCCTCAGATCATTGGGAGAGAGAGCCCTGTGGCCCACAAAGGGACAATAACAAAAGTATTCCTGCTACTTGTTGAGAACCACTAGCTTACCTCAGCTTCGAGTTCCTATTTTTGGTTCTTATTATGACACTTAGAAGAAAGCTTCATTAGCATTTTTACTTAAACAAAACCAAGGCACAATTAGCAGCTGCTTCAGGATTTTCAAACCCTGACATCTGGGAATTTCCCAGAAAGTGTTATGAATATTACAAGTAAAATCTGTTCAGGAGGGAAAATACAGCCTCTGACTCATTTGCCTGACCACACAGCAAGTGGAGTGCCATATATTTCTGGCACATAAGCCCTCCTGGGTATAGGTAGAATGACAATGATAACCCACAAGTGGCCGTGTTGTCCCATTTCCAGATGGTGGAAACCTGGAAAGCCACAGCTTTTCCACATGTGTTCATAAGCAGGACTATCAACAGCTGTTGCCAAGACTTGGCTTTATGAGCTCCCAAATAGGACCAGGGAAGATTAGGTCAAACACACATATTTCATAAAGGCTGAGGATTGGTGTCTCATGTCGTGTTCTAGATTTTTATCACTAAACAGTGAATCATGCCTAAATGTATTGACTTAAAACAATAACCTTTAAGAAGTCCTTCTGGGTTTCTGTGCATCAGGGATTCAGGAAGGGCTCAGCTGGTTGGTTTTGGCTCAAGGTCAGTCATGTGGCTATAGT
Organism: Mandrillus leucophaeus; assembly: GCF_000951045.1. NCBI lineage: Eukaryota > Metazoa > Chordata > Mammalia > Primates > Cercopithecidae > Mandrillus > Mandrillus leucophaeus. Next base: position 2,751,876 of record NW_012101876.1, on the reverse strand, counting down.
CAGATGGCTGGAGCAGGACCCTGAGGCTGGAGCAGCTGGCTGGGCATCATCTTCTCTCTCTCTTCTCCTTCTTCTCTCTTCTCTCTCCTCTCTTCTCTCTTTCTTTTCTCTTCTCTCCTCTCTCTCTCTCTTCTCTTTCCTCTCTCATCTCTCCTCTCTCCTCTCTCTCTCTCTCTCTCTCTCTCCCCAAGTAGTCACCACATGGACTAATTTGAGCACTCACTCACACAGAAGCTGAAGGCTCCATAGCAGATATTTCCATGAACAAGGCAGAAGCTCCACTGCCTATTATGACTTAGCCTCGGAGTCACAGAGCATCACATTCATCATACTCTGTTGGTCAAAACAGTCACAAACCCATCCAGATTCTAGGAAAGGGAACATAGACACTGCTGCCCTAATGAGAGGACTCACACTGTAAGAGGGGCATGTGGAATGGGAGGTATTACGGCTGCCATCTTTAGAAATTACAATTTGCCACAGGATGGGCTCCCTAGAAGCAGAGGTTGAAATAGGGGTTCTTTTGTGAGTTAAGGAAGAGGGAGAAGCTAAGCGAGGATGTAGCTTCAGGTGAAGTCCAGCTTCAACCTGATTTTGTAGGCAGCTCGGTTCTTACATTGTCCGCAGCATTTGTCCCTCCTTGAGGCAAAAAAGTGGGGCTTTTGTATACATATATCAGTCAACCCTTAGTTTAGGGAAGCCCCAGGGGAAGGGTTGTAACTCCCAGGTATCTCGTAGACAGTCAACTCCTCTTGATTATAGGCATTTCCCAGACAAGGCTTGCTCTGTGAGTCTTTAATAGCAGTTAATAAAACGATCACCGGAGATCTGATTGGGACTGCAACAGCCTCAGCTACATTAAGATATGGGGGCAATTCAAGGTCAGTTTTATAGGGACTAGCAGGTAAGGACCTGAGTTTCAAAGTGAGTCCAGGGAATTAGTCCTTAGGATGGGAGATGGTGAAGGATTGCACAGAAGGTGTGCATCTAAAGTGCCTAATCCAAACAGGATTTGGGGACCCAGTCAAAAGACACTTGGTGTTTAGGGCAGGAAGTCTACTTATTGCCATGAGCAAAAAACAAAATATATTGGTTCATGACATGAGAAAGTCAATAGACAGTGCTGACCCAGATTGGATCCAGGACTCAAAGAGCATCTTCAAAGTCTAGCATTTTCTCTTTCTCTCTCTAACAGCTCTTCTTCTATCAGTTCTTTTTGTGGACTTTATTCTTAGGAGGTATGTCCCTTTTTGGTGGAAAGATGACTGCCAATAATGCCAGGCTTATATTCTCTCCTTCGCATACCCATGAGAAAAGAGCATTCCTTTCCTAATCAAGCTTACAATAGTTCCATCATTGAGTGCCATTGGCCTGATTAGCCTGACCTGATCATATGGCCATCTCTGAACCAATCACTGTGGCCAAGGTGATGTGATGCTCTGATGGGCCAGGCCTGGTTCACATGCCCACCTTTGGAGCTAAGGAGGGAGTTAATTTCACTGAACCCCAAGGATTAAGGTGGACACCAACTGCAGCTGACCTTTCTGCTTTGCCAATCAGCTGACTCCAAAAGTGGAAAGGAGAAGCAATGTCACAGGAAAATCGGAAAGTGATTACCAGAAATCGGATAAGACCAGACAGGAAAAATACCCCCAACAAAGGAAAGTAAAGATCATATGAGGAATCCAGTCACTGGTGAACTAGAACAGCAAGGTTAAAATGATCATGGTAAGCACAGTGACTCCATTCAGAGCCAAACATTCCTGAACCTATGTTGCATCAGATTCCTCTGCCCAGCGACAATCTGGATTCCAGAATTTAGAGCAAGAGTCACGCAGTTGAAGACTCCATCACCCAGGAGAGGCAGGTGGCTCCGGCTTTGGGGCTGGAGGATTTAAAAGCAGGCTAAAAAGTCATCACAATTTTGTTCTCCACTAGGCTAGAGGGTTTTAGTGGCCACAGAACTTTTAAAAACTCTACGTATAGATTTTGTTGGATCAAATCTTAAATAAAGATTAGAGGTTTGAAAAATAAAATCTATGAAAAGAGTCAAAGAAATTGGTGCTAATTAACCATGAAAAGCAAAATGAAACACGCACATAGGCACACACACAACAGAGATGGGAAAGTATTTTAATTAAGTCATCTTCCCTATTAAAAAAAAAGATGGTAACTAGCCATTCCTGAGCTCTACTGAGGATGAAATAAAAAGCAAATGGGCTTAATTGAAACATTGGGGAATTAAACATGAGAAGGAATTCTTTGTTCAACATTGGCCTAAATTTTAAGCTCTATTTAATTGTAAGCTTCCTCTGGGTAAAAGAATTGTGTCTTCTTCATCTTCCCCAAAGTTTGAAATGATGGATAACTGAAAACGCTGATAATAACAAAGAGAGAGACAGAGAACTGTATCAGCTTCTATCACTTTTGTGCATCAGGGATTTCTGAATACAAATGAATCTGATTTATCCATTGTATCATTTAGGAATATTTTGGCTGCAAGTACAAGATAACATGATCTTAGTGGTTTAAACAAATAGAGAAGTTTTTTTTACATAATTTTTTATATAACAGAAGTCTGAAGACAACAACTCTTGGCCCTGGTTTGCAGCTCATCATGCTATGGGCCTTTCCCTCATAGTTGCAAGATGACTGCTGCAGCACCAAGTATCACAGTGATCTTCCACTGGAGAGAAGAAGGAGGAGGGAAAAGGCAACATGCATATCATGGAACGATTTGCTTGCCCAAAAACCACAGAGTAAACAAGCACTTATGTCTCATTCATCAGAATTATGTAGCTTAGTCACCTCCAGCTGAAAGGTAGCTGTGTGCAAGGGGTCGTGTTATTTTTTGCAAATACACACCTGTGAACAAGGTGTGGACATGTAAATATTTGCCGTAGTCAGTGGTCTCATTTCTGGAATTTAGGCAGACCACTTGTTTCTCTCAATCTCAGCTTTCCTAGTTAATTTTTACCATTTACAATTGGCTCTATATTTTGGTTTGGGGAGTGCTTTTCCCAAGCTTAATTGTGAGGTTCTGGGACATTATTGATACTAAGAGATAGATATCCTGGCCATAGGTGTGGGCACATGATCTAGACCCAGCTACTCCTGATAATCCAGTCACCTGGTCCCAGTGTTTTGTCTACAGATAGTCAGGTGGCCCTACCAAAAACAATCAGGTTTCTTCCCCAGAATTTTTAATTTAGAGATGAAGAGGTAGTATTATTTTTGGTGATACGGTTGGAAATGGACTATTGGCAAACATCTTCCCCACCATGTGGAGAAAGCGTATCTTTAGAAGGAGAAAATGTGACCACAACAACTCAGAGATGTGTAGAGTTTAGACAGCCCATGACAGCAAGAGAGAGAGAATAAACTACAGTCTTGACAATCTCACTTAAGCTTCTGAATTCAATTGTAAATGGACTTCCACTTACATGAGCCATAAATTTCCCCTTCTTTCTCACACTGGTATCATTGGATTTCTATCTAGTGCACATAAGAGTCTTGGTTAATTAAGAAATTGGACAAACACTCAATAATGTAAAGGCCATTTGTTTGGAATTAAGGAAATGATTTGCCAAGGGAAACCAGGGAAAACTTCATGTATTCGTATTAAGCTAATAAGATTTTTCTAGCACTTAGAAATTTCATGGTATGCAAATGCTGTTGTCAGTTACATTTCTGTAATTGTTTTCTGTTTTTAGAGACTGTAGAAGGATCACTAACATGAGCTGCATATGCTGGCGGCCCCTCTGCTGTCATTATTTTATGTACTGGAAAACACTGCTATGGGAAGACAGCCCGGTCAGATGGAGATGGCCTGGAATAGGGGCCAGGTATCTGTGTCACGGACTAGTACAAGTCTCTTGGCCTCTCTGGGCTTCAGCTTCTTCACCTGCTCAACCAAAGGCATAACCGAGAGCCTTCTCAGGTCCCTTTCACCTCTACTGCTCTACGTCAGTATGACCGCTTAAATTAACTCCCTGATTTTACCTATAAGGCCCAGGGGCTCCCCGGTCACAGAGCCAGACACAGTTTAGAACCTAGACCTCCTGACTCAGACTGTCCTCTAGGACAGACCAACTTCTTTGCCAATTACAGAAGAGGAGCAGGGTTCTATTATGCTGTTAGCACTTACTTTCTTTGATTCCAGAGCATCCTATTTCACTCCATTTTGCCAAGAATGAAGAATGAGAGCCAGGTCCCAAACCCAGTCCCCAGTGGGCCACTTAACTCCCCTCTCTTCATGATTCAGGAGTTAGCCCTGTGACTGGCTGCAGTCTTGCAAATGCATGCACTTGGCACAGAAGGGACAGGAGAGAGTGTAAATGCATCCTGCAGGCCTACTGGGGCATCATGGGAAAAAGCCATTTGGTGTTCACATGCTATGGCAGTGGACCTCTGAGTGTATCATCGTCTGAGTGGGAGGTGTGCAGCCACCAAGAGGCTTGGCCACACACCAAAGAGGTGTCCTGCCACCTCCCTATCACCACTGTCACACCAACAAGAACAGTGTAGTGAGCAATCCACTGAGCCTGGGCCATATCTTACCACAGTCATGTCTAGGGAAAGAGTCATAGGTGCTCCCGGGTGGTTAAAAATAAAAGGGTGGCATTTAGTTCTCAAATGTGTTTGAAAAATTATTTGTTCACTAGATTTGATAATGCAGACAGAGACTTTGCTACTCTAAATTCCTTGTGTGTCTCCAGGCAGACTGCGATGTACTAAGGAGATTTCCTTCTATGAGAATCAGTCACTCACTCAGGGTTATCCTGCAAGTTGATGAGGAAATCCCTTTTAAAAGGCACACCTTAGCTGAAAAAATGCATCCTGAAGAAATGCTGAACTAGATGATCCGACTAGATCAGAGCTTTCCAAACATTTCTGAACACGACCCACAGTCAGAAACGTGTTTCACCCCATGACCTGACACAAACACATCTATATGTAAAAAACTGACACAAAGCACTCAGGACACAAAACCAACTCCTACTTTGTATAATGTATCCTGACAGTTGCATTGTGTTCTGCCCTCTTCTGTTTGATTCTGTTTCCATTTTTTTATGTTTCATTTTTTAGAGACAGGTCTTGCTCTGTCACCAGGCTGAAATGCAGTAATCATAGCTCACTGCAGCCTCTGAACTCCTAGCCTGAAGCATCCTCCCACCTCAGGCTCCCGACTATCTGGGACTACAGGCATGCATCACTGTAACCAGCTAATTGTCTTGGGGACAAGAG
>NW_012101876.1:2680356-2746239 GCF_000951045.1 Mandrillus leucophaeus | reverse complement strand
TCAATGTAATAGGTAGAACTATTATGTCTTGTACATAAATTAAGACTTTACATTTTTATACTGCTATTTAGAATGCATATAATGCAAATCCCTGTAGACTATGGTTACTTTGGGTTTCTGCTTTCCTGAAACTGCTACCCTCTGCAGACACACTCTAATACCTAACAGAGCCAGATGCTTTTACTCATATTTGTCCAAAGTCTTGGACTCCCACCCTGAGCCCTAGCCTGGCCCCTCTCAACTTAGTAAAAATCCATGAGGAGACCTTGAAGAGAAAGCCAGAGCTTGTTGGGCAGGAACAGGCTCAGAAGGCTATTTGGCGGTGGTAGACATAGAACAGAGCTTTGAAGGATGGGCTAGGCCAGGGGAGACAGAGAAGGGATAGAGGCTATGGGGGCCAGCCCAGCATGCTTCGGGGCCATTGATTAGGCAGTCTCAGGTATGGGCACAAAGGGTTGGAGTAAAGTTTTAGGGCAAACAATATTTCTGCATTCCCTGCGTCTAGGAGTGTTTCCTTCAGACATCTGTTTTGTCCTCATTAGAAGGGACAGAGATGCTGTTTTCTATATTTTTGCATTGCCGGAGCTCAGCACAGTGGCATATGGCAGGAATGCAATAAAAGTTCATTGAATGATTGAGTGAGTGGGTGAGTGAAAGCATTGCACAGGTTCACAAGATATTTGTGCTACTTAAGTGCTTATTTGTTTTCCAACATTTTATTATGAAAAATTTCAAACCCAGTGAAAAATTAAAATCACGGAGTGATCACACATACATTCTCCACCCAAATTCTAAATTTTACGGCTTATTGTGCAGGCGTTGTCACGTATCTAGCCATCAGTTCAACCATCTACCTATCTATCCATTGTATTTTTTTGATGCATTGCAAAGTTGCGGACACAAATATGCTTTACCTCTACTCATTTTAGCATGCACATCATTAATTAGAGTCCAATATTTGTTGGCATTTCTGTTTTTTCCTTTTTAAAATTAAAAAAAATAATTATGCCCAAACAGACATAATATCAAACTTACTGTCCTAACCATTTTCAAGTGTACAGTTCAGTAGCATTAAAAACATTGCATTGCTGTGCAACCATCACCACCATCCATCTCTGTAACTCTTTCATCTTGCAAAACTGAAGCCCCATATTCATTAAACAGTAACTCCCTCATTCCCCTCTCTTCCTAGCCCCTGGAAACCACCATTTTACTTTTCGTCTCTCACAATTTGACTACTCTACATACTTCATATAAATAGAATAATACAGTGTTTGTCCTTTTGTGACTGGCTTATTTCACTTTGTATGCGCTCCAGGTTCATTCATGTTGTAGCATGCGTCAGAGTTCCCTTCCTTTTTAAAGGCTAAATAATATTCCATTGTATGCATATATTACACTTTGCTTATCCATTCATCTGTCATTGGACACAGAGCTGCTTCCACCTGTTGGCTATTGTGAATAATGCTTCTACGAACAGGGGTGTACAAGTATCTGTTGAAGTCTCTGTTTTTAATTTTTGGGGTATATACTCAGAAGTGGAATTGCTGGATGATATGATAATTCTATTTCTAGTTTTTTGAGGAACTTCCACACTGTTTTCCACAGTGAATGCACCATTTTACATTACTACCAATAATGCACAAGTTTAAATTTTTACACAACTTCCCAACATATTTTTTTTTCATACTAGCCATCCTAACGGATGTCAGGTGCTGTCTTAGTACATTTTTGTGTAACTAGAAAGGAATATCTGAGGGTCTGTTCCATGGTAAGCAGGTCTATCCAAACCTACCCCCAAAGGCCAAGGAAGATGAAAGACCAAAGAAAGAAGCTAACAAATCCAATTTCTTAGAAAAAAATATTTAACAGAGATTTATGAACAGAAGCCATGTCTTGGGCAGCCATAAGACAAGATGGTGGATCCCCACACTGTTACTCCCCAGACCCACGGCTTATATACCATAAGGAATTTGCCTAAGGACAGGGTTTATGGTAAATATGTGAAAATAGATATCTTAGAGGTATTCCCAGAACTGGGGTTAATAAGAAGTCAACATGGCAGATTAGCATCCAAGATGGAGTTGCTTTAGTCTCCACAGACTGGGTAATTTATAAAGAAAAGGGGATTATTGGTTCATGGTTATGAAGGCCGCACAAGAAATATGGTACCAGCATCTGCTTCTGGTGAGAGCTTCAGGCTGCTTCCATTTGTGGCAGAAGGTGAAGAGAGCTCATGTGTACAGAGATCACATGGCCAGAAAGTAGGAAAGAGGGATGGGGGGAGGTGTCAGCCTCTTTTGAACAACAGCTCTCATGGGAACTAATAGAGTGAGAACTCACTCATCCCCATGCCCAGGGAATTAATCTATTTATGAGGAATCTGCCTCCCTGACCCAAACACCTCTCATTAAGCCCTACCACACACTGAGGGTTAAATTTCAACACAACATTTGGAGGGGTCAAATTTCAACATGAGATTTTGAAGGGTCAAGCAAGCCAAACTATAGCTGGTGGTATCTGTGGTGTTGATGTGCATTTCGCTAATGATTAGTGATGTTAAGCACCTTCTTATGTGCCTTTTGACCACTTGTGTGTCTTCTTTGGAGAAATGTCTACTCAAAGTCCTTTGCCTCTTTTTGCCTTTTGAGGTAAAATTTACATAGGATAAAGTGTACAAATCTTAAGTGTGCCATTAGATGGGTTCTGACAAATGCATCTCAAACTGTGTCAAGGTACAGAACATTACCATCACCCCAGACAGTTCCTTCAGATTCCTTCTCAGTAATCCACTCCCTCCACCCTCCGGACACAACCACGATCCTGGTTCTTAAAAGTCTGTCATAGATTAGTTTTGCCTGTTATAGAACTTTAAGTATGTGGATTCATACAGTATGTGCTCTTTTGCATCTGGCTTCTTTCACTCGGCATAATGGTCTTGAGATTCACCCATGTTCATTCCTTTTGATCGCTGAGCAGTATTCTTTTGCATGAATAGGCCAGAGTTTCTTTATTCTTTTGTTGATGGACTGGACTGTTTCCAGTTTGGGGATATAATGAATAAAGCCTTTTAAGAGCTTATGTTTTATTAAAACAAAAGCAAAATGTCATGAGCTTGAAGCCTTGATAAAAATCTCCCACTAAGCCTAATATCCTTTTGGATAGAAAAATAAACAAATCAATAAGTTCTACCCTTTGTGGAGGGCTTATAATGTGCCAGGCTGTCTGCTGAGAGTTTTCCTTCCATGAATCATTCCATTTAATCCTCACACCCCCATTTTCCAGATGAGTAAACAAAGGTTTACAGCAGGACACTGACTTGCCCAAAATCTAATAGCCTGTGTGTGGCAGACCCTATTTTGCCTTTTGAGAAGTGCTGTGAGCTTCAATAGTGATCCCAAGGCCAAGAAAAGATGAGTATGGTGTTTTGCTTTCTCAGTTATCACACTTTATTATGATACTGATGTCATTTTTATTTGCCCTCTGTGATGAGCATTTATTATATTATGGGAAAGGGGAGGGCCAAGGATTGCAACTTTAGAAATAAAGACCATTCCCTTACTAAGAAATCTTTGGAGACAGCAAGGAGCTTTAAAAAAATTAATGGTATATTAAAATTTTTCTATTACAAAATGTTAGAAAATAATAAGAACACCAAAAGATAAGTGCCTGATCAGCCTGTTGTCCAAATGTAAAAGTAGATATAACCAAATTGGAAAGTTTTGGCAGAAAGCTTGTAGAGGAAGGAAGGAAAGATTTACGACTAGTGTTTATCTAGTGTACACGAAGTGCCAGGAAAGCCCCCTGCTGGATAACCTACATATGTTTAACTCATTCCAGCTTCCCAGCAGCTTCAGTAGCCCTTCTTCCCTTCTTTTTAAGGAATGGAACTCCTGGCTTTTAGCTAAACTTGTGGTCTCCCAGAAAAAAGATTTCTTGCAGCTTCCTTGAAGGCTGGGTTTGGCATGTGACTGAATTTGACCAATGGGATGTCAACTGAAGGGTCGTGTACAACTTCCAGGAAGGGAGTGACCTTAAAGGGGCTTGTGCCATTCTTTGCCCCTTCCACCTTCTGGATGAATGAAAGCAGAAGCAGTGGCTGGAGCTAGAGCAGCTATTTAGGACTATGAGATGGAAGAAATTTGGTGACAATAACAGAACAAAAATACAGAAATCCTGGGTACTTGATGACCACGGAGCCGCCATACAAACTCTGGACTGTAATTTCCAGAGATTGCTTATGTGAGAAAGAAATATACTTCCGTTAGGCTACTGTTACTCTGTGTTTTCTGTCAGTTCTGATACAGGAGGCATTGTCATCCCATTTTACAGACGAAGAGACAGAGTCTCAAGTTTCCACAGCTGGTGTGCACTTTAGTTCCTCAAGGACAGTAATGCCCCACCCTTGAGGTTGGTTGATTCACTCAACTCCCAAAGCTGATAATGTTGAGGTGCCAAAAAAAGTGTCCCCTTCAGGTTTCACTCACTGGAGCTCTGTCATGTGCCCACAGATACGGAAACATGCCACTAAAGGTTAGCCCCGGAGGGACTTTAAGTCAGCTTTCAAAGAACAACAGATCTGGTTTCATGACTCTGGGAAAATTACCATCCAAGCCTGTTTCTTCTTCTCTAAAATGGAAAGGATAGTAAAAGTACCTGCGACAAGAGTTGTTGGGAGGACCGAGCAAGAGGATGCACAGCGCCTGGCCCTGACCAAATGAACAATAAGTGGGAGTTTTTATTATTAGTGCCTGGGCTGGGCTGGAATCAGACCCCCTGGTTATTTCTTTTTCCGTATCTTCCTTTCTTCCATTTTGGAGCTTCTCCCCCTCCAGCCCCTGTCCCCAAACAAGATTAAACAAATGTGTCTTTTCTCCTTGCAGACTGTGCTCCCCAGGCCACCCTCAGCTCTGTCCACACAAGTCCCTCCTACGATCAGCTGCACCCTAGGCTCAGCTGGAAAACAAAACATGCCCTGCATGGTTGCCACACTCTAGCCATGGGCCTCAGTTTTCAAGCACCAGGCAGTTTTAGCAAGAAAACTGTTGTTCCTAAAATCAGGACCGCATTTCTTATATTTCCACTGCTGATTCTCAAAAAATGTTGGCACAAACAAACCCAAACCACAAGGCAGCAAAATTAGTCTTCAAAGCCCTCCTGTAAGTTAAACGCCCTCTGAAAGGTACCTGCAGAATCCATATCCAGGTCCCTGTGGGGCTGTCTTCTGGGGGTCTGCTTTGAGCTTTGAGCAGAGGAAGCTCCAGCACAATGCAACTGTCTGGGTGTGATTCTCCAGCCTCGACTGTCTGTCAAATGAATCCTTCTTATCTGGTAATGAATACTGTACAGATTAATGCAGTGGATCCCCACCCATAGACCAGGAGGCTCTTTGGGGGAGACAGAGATGATCTTCAAATCCGTCGATAAGCTTATTGTCCATGGACCAATCTCTTCTGTGTCTCCCACAGGGTTCTACCACTATATTTCAAAGATATATGTGTATATATATGTGTGTGTGTATATATATATAGTCATTGTGATGAATAAAATACTTATTAAAAAGAATTATGTAAGATTAGATAATCAATAGACATGAAATACACCCTACTATCATGCTAGGGTTAACCAACTCCTAGCTTAATGCCATTCAACAAGAACTTCCTAGAAATAGTCCCATAGCTAGTGACCTTCATGTTGGAGCTTCAGACAACAAAAACAAGTCAGGGAATGAATACTTGGAGGCCACCAGAGCATTTGGCCATCTTCAAACCACGTTGAGATGGAAGCTCAGCTTGCGTGCAGTCCAGCTGAGAACTGGACTAAGAACTGAGAAACAGCAACCCAAAGCCTTGTGCCCAGACAGCACAGCATGACCACCTCCTCCACTACCCTAGTGTGGGAAGGAGTGTCAGGACCCACGTGCGTCAAGCACCCAGTGCTCAGCAATCACAACCACAGGCGGCAGGGAGATGAGGCAGAAAGGGTGAGGGAAGTAGCAGTGAGAATGTGTGTGGGCAGGAAAGCTACTAACCCTCTCGTTTCAGCTATAGTTATCTAACTGCAAGCAACAGAAATCCACTCCGGGCAACCTAAGTCAGAAAGAAAGATAAACTGAAGAACCAGAACTCAGAAAGTAAAGAGGGGAGATTGTGGTAGAAGATACTTTGAGGGAGAGATGAATACTTTTCAAACATTTTCTATCTGCCTGTTACTCAATCAAGATTGGGTTCTTTGGGAAGAGGGTATGACTGGCCAGGAGAGAGCAGGATACCATGAGTGGTGGCTTCCTGGCATCTGTTCACCAACACGGGGGAAGAAAGCACGTGCCTCAAAGAAAGCCAGGATGCTGGCACCAGAAAAAGGGGGAAGGATGCTGAGCATGGAGCGGACAGAGATGTCTCTTCTCTCTCGTACTGCATCTTTTCATCTGTAAAATGGGAACAACTGTTGGCTTATGGGAAGTGCCTAATATGTAATAATTTCAAATAATTTTAGCTAAATAATTTTAGCTTACCATCTTAATTTTTGATTCAGTTCTATCTGAATTTTTCCTCCAGAGAATGAAGATACTGTCATTACCTCTGCAAAGAATGCATCCTAGCACGGATCAAAGATCTTGCAAGTCCAACCACACCATTTTACAGTTCTGAACCTCAACTTAGAGAAAGCAGTGGATCTTTATACATTTGACACTTCCCTTCCCTCTAGGGTAATAAAAAATGAGCCTAGTTTTCCATAAGTCCTTTTCTGTAGGTTGGGGCTCTGAAGGAAGTGAACCCCATGGCCAATCCATCTGAAGTGAAGATTAATAGGGCTATTATACTAAAGATGTGGTATTAAAGATCTCCCTCTGGCACCGCGTTCTTTATGGTGCATGGCCAATTGCCCACTGAGGAAGGTATTGCAACTGGAGCAATTGTATTCCAAAAGCATATCATTTTGTTTTTATTCCCACTGACAAGCACATACTCTTTTCTTTAAACAACAACAAAAAAGTGACTATTGGTCAAAGTTACATTTTGCCCGCACATTTTTCAACTTTTGGGATTGTATATTCCAGGCTGGATATGGGCACTAACCAGGCGCTTCCCGATGGATGGGCTTGGCTGTTTTCTCCATGGTTCCTTGGCTCGAATTTTTGCCAACTTACATATTTTTGCTTAGTTTTGACATCTTCTTTCCATCAAACCAGATGTTTCTGTTTCTTTGCAATGTTAGTTTTTCCCCATCAAAAGCATGAAATTTGACCAATTATTTACTGATAGAGTTATTGAAAGATGAAGCTATGGCAAGTTACAAGTTTCAAAATCCATCTCTGGTTAGTTTGAAATAATTGACTATATGATATGGTAGATATCAATTATATGATAGACCTTTCAGGGTTTTTTTAAATGTTAAAAATAAAGTGATAACACTGGCCTTAGCATATTAATGATTTTGGTTTTCATCCTAAGAACAATGGGAAGACATTAATCTTTGGCAGAGGATAAAGTGACCAGATTTGTGTTTCAACAGATCTCTGTAGCTATTGCAAATGGATTGGAGAAGATGAGTGGGAGTGAGAAGAGTGTAACAGAATCAGATAAAAACCTGTCATGTTACTATGAGCAGGAGATGAGGCAGCCTGGACCAAGATGGTGGCAGAGAGAAGAAAATTGTTTGAGAGAATTGATTAAACTAGATGGTTAGCACAGATAGAGTTGAATCAAAAATTAAGATGGTAAGCTAAATAATTTTACACACAAAAAGGCAAAGTTGCATTCATAATTAATCTCTCCTTCAGACTGAATATTACAGCCAAAATATAGCCATTGGTGTTGCAATCACTTCCTTTGGGTTTGTATCCAAGGTCAAGAATGTCAGCATCCAAAGACCCAAATTCTTAATGTTTTTAGTTGATAAAGTTTATTCAAGGTAGACAGCCTGTGTTGAATAACTTAGCCTTCCACAAATTTCAAGAAAAATCCATTCTGCCTCTTCTCCGCCACAGACACACTTTAGTTGAACATTAAGCATATTTATTAAAGAAACATTCTCCTTGTGCATTTTCTCCCAAGATGGATGGTGTTCTTACTCAGAGTTATAAGTGTCAGAATAAAGAATGCCCATGAGGTTGAATTGTATTAAGTGAGATAAACATTCTCAGAAACATGCTTGTGACTTAAAAACAAAACAAAACAAAACAAACAAACAAAAAAACAACAAACCACTTTCCGTACAGGAATTATACTTCGGGGACAGAAACTTTTCTTTATAATTTTTACAGCTGCACACAGATAAAGTATATGAAAAAGGCACAACACATCAATTATGAAAACATGGCTACACTTTAAGAGAACACAGATTTTTTCCAGATCCATCTTAAGTCTCAGGAATTCCAGATCAAGACAGGCATGAATGCTCTTGTTGCTAAAATCACTCTGATTTCCTTCTTGTTAAACACTTTACTTGGCAACATTATAGATTAGCACCAAAAAATTGTTTGTAGGTGAAAAACTGTTTGGAAAAGGGCATCTTATTAGCCACGCTATCTATTTACAAGTAAAAGCCGATTCTGGTTCTCCTGAATGAAAAGAAGACTAATTGGAGGATATCTGGGGCTTACTAACTTGATTTTAGGCTAGAGGGGCAGTCCTAGAACCAGGGAGGTCCTGAAAAGGGCCATGTCACAGTAACTACTCGATCCGAGCTTCTCCTCAGTCTGAGATGTACCATGGCCACTGCTTGCCCCATGTGTACAGGATTCGGAGTCTTCAGGGAAAGTTGGGCGCAAATGGTAGAGTCCTTTTCCCTGGCTGTGTTCCCACCTCCTAAAGCCCCACATAATGGAAAATCCCTCAAGAGGAGGCAGTCACAGAACAAAGTACAGGCCAGGCAGCCTGTAGACGATCAATGTGGTACAAGGCTCCTATCCTCTCTATGGCCACCTCTCAAGTTGTTCTTTCCTAGGTTCCTTATTAAATTTGATAGATTTATCCAAAACTGTTATGAATTCAGATCGTACCAATCTGATATTATAAGAGCTCACACAGGGGAAGGGATGGAGTTTAACAGTAATGTTGACAAAGAAAAAGAAAGTTTTTAACAAAAGGTATCAAGAAAACAGAAGACTGTTTAACTACTTAATTAACTGTTTGGGGACCCTGATGAATTTAATGATAGTCAAACCACCCAAGGAGGTAAGCTACTGAGGCTGAAATTTTGGTGCTCTCTCTCTCTCTCTCTCTCTCTCTCTCTCATAGACAGGGTCTGGCTCTGTCATCCAGGCTGCAGTGCAGTGGCACAATCATGGCTCACTGCAGCCTCCAAATCTTAGGTTCCAGCAATCCTCTGGTCTCAGCCTTCCCAATAGTCGGGACCACAGGTGCATGCCACCATGCCTGGCAATTTTTTTTAATTTTTAATTTTTGCAGACAGGGGCTCACTATGTTGCCCTGGCTGATCTCAAACTTCTAGCCTCAAGTTATCTTTCCACCACAGCCTCGCAAAGTACTGGGATTACAGGCATGAGCCACTTTGCCTGGCCTTTCTTTCTTTGTCAAAATTTAGCCTCTAAGTGGTAGCCCTTAAAATGTATTTCTAAATTGCTTGTGAACAATTAAGTTTGACTTTAAAAAAAAAAAAAGGAAGAAGAAACCGATTATTCAGACCTTGCACTAATTCAGGCTTTCTTTCCTACCAATAAGCACCTTTTAAGACGGTCCCTTGTGTCATTAGCATCTTCATCAATGTTTCAACAGGAAAGACTACTTACGTCTGCACAACATTTTTCAAAATATTTTCGTGTTTATTATCCAGTTTCTAGCACTATAAGGTATACAGGATGGAAACATTATTTCCATTTTATAGACCAGGATCCCACCACCAACACTAGTAACTTACCCCAAGTAAGCCCCAGTAAGTACCTACAGTGTTCTTTTCTTATACTTACCATGGGCCCTTGTTGCTATGTTTTTATTTCTTTCAAAACTCACCTCTTATTACTGTTCCAGAAACAAATCAAAAATCTATAACAATGAAAGAAATCAATGCCAAGCCTATTCACCAACAAGCGCTTACTGAGCACTGCTGTATCATTAGGGAAGAGGCTAACCTGCCGTAACAAAGAGACCCTAAGTACTGGGGCTCAAACAAATTAGAATTTTGTTTCTTTCACCCAGTAGTACAGACCCAATAGTCCAGAGGTCTTGGGAAGTACAGGGAGGTCAATACACAGACCCAGGTTTGTTTTAGCTTGTTTTTGCTGCTCTACCATCTTCTAAAGCAGAGATTCCCAAGTTTTTTCAGTTCACAGCTCCCCTAGTATCTCAGTAATTTTTTCATGGCACCTATAGGTCAAAAGAAATACCCAGAGAATTTGTTTGTGAATTAATCAGGTCCAAATAATTTAACAATTAATTATGTCCTGAAAACATAGTCGCCACTTCAGGAACATTTACTTTATTTTTAAATGATCACAATTTCTTAATAATGGGAGGTGTATGCCTGTTGGGCACTGAACAGTTACTCAAACCTTGGGCTCAGATTGAATACTGCCATTGTCATTTTCTATTTCACACTGAATTTTTCACAATGTGGTTTTTTGTTTGTTTGTTTTATCATAGCAACCATCTGAAACTCCAGATACTAGGCAAAACCATCAAAACTAGTGGTTTTGCTCAGTATCTGACAGATGTTAAGGAGTTTCTTTCAAAAATCTAAACTATCTTGCAGCATTCCTATGTGTTCACTGAGGCTCCTCAGAGAGCCTCAGCACACAGCTTGAGAAGCATGGTGGTACAAGTCACCATGCTATGCCTAGATACGGCTCTGCTGGAGGAGTGATACCTTCTGACCTCCCTGGCAGCCACTTCCTCCGTCCTTCCCAGGTTCCTGTGTCATGTCAGGAGGACCGAGGGCTGATGATTTGACCAGCAATTTCCCGGCTGCCATTCCTCAGCCAGAAGGAACCAAGCTCTCCCATCCAGTTTGCCTTACTCCAGTGAGAAGCCTGAAGCAAAACCCAACCCATTTAAAAAGTAAAGGCAATGATTTGTAGGCTCCTGCATGTATTCTGAAATTACCTACCTTCCTCTCATCCTGTACTCACTGGCATATGACAGACAAGACTGAAAACTGGTTTGAATTGTAAGGAAAGAACAAGTTTCCCCAGCTCCCAAGCCTGTTCCATCCGAATACTGGAAACTATGTGTAAGTCTTAAATAGCAGGGTGTGTGGAGGATCCATTCAAATTAGAGTAGAATATTATGGAGACACCCCAGGCTCCTCCTGGGGAAGGAGATCTGAACCATCAGGCATCTCAGGAACTGCTTGGTGGCGAGGTAGTGTCAAGGCAATTCAGTGTGGTGAGTGCCACACGCAGCCTCCATGCCAATGGGTGAGAAGACGAATTGTCTTTGATTAGGACTGAATTTGGTTCTGCTTCAAACACTTAGTCTGTTGGATGGTAGAAATGAAATCTCAGGCCGTTTAGGCTTTCCCATGCTGTTACACAGAACAATATGAAATTGCTGCTATTTGATCATTTCTAAACTATAAAAACAGCAACTACATATGGCCCAGATGACAATTTATCTCCACCACTCCCAGGGTTTGTGACAGACATGATCCCAGGGGCACTTGGTTTCCATCGCCACCCACTCTGTAGTGCCTCTGAGATGTCCTCGCTGTCCTATGCTCTCCATCATTGGTCCACGAAGACCTCCTCTGCCCTAGCCCCATCAGCAATGGCTCCCTGAGGCTGGAGTGAATCCTCTCAGTGATTTCCACATCCCCCTGGGGTGCTACTGTGAAAGATCTGTGGCAGGAATGAGGCACAGTCCCCTTCCTCAGTGACATTTACCAACAGCCAAACTCTCGTGGTCCCTACATCTCTCTTCTCTCGCGCTCTCTGGAGTGAGAAGAACCAGCTCTTGCAACTTCATTTACTCTTCTGAGTCAATTGCTTCTGGCAATTGACTTAGTACCTGAACTCCTTTAATGCTCAGAGTTTTGAGCTCCTGCATCTCAAAAGCTTTGGTCTGGGAACAGAAAACATGAGTTTCTCTTTCTATGCCTCAGCATCCCTCCTTTTAGAGAGTAGATGCCTCCCAGCGTAGTTCCAATGGGAGAAAGCCCTTGGGATGAAAATAATGGGGAAATCAGGACCCACACATCACCTTGCTGTGCAGTGGGTGCCTAGCTCCTCTTATGCCTGGGTCTTGTCCAGGTGTGTGGGACACACCTGACGGGGAGAGTCCTGACCTCACATTTCCAAGCTGTGCAACCCTGGGCAAGACCCTGACCTCGCTCCAATCACCAGTTTACTCAGGCCCTCAGAGTTAGGAAACATACTGCCAGCAGGCCCAAGGCTCATCCTGTGTGGTCAAATACAGTCAAGCAGAGAGAAAAATCTTCCAGATTCAATGAAAATGTAATGACCTCCTGTTGCATTAGGAGTAGCAAGACCGAATGGCTTTATAAAAGCTTAGAGATATTATTTTTGAAGCTATCTGTGTATAATTTATTCCCTTTCATATACCCCTTCTGGCTGACCCAAATGAAAAAAGATACAAAACTCATTTCTGGCCCAGCTCTCGCCTGATCAGATGTAATGTGTGGTGATACGCCCATTTTCCCGCTCAGCTGTATTCCTGTTTATTCCTGTGAACGCATGGTCTCTGCAATTGGCAATGATTTTTTCTTTGTTATATTTACCTTCCTTTCGGAGGCCAGCCCAGACCCCTGGGTGGATTCATTTCCCATTGAATTACCAGAAAAGGACAGAATCTGATTGGAAGAACTACGTGGAAGAAAGCTCAGTTCCCAGGCCCTCACACAAGGGACTCTGTCCTCCCATCTATGTCAGAGCCTGGGGGCTGTGAGGGAATTGAAATGGGACATCCTGTCCCCTCCACCAACATTCTTTCCCCACCAAGCAGCCGCGTTTTCTTTTGTGTTCTCACACAATTCAGACTAGGTGGAGTAGCCTGTATGGCATGACTGGAGCGACCTCACTGAGCAGAAGTGTTCCCCTTCTCCCTTGCTGACACTGTGGGCTGAGAGAAAGCCCACGTGGCAGCCCCCTGCTTTGGGGTGTTTCTGCCGTGGTCCTTTTAAAGAGTGGTAGTCGGGGCATGGGCTGAAACACCAAGCAAGAGTAAACCACAGGCTTCACACACTTTGCTTTTGGGGAGGCTGGTCAGCTCCGACCTGCAGCAGCTGAGGAAGAACACATAGGGGTCCCTGACAACAGACAACTTTGCCAAGGGCCAGCCTTAGGGCGTAAGAGAAAGAGAAAGGCTGGAGCAGCCACTTCTCTGTGCCCAGCAGTGTAACCGCCTGCCTGACAATGCTTCAGCCACGCAGAGATGGGCCTGCCTCCTGTCTGCCCTGTCCTGAGAATGGAGGTATCTCTGACCCAGAGGTCCTAGGACCTCCCACTTCCTAAATGTGTGACCCTAGATAAATCGCTTAACCTCTACCCCAACCTCAATTTCATCATCTGTAAAACAAGAACAATCCACTCACCTACCTCTAGGGTTGTTTTCATGCTTAAATGAGACAAAGCCTGTGTCTAAAGGGTTTTCTGATTCGTAAAACACCACATGAATATAAGGATTGTTTTCCTGACTTATCTTAGGATCTTTTGGAAGAGACCTTCAGTAAGAGCCCTTCAGTAAGTTCTTTTAAGTTCAACCTCTACTATGCACAGTCCTGGACAAAAGGTCATCTACCCTCTGCTTGAATCCTTTCTATTATGGGAAACTTATTACCTTTCTTTGACTCACTACCACAAAGCCTTATGACTTGAGCTTGCTCTGGTTAGATCATAGCCACCTCACATAAGCTCCAGAGTAAACGGGAAGGGAGAACTTGACTCAGCCAGCAAAAGCAGAAAGATCATCATGTAGATTGGGTTGTTCAGATATTTACAGATATTTGTCAAAAACCTGAAGTCAGTGTCATTCATCTTCCCTTTTGAAGGTTAAGTGTGTTTGTTTTTGTTTTCATGTCCAGAAATACATTAAAATTGGATTAGGGGCAGTGTTCAGAAAATATCACAGATGCTTAGGGCAGTGTACTCATTGTATGAACATGGAGTAAAATGCTTTGTTCCAAGATTATTTCACTTTGTCCATTTAGAAAGGTCTCCTGTGACTTGCATAAATTTGGAAGAAAGTTTCTTCATTTCTTTATAGACAGGATAGTTTGATGACATTTTAAAATATCAGGGAGACTCCTAACTTAAATCTGTGCTACGAAGGGCCACTGAGGACAGTGACGTGTGCCCCCAAAGCCAAAAACTTTGTACAGCTTTAATTTCAGTACAGAGGTAAATCGGCTTTTGCTTTTGGATTTAAGATTGGGCAAGCATGTGAAATTAAGTATCACTTAGGGGGATTTTTTAGAGGGAAGCTAGGAGATTATGAGTGTTAGGGCTTACAGTTTAAATCTGCAATTAGCATAAATATGCAAAGGTCACCCTAAAGAGATGCATGCCCCTACGATCTGTGAAGGTAGGTGTAAGAAGTAGAGAGAAATGGCAAACAGAGTTTTGCAAACAAATGTGTGGTGGGAATTCAGATTTTCATGTACGTTTTGCATCTGTGGCCTAGAAGAATTCAGATACATGGCCTAGGAGAAATCAAGAGTGAGAAATCACCAGCCCACAGAGAAAATGTCACTGACCTTGAGGCTAACAGAAGTAAATGACAAGTGTGGCAGCAGCTGTTGGTCACCAACTCAACAGTGATTATCACCTTTTTCTTTGTTAATAGAAAATGATTTCTGTTCAGGAACTGAGCAGCAGATAGTTCTTGGAATCTGGACCCCACTGAAGTTTCAAGGTGTAAACCTTAATCAGTCTGTGTCCAAAATCACAGTTCTCTTTCCCTTGTTAGTGATCGGTTTAGGATGGGACATGTGCCACACTTGTCAATGAGAAGTCTGCTGGAGGTACTTCTAGAAGAGTTTTCCTTACTCTCAAAAAAGAAGAAACCACAGAGCCTTTCTGTTTCTCTCATTTGGATGTTGCTGGGAGATAATGTGATGCTTGGAGTTGTTGCAGCCATTTTGCAACCATGAGGGGAGGAGCCTGAGGCAAAGGCAACATGCTTAGGGTAGCAGAATAGGAACATTGACAAATCTAGACTTCTATATTAGGTTGAGATGCTAAACCAGTCAATGCCAGTACTGCCTCCCTACAGACTTAGTACCTAGTCACTCAGAGATGAGACTATGGAACAAGACTTCCTAGGTTCAAATTCCAACTTTACCACTTACCAGCTGTGTGACTTTGGATGTCTCTGTGCCTCATATTTCTGATTTGTATACCTACCCTGTAGTATTCTTTTTAGAATTAAATGAATTGATATGTGGAGAATGCTAGAACCATACCTGATCACTCAAACATTTAAATTTTTTTTTATCATTTAAGTCATTTTGTATTGCATCTTCTAGTTTTTGCTTTTGAAAGCATCCTATGTAACACAGCAACTTTCAGTTAACCTTTCTCCTGTCAAAAAGTTAGGAAACTAACAACAAAAAGACAAACCATCCCTTAAACAATGGAGAAAGGACTTGAGTAGGTATTTCTCCAAAGAAGACAGACCATGGCCCACAAACACATGAAAACATGCTCAGCATCATTCATCATTAGGGAAATGCAAATAAAAATGAGGCACCACTGCACACCCATTAGGATGGCAATAATTTTTTAAAAAAAGAAAGCAGAAAATAGCAAGTATTGGTGAGGATGTGGAGAAAGTGGAATTTGTATATTGCTGGTGGGAATGTAACACAGTTCAGCCACTGTGGGAAACAGTTGGTGGCTCCTCAAATGACTCAACATAGCATCACCACAGGACCCTGCAATTCCACTCCTAGGTGTCTGTACTGAAAACAATTGCAAACAGGGACACAAGTACATGTATACACATGTTCATGGCAGCATGGTGGAAGGTGTGGAAGCAAACCACATGTCCATTGATGGATGAATGGATAAATAAATTATGATATACAAATACAGTGGAATAATATTCAGCCATAATAAATCAGAAAAAAATGATGAGAAATGAGAAAATTATCCCATTTACAAAAACAACCAAAATCATAGAATACTCACGGCCAAACACAGAAGAAATACAAAATGACCTAAGGACGTGGAAGAAGACTTCAAATGCAGGGAAACATCACGCACCTGAATGAGAAGACTCGGGCCGACAAAATATCAATTGTTTCCAAATCAACCTGTGAATTTAATCCGTCTTTAATTTTTTAACTTGACAAACTGACTTTTAAATTCTACTCAAAGAATACATATATGAAAGTAACTAAAATAATTTTTTTAAAAGGAGCCAGGTGTGGTGGTTATGAGTCTGTATTTCTAGCTACTCTGGAGGCTGAGCTGAGACAGAAGGATTGCTTGAGCCCAGAAGTTTAAGACCAGCCTGGACACCATAGTGGGACCCCATTTAAAAAATTAAAGGGGATAGGTCTTACTAGATAGTAAGATATATTCCAAAATTACTCTAATTTGGGAATTTTATACCAACATAGGAATGAGAAAATTGATTACTAAACCAGAAATCAGAATTTATCATATACTGATTGGTATTTGCAATTGGTAGGAAAAGGAAAGATTAATTACACAGTCTGGGAACAACTGGCTTAAAACTATTGTACTAAAATAAATTCCACATGGATTAAATACAAAAATAAACCTAAAATAGAACTCAAAGAAAATGTAAGTAAATATTTTCCTATTTACCAGAACTCATCCACATGGCTCAACTCAACCGCAGGGGAGGCTTGAAAACGTGTGTGTCTCTTTGGGAAGCACTCACTGCTACTGTCATAGACACCTAACCTATTTCTAGGGATGAGGGAAAGGATGAAACAAAGGATTGAAACCTAAGGGCTTTCTGCTTATCCTTATGTTTATCAAAAAATTCCAATACCCAAGACACACGATCCCAGAATTATAATTGGTTGCACAGGCAAAGCTTCTATTTCTCATTTGATGATCCTAGTGTATCTTTATAAGGAGCACATCATTAGCTGATATTCTAGCTGCATATTGGAATTACATCTGTTCTCATTCTCTTGTTAATAATGTTAATAATGAAGCTTGGCTAATAAATTGCAAGGGCTAACTTTGGAGTGAGTGGTTCAAAATTCCTTGTTAGTGAGGAAAACAAAAGAAGAAATGTGTTTTAAGAATAGATCCACCATAATAACATGCTGATGGTCAAAACTGATCAGGTAGTCTGGATGAAACCTCACACCTTCTTACACTTTGCAAAAGAAATAGCAGGAAAGGAGGGGCAAGTCTGGGCTCCTGTTCAGCCCTGGGGAGGAAGCAGGTACAATGGTACTGGCAGTGCGGTCATTCCTGCTGTGCCCAGCCAATTTGTTTGAACTTGAAACAGAAGTGTTAACCTCATGGCATGCAAGTCCATCCATCCTCTGCTTTTGCCCTCCTTGGGGGCTTTCAGCGGCGCTTGCTGGGGGAAAAAAAAGGTGCCTGTTTTATTCCCAATTGTACAGAGCAGCTGATAAGTGTCTGCACGACTTCTTGAACAAAGAATGTATTTCAAACCTTCTTATTGCTTGCTTACTTCATTTAACATTTAACAGATGTCAGTTGTGACACACACACACACTTTCTCCCTAGGCAATGAATTAAGGCAAATTTCATTTTATGCCTGGCACGAAAGCCATGCTACATCATATATTGAAAGACTTTTTTTTTTTTTAAAGAGAGAAAGAGGGGGAAAACCATTCTGCCTTAAAACCCCTAATAATGCAAGAAAACCAATTTCCGTAAAGGCATTGTCCTGGAAAGCTTTGCTGGTTTATGGTGCCACCTAATGGGGATGTGTCAGATTACATAAGGGCTATTGCATCAGGTCGCACACCCTGTCATAGTGAACACACTGGTGGTGTGTGGCTGGAAATGCAATTTATGCGGATGCCTGTGCTGGATCTTCACGTTCTGTGTCTACTTCTAGTTATTTAACCTTGGGCAAGTCCCTCCACGCCTCTGAACTCAAGGATCTTCACCTAAAGGAGGGTTCTGGATGCCTTCTTTGTGAGACTGTTGACAGGACTAAGAAAAGGTGTACCTGGCTGGGCGAGGTGGCTCATGCCTGTAATCCCAACACTTTGGGAGGCTGAGGCAGGAGGATCACTTGAGGCTAGAAGTTTGAGACCAGCCTGGGCAAGATGGCAAGACCCCATTTCTACAAAACAAAAATAAAAATAAGTAGCTGGGTGTGGTGTGTGAGCATGTATCATACTCCATACCTGGGTAACAGAGAGACTCTGTCAAGAAAGAGAGAGAGAAAGAGAAGAAAGAAGGAAAGAAAGAGCAAGAAATAAAGAAAGAAAGAATAAAAAGAAAAAAGAAAGAGAAAAAAGCCAGAAAAAGAAGGAAGAGAGAGAAGGAAAGAGAGGGATGGAGGAAGGAAAAGAAGGAAGCAAGCAAGGAAAGAAAGGAAGAAAAAAGAAAGGGAAGGGGGAAGGAGGGAAAAAGAGAAAAAGAAAGAGAAAGAAGAAAGAGAAAAAGAAAGAAAGAAAAGAAAAAGAAAAAGAAAAGAAGGAAGGAAGGAAGGAAGGAAGGAAGGAAGGAAGGAAAGAAGGAAGGAAGGTATATTTGAAATGGAGACATGGCCCAAGGCTCTTAAACTCAGGGTTCTGTCAGTCATGACGTAATAAAATCATGAGGCCCTACATATTTTCTTTTTCTCCTTTTGGTATAAGCTTGAGTTTAAGAGGTATGTTTTTCGACACCAGTAAAACTTCCAGCACTAGGATGGAAATAAACTGCAGTCGACGGCTGCCCTCAAGGTTGGAGAGGAGATAGGAAACTGGGGCTGCGTTGAACTGGACAACACTTGTCTGGTCTCAGGTGGACAACTGCTGTCAGCCTAGAATGGCCAGGAGGTGTGGCAAGATTTTCCTGTTTGCCTAAAGAAACCAACCACTTGGGAGCTCCTGCTTGTAAATGTTGGCCCAATTTTTTGAACTCTACAGGGGCTAAAGAAATCATCCCCGAGGACTGAGTTCAGCTTGTGGCTCTCCAGCTTGCGCTCTCTGCTGTTCATTGCTATAGTCTTGCAAGAAGGTGGGTGCTAGGTATGCAGCCTACTCTATTTAGGGTACTCTATCTGTGGGGAAGGGGGCTCAATGCTCCATGTCTGCGGGGAGAGTAGTAGGAATCTAGTGACAGAATCAGGAGTGGGAACCTGAATCACTATGTTACTGGCCTGAGGCCAGAGGCTCAGCCTGGTAGAGGCCTAGGTAAGGCCTTCCCTGGTTGTCAGTTCTCCTTCCTTGCCACCATGTCTTTCTCTCCTCTTCCTTGGGACGGCTCTCCCTGAAGCCTCCAGGCTTCTCTGATGAGATCCCCTCAAGAGCTAAACAGTTACTGGAGACCACTGAGAAGAGTGCCAGACTGAGAGTCAGAATTGCTGTGTGGCCTTGAGGGGGAACCTCCACCTCTCTGAGTCTTTGTTTCCTCGTTTATAAAGTGGAGGAAGAGAAAAGCCTTTCCCAGCTTCTCACGATGGCACCCAGGTACGGATCATAGAGATGATGCATGAGGCATGCTTTGTGAACTTGCAAGTGCTGAGCAGTACTTGGTTATTTTAAAGCAATGACATCTACTTTGAATAATTCTTAAATCCTGGTACAGAATTAAGAAATGATCATCTATTCATTTAGTCAACTATTTATTCAAGAAATATGTACTAAGCCTCCATTTGTGCCAGGCACTTCTAAGCAATGACTAAAACAGAAATGGATTGCCTGTCATGGAATGTCAATTCTAGAGTAGGAGGCAGAGAATAGGGAATAAAGGAGGGAAAGAGGGCAGGAGGGAAGGAAGAAGGGAAAGAAGGAAGTAAGAAGGAAAGGAAGGGAAGGAGGGAAGGACAGAAGGAATGAGGGAGCGAGGGAGGAAAGGAAGGAAGGAGGGGAGAAGGGGAGGAGGGAGGGAGGGAAAGAAAGAAGGCGGCTTGAAATTGGCCATGATGAGTATTTATACCATTAACATTGAAAAACTCAGTAAATAAGGGTCCTTCCTGCAGGCTGACTTTTAAATATTTGCCATCAACTACTGAAGCCAGAGATTAGAGTGAGGAGCCACAGGAGGATTCTGAGTGCAGGAGAAACACAATTTGCTATCAATTTTACCCATTTTTCAAAGTTTCCTCTTCATCATGTGGAGAATAGGCTGCAGCCAGGCACAGCAGCAGTGGGAGTATCAGCCGAGAAGGCTGTGAAATAACCCAAGCATGAGATGCAAGGTTGGGGTAGCAATGAAGTAGCCGAACATGGATGGCTGGGATATGATGGGGGGCAAGGCTGACAGCATTCATTTGTGGACTGGCTGTGGGGTAAAGATAGAGACACAGCTGGTGAATCGTACAGACATACTCTCTGTTCATGAGGAGCTTACAGTTTAGTGGGAGAAACAAAGCAGGCAGCCAGCTAGGACTCCCACAGATATTTAGTTATACTGGCTCTCAATGACATATAACACAGGGAAACCTAGCCAAGTTTGGAAATGATATTTAAGCTTTGTTAAGGTGAGGTATGGTACAATCGCACACCCATGGAGATATTTACATATTTCCTCCACAACTGATTTGGTTCTGCAAACACCCAAGGCCCCAGATATGTAATTCGCTAGTAATGGACTGTGGTGAGAGGAATCAGGAACGTGTAAGCTTTCACAAGTTGCCTACCCACCCAACTTCTGGGTTTTTCCTTTTCCGTCAGGATCCTCTGTGAGCTGCTGGGGTAATGGGGCAAAGGGTGGAGATGCAAATGAAAATAGGAATGCTGAGAGAACAGGTGATCTAGTGGAAAGAGGGTGCCAAAGGAAGCAAGGTAGCTAGTGTGAGTGGACTGTTTGCTACAGAGTTTGGGAAAGAGAAAGATTTGGAGGAGAGCAGGTGCCCTGATGAGGGGAGTCTTGAGGAAGCAGATGGGCGATAAATTTCCTCAGGGCTGATGATTGGTTGTGTTATTCAGCCCGTTCTGCACTGACCACCATATGACTTTGCTCCTGATAAAAAAGCAGAATATATTTCCCCACCCCTGGATTTGGGGTTTGGCCATGTAACTTGCTTCGGCTGAAAGACTGAGATGAGTGGGAGTGACAGGGATACAGTTATGAGATTTCTGCCTTAAAGGTTTTCCACATTTGCCATTGCCATCTGCCATTGTTTGCCACAGGAGGAGAATGAGAGACACACGCTGCAGAGCCAGCCCAGCTGAGCCCTGCCTATGTCAGCCAAAAAGCAGCTGACCTGCAGACAAGAGAGCAGTTATAAATGATCATTGCTTTACCCTGCCGAGTCTTGAGGAGGTTTTTGCACAGCAACAGCTGACTGATGCAGGGCTTTACTGTGTGTCCCACAGTGTAGTTTGGCTCTTCCTCATTTGACTTAGAGTCTTTAATTAGTTCTAAATGCTTTCCAAATGGTTGATTACTATTTCTTTTGATAGTATTGAAACTGCCTTTGCAAAAATTATATCAGTGAGAAAAATTGTAACAGTAAGCTGAGTTACAGGTAGTTAGTCAGGCATGAGTGGGGCAGGAGAAAACTCTTCCCCCACCTACTAGGAATGTCAGGTGATGGTTTGACAGCTATCACACTGTCTCTGTAAAAATGGTAATTTGGGGGCCTGGGTGCTGTGGCTCACACCTGTAATCCTAACACTTTGGGAGGTGGACACCGACAGATATTTTGAGCCCAGGAATTCAAGACCAGCCTGGACAAGTCGAACTCCTGTCTCTACAAAAAAAAATACAGAAATTAGCCAGGCGTGCTGGCACACACCTGTAGTCCCGGCTACTCAGGAGGCTAAGGTGGGAGGATCGATTGAGCCCTGGAGGTTGAGGCTGCAGTGAGCCGTGACTGCACCACTGTACTCCATCTTGGGCGACAGAGCAAGACCTTGTCTCAAAAAAAAAAAAAAAAAAAAAAAAGCTTTTGTTACCATAGGTAGTTAGGCAGACATGAGCAGGGCAGGAGAGAGTCGCCTTTACCAGGAATGTCAGGCGACCATCAGGTGATGATCAGGTGGTTGTTAAACTGTTTCTAAAATAATAATTGGTTGCAGCCAGTGCCAGGGAAAGGCAGTCTCCCAATAGATAGAAAACACCTGAAACTGATGATCAGCAGCTTCCTGATAAGATCTCAGGAGTTGGGTGAGTGAACTCAAGCATGCACACTAAGAGGCAAAATGGTGGAATTAACCTGTATATGACCTTCCTCTAGGAATACTCAACCAGTAAGTGAAAAACCGTTCAGTTTCAAGTCAGCTTGCATACAACTTCAGTAAACACACTGCACATGTGGCCCCTCCTAAGTGCTGGCAGGCCACCCCAAGGGAAGAATCAGGGGAGAAGGGCGCAATCTCCCCGGAAGCATGCCAACATATAAAACCCCAAGTCAAAGATCAAACCTCACACTTCATCTCTCAAGTCGCCCACTTGGCCCTCTTCCAAGTGTACTTCACTTCCTTTCATTCTTGCTTTAAAACTTCTTAATATACTTCCACTCCTGCCGTTAAACTTGCCTCAGTTTCTCTGCCTTATTGCCCTTGGTTGAATTCTTTCTTCTGAGGAGATGAGAATTGAGGTTGCTGCAGTCTTGTATGGATTCGCCACCGCTAACAGCCAGAATGGTAAGTTTTATGTTACATATATTTTATCACAATAAAAATTACCAAATAAGAGACAATTGGCTATTTAAACACAAATAATAACCATGTATTATAGGGGTTATCACCTATATAAATTGGAAAACATAAAAAAAACATAAAGGCTGGTGGGGGAGAAACAGAAGTATACTAATGTCAGGCTGTCATACAACATATGAAGAGGTGTAATATCACTCAAAAGTATATCGTGATAAGAAAAGATGGATGCTACCACTAAAATAATAAAACAAAGAGTTAGAGCTAATAAGTCTATAACAGAGACAAAAATAGATCATAAAAATACCCAGCTAATTCAAATCAATCCAGTTAACCTAAAATAATCCAATTAATCTAAAAAAGACAGAGAAAAAAAGGAACGAAGAACAGGTGGAACAAATAGGAAACAAATGCCAACATGATGGAGTGAAAGTTAGTCATTACAGATAAAAACGTTAAATAAAAATAGTCCAAATAGCCCCATTAAAAGGCAGACTCTGTCAGACTGGATAAAAATGCAAGACAACTTTGTGCTGCCTGCAAGAAATGCATTTTAAAACATATAGACACAAATAGGTTAAAAGTGAACTTTTTTTTTTTTTTTTCTTGAGGCCAGGCTGTTCTCAAACTCCTGGGCTCAGGTGATCCACCTGCCTCGGCCTCCCAAAGCGGTGGGATTACAGGCATGAGCCACGGTGCCTGGCCAAATAGTGAAAGTTTGGACAAGGGTATGCCATTGCTGACACTAGTCAAGAGGAAGCTGGAGTGGCTGAGCAGTTCCCTGGGAGCCCAAACCCAACCCTGTGTGTGAGTTTTCAGCGAGTTTCCAGCCATTACAAAGGCCTCACCACAGGGTTTGTTCCATGGGCCCTCCCCACCCTGCCTCGGTGCACAGTCTGAGCACTGAAGTCCCCTGGGGGCAGTTGTATCAAGGACTCAGTTCCTCTGCCCTCAGGTTCTTACACATACCTGCATTCCCAGCCCAGACACTTCCATGCAGACGTCCCTGGATCAGGGGGCCCTGGCAGAGGTCTTTCTTGGCTGCCTCTACCGAGACCGCCTTTTTGGGGGTAACCTGAACATGCTTTTCTCCATTCTTTTATTTTCCCCACTCTGTGGCCAGGATGGAATGCAGTGGCGCGATCTCGGCTCACTGCAACAACCTCCGCCTCCCCGGTTCAAGCAATTCTCCTGCCTCAGCCTCCCGAGTAGCTGGGACTACAGAATTTTGTGTATTTTTAGTAGAGATGGGGTTTCACCATGTTGGCCAGGATGGTCTCAAACTCCAGGCTTCGTGGTCCAACCGCCTCGGCCTCCCAAAGTGCTGGGATTACAGAGTGAGACACCGCGTCCGGCCGCTTTTCTCCATTCTAACCCAGTATTCAGTACTTTTCCACTCCTAGCCTTCCCCCACCCAATCTCCACCCTTCACCACAGGGTCCATAAAACCCCAGCAAAAGCAAAATAGCAGGAGCCTCTTGTTCAGCAGCCCCTCCCCCTCAGCAGGGAGACCATCACCCCCCTACCCCTACTCCCCTCCTCTGAGCTGCTACATGGGGGAACACATGGAACATTCTGGGAGCTGGCACTTCTTCCTGTTTTGCTTCTTGCTTATATTATTGCATAAGTGAATAAAGTCTTAATAGTTGTTTTTTTATAGTTTGGCCGTTTTCTTAACTGACCACCTTAAAACCTGGCAGCTCAGCTCTTGACAGCTGTTATATTAATAAAATAAAAGTAAATCTTGCAGTGAAAAATGTTACCGTGGACAAAGAGACTCATTTCATAATGATACATTGGTCAATTAATGAAAATGTGACAATCCTAAGTGTTTATGTACCTCATAACAGAGCTTCAAAATGCATGAGGC
This sequence comes from Mandrillus leucophaeus, assembly GCF_000951045.1. Lineage (NCBI taxonomy): Eukaryota > Metazoa > Chordata > Mammalia > Primates > Cercopithecidae > Mandrillus > Mandrillus leucophaeus. The sequence goes on along the minus strand of NW_012101876.1, from coordinate 2,721,674 downwards.
AAAAACGGATAGACTGCAAGGAGACATAAACACATCCATAACTGTAGTTGGGGATTGTGATAATCCTTTCTCGATAATTAATTGAATAAGTGGATAGAAAATCAGCAAGGATATAATAGATTTGAACAATACTATTAAACAACTCCTAATTGACATTTTTACAACACTCCAATGGCAGCAGAATACATGTTATTTTCAAGTACACATGGGCCATTTACAAAGACCAACTATATTCTCAGCCATAAAAGAATTCTCAATATATGTAAAAAGAGTGAAGTCATACAAATATGTTCTTTGACCACAATGAAATTAAATTAGAAATCAATAGAAAAGAGATAACTGAAAAATACCCAAATACCTGGAAACTAAATAACATGCTTCTAAATAACTCACAGTTCAAAGAAGAAATCAAAAGGGAAATTACTAAATATTCTGAACTGAATGAAAATGAAAATACAGCATATCAGAATTTGTGGGATGCCACTGATTGAACTGTATAGCCTATTTTACAAAAAGAGAAATGACTCAAGGCAATGACCTCAGGATCCATCTCAGGAAATAAATAATGAAAACAAGAGTGCACATTAAACTCAAAGGAAGTAGACAATAGGAAATAGTAAAGATCAAAACAAATGGATAAAATAGAAGACAGAAAAACAATAGAGAAAAATCAACAAAAACAAAGCTGGTACCTTGACAAGAAAAACAAAATGGAGCCAGGTGTGGTGGCTCATGCCTGTAATCCCAGCACTCTGTAAGGCTGGAACAGGTGGATCACCTGAGGTCGGGCGTTCAAGACGAACCTGACCAATATGGTGAAACCCCATCTCTACTGAAAAATGCAAAAATTAGCTGGGCTTGGTGGTGCACACCTGTAATCCCAGCTACTCTGGAGGCTAAGGCAGGAGAATCGCCTGAACCCAGGAGGCGGAGGTTGCCCCATTGAACCGAGACTGCCCCATTGCACTCCAGCCTGGGCAACAAGAGTAAAACTCTGTCTCGAGGGGAAAAAAAAAGAAAAAGAAAAAGAAAATGGATAAATCTCAAGATAGACTGATTAGGAAAAAAGAGAGATCAAAATTTTTCATATTAGGAATGAGAGAAAGGATATCACTAGTTTCTACAGATATTAAAAGGATAAAAAGGGAATATCATTTTAGAAACATTATGCCTATAAATTTTACAATGGAAATGAAATTAACAAATTTCCTAAAACACATATCAAAGCTCAGTCACAAAGAAACAGATAATAGCCTTATATTTAAAACAAAATTCAATTTAGTCTGTGGACGGTGGCTCACACCTGTAATCCCAACATTTTAGGGGGGCTGAAATGGGCAGATCACCTGATGTCAGGAGTTCAAGACCAGCCTGACTAACATGGCGAAACCCCGTCTCTACTAAAAATTCAAAAAAATTAGCTGGGTATGGTGGCACACACCTGTAATCCCAGATATAAGGGCGGCTGAGGCAGGAAAATCACTTGAACCCGGGAGGTGGCAGTGAGCCAAGATTGCACCACTAGGCTCCAGGATAGGTGACAGAGAGAGACTCCATCTCAGAAAATAAATAAATATATAAATAAAAATAAATTTTAAAAATTTCAATTTGTAGTTAGAAATCTTCCCACAAAGAAAATTCTAGACCCATATAGCTTTGCCAGTGAATTCTACCAAGCATTTAGTGAAGAAATAATACCAATTCCATACGAACTATCCCAGAAAATTAGAAGGTGGGAATACTTCTAAGAGACCAGAATTACCATGATACAAAAACCTTACAAAGATATAACAAAAAAAGCAAACTATAGGCCAAGATCCTTCATGAATATAGAAGAAAAAAATTAAAATTTTAGCAAGTTGAATTCAAAATATGTAAAAAGAATAAAATATCATGACAAATTGGGATTTTCCTTCCTAGGAATTCAGGATGATTTAACACTGAAAACAAATCAATACAATTCTCCATATTAGCAAAAAAGAAAAATCATATGATCATCTCAAAAGACACAGAAAAAGCACGTGGCAAAAATCTAACACATGTTATTAAATAAAAACTTTCAGCAAACTAAGCATAGAAAAGCATTTCCTCAAAAGGGTATCTGTGATGGTTAATACTGAATGTTAACTTGATTGGATTGAAGGATGCAAAGTATTGTTCCTGGGTGTGTCTATGAGGGTGTTGCCAAAGGAAATAACATTTGAGTCAGTGGACTGGGAGAGGCAGACCCACCCTCAATTTGAGTGGGCACAATCTAATCAGCTGCCAGCACAGGTAAAATAAAGCAGGCAGAAGAACGTGGAAGGACTAGACTTGCTGAGTCTTCCAGCTTTCATCTTTCTCCTGTGCTGGATGCTTCCTGCCCTCAAACATCAGACTCCAAGTTCTTCAACTTTTGGAATCTCAGGCTTAACACCAGTGGTTTGCTAAGGGCTCTCAGGCCTTTGGCCATAGACTGAAGGTTGCACTGTTGGCTTCCCTACTTTTGAGCTTTTGGGGCTTGGACTGGCTTTCTTGCTTGTCAGCTTGTAGACGGCCTATCGTGGGACTTCACCTTGTGATCGCATGAGTCAATACTCCTTAATAAACTCCCTTTCATATACACATCTATCCTATTAGTTCTGTCCCTTTAGAGAACCCTGAATAATACAGCATCTATGAAAAATCTATAGCTAACAACATACTTAATTATAAAAGACTGAATGCATTTTCTGTGTGATCAGGACTAAGACAAGGATGTTTGCTCTCACCACTTGTATTCAACTTGTGCTGGAGATTCTGGAACATATAATCAGACATGAAAAAAATGCATCCAGAATGGAAGAAATAAAACTGTCTTTATATATAGCCAACATGATTGTCTATCTAGAATATCTAATAGAAACCACAAAAAAGTTAGAAGTAATAATTGATTTTAGTTAAGGTTTTAGGATAAAATATCAATATAAAGATCAATTGTATCTCTATTGACTGGCAAAGAACAATCAGAAGTTGAAATTTTAAAAATATTTTAAATAACATAAAAATATGAAATACTTAGGGATAAATCTGACGTAAGATGTGAAAGACCTGTATAATATAAACTATAAAACATTGCCAAGAGAAATTAAAGACCTATATTAATGGAGAGATATACCATGTTTATGGATTAAAAGACTCATTATTGTTAATATGCCCATTATCTCCAAATTATGGATTCAATAGAATTACAATAAAAACCCTAGCAGACATTTTATAGAAATTGACAAACAGACCTTAAGATTAATATGGAAATAAAAGGGACCTAGACTAGACAAAACAATATGGGAAATAAAGAACTAAGAGGATGAACACTATCTCACTTCAAGACTTATTACAAAGCTACAGTAACCAAAATAGTGGGTATTGACATCACAATAGGCAAGGGATATCATTAAACAAAATAGCCCAGAAAGAGACCTGCACATATACGGACTCTGTGTTTATGTGTGTGTGTGTGTGTGTTTACAAAGGTGCAAATGCAATCAAGTGGAGAAAGGACAGTCTTTTCAACAAATAGTGCTAGAATAATTGGTTACCATATGCAATTATTACCATGCAAAATCCATACTTCACACTATGAACTGAAAAATGGGTCACAGGCCTAATGTAAAAACCCCAAATTATAACATTTCTAGAAGAAAATCTTTGTGACTTTGCATTGGGCAAAGATTTCTCAGCTCTGACACCAAAAGCATGATCCATAAAAGAACAAATTTATAAACTGGATTTCATCAAAATGTAAAACTTCTGTTCTTCATATGACACTATTAAGAAAATGAGAAAACAAGCCAGAGACTGGGAGAAAATATTTGCACAGAATATGTCTGATAACAGCCTTCATCCAGAATGTATAAAGAACTCTCAAAACTCAGTTATAAAAACAATAAAACAATGGGCAAAAGATTTTAACAGACACTTCCACAAAGAAGATATATGGATGGCAAATAAGCACATGAAAAAATGTTCAAAATCATTAGTAGTTAGGAAAATGCAAATTAAAAGCACTGTATGCCTACTAGGATAGCTAAATTTAAAAAGATTGACAATACCAAATGTTGTCAAGGAGGTGGAGGAATTGGAACTCATACACTGTTGGAAACAAAAAATGGAAAACAGTTTGGCAGTTTCTTAAAGAGTCAAACGTATACCTGCTATATGATCCAGCACTCATATGTATTTATCCAAGAGAATTAAAAGCATATCATAAAAAGACTCATACATAAATGTTTATAGCAGCTTTATTTGTAAAAGTCCCACACTGGAAACAACCCAAATGTCCGTAACAGGTAACTAGATAAAGAAACTTTGGTATATTTATACAATGAAATACTATTTAGCAATAAAAAGAAAGGTCTATTGATACATATAACGATATGAATGAATGTTAAAGTAATTATGCTGAGCAAAAAGAAGTCAGACCAAAAAAAGTACTTATTGTATTCTTATATTTGTATAAACCTCTAGAAAATTAAAACTAATCTATATGGCAGAAAGCAGATCAGTGGTTGCCTGAGAAGAGGGTACACAGAGAGAGACAAGAAGGAGAGATTACAAAGGGGCACAAGGAAACATTTTGGGGTGACATATATGTTCACTATATTGATTGTCTTCAAGGGTACATACATATGTCAAAACTTATCAAACTGTACACTAGATACATATATATATGCTGTTTATTTTATGTCCTTATACTTCAAAATGTCGTTAAAACGCTCAACAAATTAGGTGTGGAAGGAATGTTCCTCATCGTAATAAAGGCCATATTTGACAAGCCCACAGCCAACATCTACTCAATGGTAAAAAGCAGAAAGCTTTTCCTCTAAGTTCAGGAACAAGGCAAGGATGCCTACACTCACCACTTCTATTGTACATAGTACTAGAAGTGCTACCTAGAGCAGTTAGGCATGGAAAAGAAATAAAAGGCGTCCAAATCAGAAAGGAAGAGGCAAAATTGTCTCTGTAGATGACATGACCTTGTGTACAGAAACTCCACCAAAAAACTATTAGACCTAACAAATGAATTCAGTAAAGTTGCAGGATACCAAAATCAACATAAAAAAGTGAATTGCATTTCTATAAATCAACAACTATCTGAAACAGAAAGAAAACAATCCTACTTACAATAGCATCAAACACAATAAAAATACTTAGGAATAAATTTAATCAAGAGTTTAAAGATCTGTGTATTGACAACTATAAAACACTGAAGAAATAAATTGAAGATGACACAAACAAAAAGATATCACATGTTCATGTATCAGAATTAATATTATTAAAATGTCCATACTACTAAAGGTGATCTATAGATTCAATGCAATCGCTATCAAAATTCCAATGGCATTCTTCACAGATATAGAAAAAAATGATTCTAAAATTCATATGGAACCACAAAAAACCATGAATAACCAAAGCAATCTTGAAAAGAAGAACAAAGCTGGAGGCATCACATTTCATAATTTCAAACTATGTTACAAAGCTATATTAATCCAAACAGTACAGTATTGGCATAAAAACAAACACAGACCAATAGAACAACATGAGTTTGAACAGTACAGGTCCATTTATATGTGAATTTTCTTCTGCCTGTGGCACACCTGGGACAACAAAACCAATCCTCCTCTCCCTTCTCTTCCTCTGTTTACCCAACAGGAAGACAAGGAGGATGAAGACCTATCCACTTTGACTTAATGAACAGTAAATATATTTTCTCTTCCTTATGATTTTTTTAATAATACCATCTTTTCTATAGTTTATTTCAGCATAAGAATACAGCATATAATATATATAACATACAAAATATGTGTTAATCAACTGTTTATGTTATTGGTAAGGCTTCCGGTCAATAGTAGGCTATTAGTCATTAAGTTTTCGGGGAGTCAAAAGTGTTATACAAGAGCTGGGCACAGTGGCACACACCTGTATAGTCCCAGCTACTCAGGAGCCTGAGGCAGGAGGATCCCTAAAACCTAGTAATTCAAGGCCAATCTGGGCAACATAGTGAGACCTCATGTCTTAAAAAACAAAAGTTATATGATGATTTTTGACTGTGCAGAGGTCAGTGCTCCAAATCCATGTTGCTCAAAGGTCAACAGTATATTATAAGCAGAATCTAAAAAAGTGGAACTCATCAAAACATAAAGTACAATGGCAGTTGCCAGGGAATGGGGGTGGGGGAAATGGGTAGATTTTGACCAAAGGGCACAAACTTTCAGTTATAAGATGAGCATTTTTCTGGGACTCTAATGTATAGTGTAGGTGATAATGTATGTATTAATTAATTTGATTGTAATAATCATTACACAATGTATTAGGTTGGTGCAAACATAACTGCACCAACCTAAAATATGTATATCAAATCATTACATTGTATATGTTAAGTATATACAATCTTCATCAATTAAGTAAATAAAAATAAAAATGGTCAGGTGAGTTTAATAATTAAGAGTCTGAAAGAGGGAAAAGTCAGTTAAGATTTTGCTTGTAGTTAGAGAATAAATAGAGCCAAATATATAAAATTTCCTTGTTCAATTAAAAATCATTAAAAAACTAGCACCAATGTGAATGTATGCTAATTGTGCAATGGTTTTGTACAGTGTGATAATCCACAAGTTCAAATACTACACAAGTATTTAAAAAAACCCCAAACCATTGTGAAAATGTTTATGGTCTAGTGCTAAGTGAGTAAAGGAGACTGAAAAATTGTGCCTAAAACTATGGGTGACAACTTTCCTTCTTACTACTAAAACTTGTTTTGAGCAATAACTAGTAATAAAATAGAAATGGAAGCATTTTAAGGCTATTAATTTTTAATCGATGACTTAAAGACAGTCACTTATTTTTTTCTAAATGATTCAAAACCTAACCAGGTGGTATGGAGGAAAACCCAGCACTTTTTGAGGAGTTTGAATAATCAGGCAATTGACCACATCGAACAAATGAATCTCTAGGTGGAGGTTGAAAATCCCTTCTCCAAAATGCTTGAAACCAGAAATGTTTTGGATTTCAGTTTTTGGTTTTTTTGTTTGTTTGTTTTTTGATTTTGGAATATTTGCATATATATAACGAGATATCTGGGAGTGAGACCCAAGTCTAAACATGAAATTCATTTATGTTTCATTTACCTTAGACACATAGTCTAAAGGTAATTTTATACGATATTTTAAATACTTTTGGGTATGAAACAATGTTTGTGTACACTGAACCATCTGAAAGCAAAGGTATCACTATCTCATGTTAGCACTCAAAAACTTTCAGATTTAGGGGCATTTTGAATTTGGGATTTTTGGATTAGGGATGCTCAGCCTGTATTGATTTTAAAAGAAGGCTTTCCAGGGAATGATGCTGCCCAATAGTAATGACAACTGCCATTAAAACCAAAAAGCTAGATTGAAATATCATCAGAGTAAGTTGCCACATCACTGATTCTTCACTAAAACACTTCTATTCAAAAGGCCCAATTTTTGTAGATTGCTAAAGTAGGATCTGAGACCAGTTATCACAAATGTACAAACTTACCACTTAAGCTTTTTAAAACCTTCTTACCAGGATCCCTGGTTTTCTGGGTGCCATGGCAACTCCAATGAGAAAAAGAAATGAAACTCCCTTTGGCTAGAAACCGTGTTCATGTCATTCATGAGGATCCCTAGGTGTCTACTGAAGATTGCATGAGCTACAGTTCACAAACGTACTTTGCATTTGTTCCACAAGCCCTACTGAACACCTATTTTGTAGCAGGTTCCACATGCTGGGCATACAAGAATGAATAAAACACAATCTCTGCCCTAGAAGAATTTACAAAGAAATAGGGGTACTACAGGTGCTGTGGAACTGCAAAGAGCATGTAAATGTTAGCCTAATCGTATCTTTCTAACATCAAACATGTTTTTATTTTATTTCTTTTGTTTTCACATTGTCATGGCAAAAAACTCAAACAATTCAGAAAAGAATAAAGAAGAAAATTTAAAACTCTCTGAAATCCTACCATCAAGAAATAAGCATCACTAACATTTGGTGAACATCTTTCTTAAGCATTCATGTATTAAATACATGAGACTTACACTGTAAATGCTATTTTTTAAACTCAGTGCTATTTTTCAACCTTCCTTTCCTAAGCAGCAGCATGTAGTAGATCTCAAGATATGTTGCATCTTTTTTAAATGTGATGTCAGCTATTATCATTTACATGCCTTGACCTGTCATAAAAGTCTGCAGAATCTAACTCAAGCCACCTCTGTTCATTCACATCCACCTTATCTTGTAGGTGCTGCCTCTTGTCCTAGTGTGGTAGGGACCCTGACCTTGAAATTGAAAGGACTTGCTTCTGGTGCTGACCCTGTTCTGACCCTTGGCCATCACTTAAGCCTCCCTAAGTTCCAATGTTCTCTTCTGTAAAACTAGAGTTGTAAATATTTACCCTGCCTGCCTTCTTCCCTCTGGCTATTCCCTCTACTAAAAACTGGGCTCCTTGACCTCCAGGAATCTACAGGCCAGTGTGGGAGACAGGTAAGAAAAAAGGAAATTGCAAAACACTGTCAAGGGCTACCTCTACCCTAATACCCTAACAGTTTGTTCTCAACTCAGTATCTAGAGTGACTCTTTACATACATAAATCAAATCTTGCCACTTGTATTAGTCTGTTCTCATGCTGCTAATAAAGACTAGGTAATTTATAAAGAAAAAGAGGCTTAATGGACTCACAGTTCCACATGGCTGGGGAGGCCTCACAATCATGGCGGAAGGCAAAGGAGGAGCAAAGGCACTTCTTACATGGCGGCAGGCAAGAGTGTGTGTGCAGGGGAACTGCCCTTTATAAAACCATCAGATCTCATGAGACTTATTCACCATCATGAAAACAGCAATGGGAAAAACCCACCCCCATGATTCAATTACCTCCCACTAGGTCCCTCTCGTGACACGCGGGGATTATGGAAGCTGCATTTCAAGATGAGATTTGGGTGGGGACACAGTCAAGCAATATCACTACTTCTCTATCAAAAAAATATTTCAATGGCTACGAACTCATTCAGAATAAAAACCAATGTCCTCACCATGCTCTCTGAGGGCCTTTGTGATCTGGCCACCCATTACCAATCTGTCCTCACTCCTGCCACTATGTTCCTCCCTCACTCTACCTTAGCCACACTGACCACCTTGCTGTTCCTCAAGATCACTAGGCATGCTTTTCCCTCAGAGCCTTTGCACTGGCTGTCCCCGTCTGCAATGCTCTTCCCCAAGATATCAGTATGATTTCCTACTTGACCTATTTCAAGTCTTTGCTCATTTGTAACTTTCTGAGTAAGGCCTGCTGTGACCATTCTATTTAAAATGGAAATCCCACTCTGCTGAAGCCATCTGGATCTCCCTTGCCTCCTTCTCTAGTACCACTTGCTAACCTTCCATATGTGTCACTCCTCATTCTCCTTATTGTCTTTCTCCTTGACTAGAACATAAACACTACAAGGGCAAACATTTTTGTATGCTTTGTTTCCTGATATTTCTATCTAGAACTATGTCTAGTGTAGTAGATTTCAAACAAATGCTTGTTGAATTAATTGGACAGAGCTGAACAGAGAATGGAAGGTGGGAATACTGCCTTGTCACACAACTCTGGGCGCATGGACTACATGGGCACACATGTAGTCCAAGTGATGGCATCTCCTGGAATTGCGCAACTGCACAGGCTTCACAGCTGTGCGGCAACTCCAACAACAACCATGGAATTACTCTGTCAAAGAGTATGAATTGTCAAATAAAAATATTTTTTTCTGGTAATGAAAAATTATAAAAGCATAAAAAGGAGAACAAAAATTATCCCAAATTCTTCAACCTAGTGATAATATACCTCCATTAATATTTGCTGAACATCTTTCTAGACACTTCTGTACTGATATGTAAACATACAAATCTTCATTTTGCATAAGTGACATCATACCATAAATGCTATACTAATATCTGCTTTTGTTTTTACCCAACAGTATATTACGATGAACTCTCTGTGTCAGTAAATACAAATCCATATCATCTCTTTAAACCAGGGGTCTGCAAATTAAGGCTCATAAACCAAATTCACCTGTTTTTTTTTTTTGTAAACAAAGTTTTATTGGAACATGATCATGCTGATTCCTTTATGTACTATCTATGGCCATTTCTGTGCTACAATGGCAGAATTGACTATTTCTGACAGAAACCATATGGCCCACAAATCTACAACACTTACTATCTATTCCTTTACAGAAAAGTTTGCCAGCCCTGCTTCGTAGCTGAGTGTTAAATGGTATGAAAATATTCTATTTGAATTATTCCTCTATTAGAACACATTTAGCTTGTTCCTATTTTTGTTGATGAATAGGTCATATATACATCTTTTGACTCAGGTCCAGTATATAACATTAGGATAACTTCCTAGGAGTGAATTGGCTTGGCCAGACATGAACTCTGTAAAGGTTCTTGATACACATGATTAAAATGCCCACAGCAGGGAAACCTCATCTATTTCTGTGCCTTTGTATTTTCTTTGTGTAGTTTGGTTTTGTTTAGTTGGCTCAAGTAAAATTAGCTCCTTTTGAAAACGTTCAGCTTGTAGAAACTCAACTAAAGGTATTAGGAATTTCCATCCACAACCCAGCCAGGAATTTGCCAGAGGCCAAGAAAACTCCTGTCCAGGTAGCTCCAAAGAGGCCAGGGATCTAGTGAGGAATGGAGAAGAGGAGAGGCTGAAAACTTAGAAGACAGCAGCCAGGAACTGATGCAGGATCTTTTGACCCTGTCAAAAGATCTGAACTCTGGGCTACATCTGTCCTTTTGACCCCATCCAATTACTGAGAGTTTAGCCATCCATGCTCCACACAACTGTAGCTTTTCTTCTCCTTCTGTGCACCTGTATCTCTGTCTCATTAGATTGCTCTGAATTTTGTTATTGATTATCTAGGATATAAATACAACCAACTTTTTGCCTATTTCCCAATTGTTACAGCTGGTAGAAATAATCAGCACAAAATAAAACTGACAACAGATGACACTACACATGGCAATATTCCTATTGATTAAAAATGGACAGATGGCTCACATTGTTTTAATAAAATTTATTCAATTTTTATTTTTTGTTATTTTTTATTTCAATAGCTTTAGGGATACAAGTGATTTTTTGTTACATGGATGAATTGTATAGTGGTGAAGTCTGAAATTTTAGTGCACCCATCACCTGAGTAGTGTATATTATACCCAATATGTAGTTTTTCATCCCTCATGCCTTACCCACCTTCTCCCTCTTTTGAATTCTCCAATGTTCAAAGACTCTGAATGTCTTTGTATCCTTATAGCTTAGCTCCCACTTACAACTGAGAACACATAGTATTAGGTTCTCCATTCATAAGTTACTTCACTTAGAATAATGGCCTCCAGTTCCATCCAAGTTGCTGCAAAAGACATTTTCTTGACAAAATTTAGACTTGCAAAATTTGATGTCAGGGAGATTTGGATTTGTAAAACAAAAGCAAAAATTGCAGTGGTTGAAACTAAATAAGGAAAAATTAATGTGGTACAAAAAACTGATCAATGAATCTAATTTGTGTAAAAACAATGAAAATAAGAAAAGAATTGCAGTGAAAAGAAATTTCAATGAAATAAAAATAAACACAGCAAACATGGAAACTGGCTTTGCTGTGTGGTACAGAATATCAATCAAGGGATTAAATTGGCTTGAGATTGTGCTGGAAAATATTTTCTTGATGAAAAGCCACCTATGTTGGGGATGAAATTTCTTTAAACTCACAGCTAGACAAATAACTTTCTACTCATTACTGGACTTTTCTCATTAGCCAATTTTTCACAAGAATTTTGTGGTCTCTGAAATCACTAAAGCCCCAAGAAAAAGGAAAATGAAATCTCCTATCAGTTGCTCTGCGCGGAACCTGTTTTGCAAGCAAGTGACATCCAATTTTAACACTTCTCACACTGACCTTACCATTTTTTAGAAGATAAACAAATTCTGCACAGAAATTAAGTATTATGCACTTTTAACAATTCCAGGGAGGTACACATTACTGTACCATTTCAAAGTCGTCTTATAGTGTACATTTAATAGCAAATAAGATAATATTTTACAATTTGATTACATAATTTTACATGTGAGTTTTGTTGGGTTTATGGACCATATTATTTTTTACCCATCTACTGCATTTCTTTAATAGGCTTCTGGTAAGGATTTTATAACGTTATGCTAGTTTGTCTTATTTTTATTAGAATATTATTTTTATTGAAGATTTCCTCTATCAAAAAAACAAAGCAGAAAAATAAATACAAAAATTAGAAATCAGCCATGGCCTCTATGGAGTGCAGTCACCAATGTGCAAATACCAGAAGCAAAGTATTTTTGTTTTATTTTTATTGTTATGGCTCCCGTGGTGACCTCATTTATAGACACTGTTCCCAAAGTTGAATAATGTACGAAAGCAAATACGGGAGGCAGAAAGCAGGAAAGGAGAAGTGCAAAATCAATAAAGCAACATCTCAAACACCATGAATGATCCCGTTATTTTTTCCCCCTCATCAGGATTGACTCAAGGCCAGGGCTGCAAAATACTGAGAAAGACCAGTTAAAAACTAAGCTGTCTGAAATGACTGTGGTCACACAGGTGAAATTTGGTTTTCTTAAGAGTAAAAAGAAACTTTGTTGGCTTCTTGAGGGCAGAAATACTGTAGTATCTCTATATTGCCAACTAGCTCTTAGTAAAGAGCTTAGCTTAGTAAAGAGCTAGTATAGCTCTTTTTGAATAAATGAATGGGTGAGGAAAAAATAATGCACAAATGAAAATCTGTCATTATTTAAATACTTGGGACTTGTCTAGTCTTGCTCAGTGGTTCTCAACCTTGACTGCACATTAGAATCATTTAGAGTTCTTTTTTTCTTCACTTTTTACTGATGTATTATATATAGAAAAGTACATATATCTAGGGGAGCTTTTAGAAACTGCTAACGCCCCCTGTAATAGTTAAAATTTAAAATACAATATCTGATGTTGTGGCAAAAATGTAGGACAACTGAACACTCACATATCACTGGTGGAAGTGCAAAATAGTACAACTACTTTGAAAAATGTTTTGGAAGCCAGGCGCAGTGGCTCATGCAATCCCAGCACTTTGGGAGACTGAGGAGGGAGGATCACGGGGTTAGGAGTTCAAGACCAGGCTGGCCAACATGGTGAAACCCTGCCTCTACTAAAAATACAAAAATTAGCAGGGCATGGTGGCACGTGCCTGTAATCGCAGCTACTCGGAAGGCTGAGGCAGGAGAATTAGGAGAACTGCTTGAACTTGGAAAGTGGAGGTTGCAGTGAGCAAAGATCACGCCACTGCACTCCAGTCTGGGAGACAGAGAGAGACCGTCTTGGGGGGGTGGGGCGGGGGAAAGAAAGAAAATTGGTGTGGAAGTTTCTTATAAAGTTAAACAGATGCTTACCATATGACCCAGCAATTCCACTCCTATGCATTTACCTAAGAGAAATGAAAACATATCTGCACACAAGGACTTTAATATGAGTGTACATAGAAGCTCTATTCATAACGGTCAATACGTGGAAACAGCCCAGATATCCATCAACAGGTAAATGGATAAACAAAATGTGGTACCTCCATACAATGAAATACTAATCAGTAGTAAAAAAGAATAAACTGTGGATATATGTAACAATATGATGACTCTCATAGACATGCTGAGTGAAAGAAGTCAGACTGTTAGATTCTGTTTATATGAAATTCTTGAACAATTACCATTAATCTATAGCAACAAGCCAGATCAGGGGTTGCCTGGGATGAAATGTGGGGTATTTGAGGATGATGGAAATATTCTATACTTGATTAGAGTGGTGTTTATAGGGAGGATATATATTTGTCAAAACTCATTGAACTGTACACTTAAAATAAATGAATTTTGTTGTGTATAAATCATACCTTGGAAAGACTGATTTAAAAAAAAAAAAAAAAACTGTTGACACCCAGACTCCACCTCAGACCAAATAAATTAGAATCTCTAATGGAATCCAGACATTGGATCTATTTAAAAGAGCTCCCTAAGTAGTCTGATGTGTAGGAAGAGTTGAGAAGCAGTGGCCCTAACTTTAAGAGAATATTGGGTGGAAAATAAAACAAAAAAATAATTTTTTAAACAGTTACATGAAGGATCATGGATGATTTTTATTTCCTTCTTTAAGCTACTCTGTATTTTTGGATTTTTTTTCCATCATGAATTATGTGCATAATTTTAAAAGACAATGTTATTTTATTTATTTACCTATTTTATTCCTCTCAACCTCTCCAATTTTGCCCTATCATTCATTTTGGTTCATCATCGTATTTGTTCAGATAAGCCATTATGTGACATTCATTCATCGAAAGTTGATTAACCATCCTCCCATGCAAAGGACTGTTTTAGGAATTAAAGGAGCAAAAAACAAGTAAATCTACTCCAAGCAATTGAAGGCATAGGTGACACAGATGCACACATTTATTGTTATAAGGATGTCCAAATGTTACAGTAGCACAAAGATGACAAGAGATAAGATTATGTGTTTCCAGAAAATGGTGTGGAAATTTCTTTAAAAACGTAAAATGTACCTAATATAGGACCTAGCCATTCAATTCCTGGGTGTTTACTCAAAAGAAATAAAAGCATACATCGACACAAAGACTTATACACTAATGTTAGCAGCAACTTTATTTGCAATAGCCCCAAACTGGAAATAGCCCAAATGCTCATCAGTAGAAGAATGGAAACACAAATTGTGGAAAATCCTTATTATGAAATACTACTCAGCAATAAAAAGGAAGAAACTATTGATACATGCAACAACATGGATGAATCTAAAAATAATTATGAGGAATGAAAGAAGCCAAAGACCAAAGGGTATATACTGTATGATTCCATTTATATAAACTTCTAGAAAGCTTGAACTAATTTATAGTGACAGAAAACAGATTAGTAGTTGAGGGTGGGGTGGGGAATGAATTACAAGGAGATGATGGCAATGTTTCTTATCTTCACTGTTGTGGTGGTTTCACAGTTGTATACATATGTCAAAATTCAGCAAATTGTACAATTTAAATATGTGCAGCTTATGTACAATAATTATATTGCAAGGAAGCTATTAAAATTAAAAGGAAGGATGGAAAAAAGAAAAAGTGAAACCGACAAGGCTGCGAATGGGCCTGAATGAGACCCATGGCATCCAATTTGTATCTTTGTTAACAATAGAGAACCATTTTGTGGGTCTGAGGTAGGGAGAAGAATCTGGTGACTTCCTAGACTTTAGAGTCTGTTACTAATAGGAGAAGCAGTCAGTGAAGAGGAGGACACTTGGTATGGGCCTTCTTTGAACCTTGAAAAGAACCTGCTTGGATGACAGACATATCAAGAAAACATGGGGCAGAGTCCCAGCACTTCCTCTTCTCATTGATTTTTTGGATTAAACTAAAGTGATTTTAATCACTTATTCGACAAACAAAAAGGTACCAAGACCTTTTAGTGGGGGAAAGAAGAGTCTCTTAATGGTGCTGGGACAATGGAATATCCACATACAAAAGAAAAAAGCCAAGCCCCTAGTTCATACTATATAAAAAGTTAACTCAAAATGAATCAATAACCTAAATATAAAAGCTAAAAATTTCACCTCTTAGAAGAAAACATAGGTGTAAATCTTCATGACAGTGGATTTGGTAATAGATTATTACATATGACACCAAAAGAATAAAAAACAAAAAGAGATATATTGTCAAAATTTAAAAATTGTATGCATCAAAGGAAGGACATTACCAAGAAAATAAAAATCCAGCCTACAAAATGGGTGAAAATATTTGTGAACCATATCTTTGATAAGGATCTAGTACTGAGAACATACATATAAACAACTTTTAACAATTCAACTACAAAAAAACAAACAATCCAATTAAAAAATGAGCAAAGGACTGAATAGATACTTCTATAAAGAATACACACAAATGGCAAACAAACATGTTTTACAAATGTTCAATATCATTAGTCATAAGGGAAATGCAAATAAAAGTCACAATAAAGTATCACTTCACAACCTCTAGGATGGCTATACTTTTTTAAAAATGGAAAATAACAACTGCTGGTAAGAAATTAGAACTTGTACATTGCTGGTTGTAATGTAATATGGTTCAGCTACTGTGGAAAACAGTATGGCAATCTCTCAAATGATTAAACATAGAATTACCATATGACCCTTAAGTTCACTTCTATGTGGATACCCAAAAGAATTAAAAATAGGAACTCAACAAACAATAATAGATGCTGGTGAGGTTGCAGAGAAAAGGGAACACTTATACACCATTGGTGGGCGTGTAAATTAGTTCAACCATTATGAAAAGCAGTATGGCAATTCCTCAAACAGCTAAAAGTAGAACTACCATTTGACTCAGCAATCCTATTGCTGGGTATATACTCAGAGGAATATCAGTCATTCTACCATAAAGACACATGCACACAAATGTTCACTGCAGCACTATTCACAATAGTAAAGACAAGGAATCAACCTAAATGCCCATCAATGACAAATTGGATAAAGCAAATGTGGTACATATACACTATCGAATACTATGTAACCATAAAAAAGGAACAGGATCATGTCTTCTGCAGGAATGTGGATGGAGCTGGAGGCCATTACCCTCAGCAAACTAACACAGGAGCAGAAAACCAAATACTGCATATGTTCTCACTTATAAGTGGGAGCTAAATGATGAGAACTTATGAATACAAAGAAGGAAACAAAGGCACTGGGGTCCACTTGAGCTGGGAGGGTGGGAGGAGAAAGAGGAGCAGAAAAGGTAACTATTGGGCACTGGGCTTAATTTCTGGGTGATGAAATAATCTGTACAACGAACACCGACATGACATGAGTTTATCTATGTAACAAACCTTCACATGTACCCCCAAACCTAAAATAAAAGTGTTAACAACAAAAAAAAGAAAATAGGGACTCAAATTTAAGTACATGTGCACACATGTTTATAGCAGCACTACTGACAATAATCAAAAGGTAGAAACAGTCCAAATGTCCAGCAGGGGGAATGGATAAACAATGTGGTATATTCATAGAATGGAATATTATTCAACCATAAAAAGGAATGAAGTAAGCCAGGCACGGTGGCTCACACCTGCAATCCCAGCACTTTGGGAGGCTGAGGCGGGTGGATCACGAGGTCAGGAGATTGAGATCATCCTGGCTAACATGGTGAAACCCTGTCTCTACTAAAAATACAAAAAATTAGCCAGGTGTGATGGCGGGTGCCTGTAGTCCCAGCTAGTGGGGAGGCTGAAGCAGGAGAATGGTGTGAACCCGGGAGGCGGAGCTTGCAGTGGGCCGAGATTGCGCCACTGCACTCCAGCCTGGGGAACAGAGTGAGACTCCGTCTGAAAAAAAAAAAAAAAAGGAATGAAGTATTTGATACAAGCTACAAAGTATGCTAAGTGAACAAAACATACTAAGTGAAAGCAGACAAAAGTTCACATACTATATGATTCAATTTATATGAAATATCCAGAAAAGGTAAGAATGCATATTGGTAGTTTCCAGTGATTGCAGGTGTAGTGGGATGGGGAAAAATTGCTTAAAGGTATTTTTACTTTGGCATGATGATTCATCATGGTAGAGCAGATATACAAAGGTGAAAGGCAAAATAATCAAACCTTGTAACTACAGGAAAATACTAAACTGCAATGATAAACAATAAGACAGAAAGAAATGAACAAAGAATATGCAAAACAACCAGAAAATAATTAACAAAATGACAGGATGTTTCAACATATGCAAACCAATTTAAATATGATACATCACATTAACATAGTGAAGAACAAAAATAATTTGATCATCTCAATAGATGCAGAAAAAGCATTTGATAAAATTTAACAGGGCTTCATGATAAAAACTCTCCACAACTCAGATGGAAAAGGAACATCTCTGAACACAATAAGCATCATATATGACAAACCCACAGCCAACATCATACTGAACAGAGAAAGTTCAAAGCTTTTCCTCTAAGATCTGGAACAGACAAGAATATCCACTTTCACAACTTTTATTCAGCATAGTACCAGAAGTCCTAGCCAGAGCAATTAGACAAGAGAAAAAAATAAAGAGCATCCACATTGATAAGGAAGAAGTCAAACTGTCCCTGTTTGCAGATGACATTATCTTATATATGCAAAACCCTAAAAACTCCACCAAAAAACTTTTAGAAGTGTTAAATGAATTCAGTAAATTTGCAGTACACAAAACTAATATACAAAAACCAGTAGAATTTCTATGTAACAACAACAAGCCAGCAGGAAAAAATAATCAAGAAAACATCCATTTATAATAATAGGTACAAAAATAAAGTAGGAATAAATTTAACCAATGAAGTAAAAGACCTCTACAAGGAAAACTATAAAAAACTTATGTAATAAATTGAAGAGGACACAAAAAAGTGTCCTGGATTAGAAGAACTAATATTGTTAAAATGACCATTCTGCCAAAAGTGATCTACAGATTTCATGCAATCCCTGTGAAAATGCCAAAGACTTCTTCATAGAAATTAGGGAAAAAAATCCTAAAATTCTATGGAACCACAAAAGACTCCAAGTAGCCAAAGCAATCCTGAGCAAAAAGAATAAAGCTGAAGGCATCACACTAGCAAAATTCAAAATATACTGCAAAGCTATAGTAACGAAAACACCATGGCATATTGAAGAGATCTCTGCACTCTCATGTTTATTGCAGTACTACTCACAATATCCAAGATTTGGAATCAACCTAAGTATCCATCCATCAACAGACGAATAGATAAACAAAATGTGGTACATCTACACAATGGAGTACTACTGAACCATAAAAAAGGATGAGATCCTGTAATCTGCAACAACATGGATGGAAACAAGAACATTATGTTAAATGAAATAAACCAGGCAAGGAAACACAAATAAATGTCTTTATTCTCACTCATATGTGGGAGCCAAAATAATTGGTAAAGAGTAGAACACTAGTTAACAGAGGCTATAGAGAGTGAGTGTTGGGGTTGAGGGGTGGGTATTAGGGGAGGTTGTTTACTGGATACAAAAATACAGTTAGAAGGAATAAGTTCTAGTGTTTGACAGCACAATAGGGTGACTATAGTTAACAATAATTTATTGTGTAGTTCCAAATAGGTAGATTAGGAATGCTCCCCACACAAAGAAATGATAAATGTTTGAGGTGACGGATATCCCAATTAACCTGATTTGATCACCACACATTGTATGGAAATATCAAATTGTCACATGTATCCCATAAATATATATAATTATGTATTTATAAAAAATATTTGTCTTTTGATTTGTAGAGTCTGCTATCTATGATACAGTAGAAAAAGCAATGACCCAGATGTAAAGTCTCATGTAAAGTTCTTATTTATCTGAATCCCAGGGTATATAAATTTAAGAAAATCACACCTAAAACCTAGACACGTCTAGCCCTTTAAAGGAGTTGATGAAGACCAAATGAAATTATATATGTGAGGTAGCTCTGAAAGCCCTAAAATCCTATACAAATATCAGGGAGTATGCATGTGATGAGAAGAATGGGATATGAAATCCTGCCTGCCACCTCCAGCATTTTATGAAGGAAAAACAGAAATTGTGCTTAGGGAACACTGGCCTAGGTACAATGATTTCACTCATTTATTAGTGTTCTACTCATTTAAGGTCCTCGCAGAAGAAGAAAGGGAACCATTCTAGAACATATCCTGAAGAGCCTAGAATAATGAGCTTCTTCCCATTACCAAAGAAGGTACACAAAAGACATTTCAGGACACAGCCATTCACCAAACCATGGCTGTTCTGTACATAGACCACTTGTGAAGTTCTAGTTACTGAAATGTAAAGGCTAGAGAAAACTTAGGTAGGTTTGAGTGGGAGGCAGTTGGGTAGACTGGTGGATGGGAAGCTAACCACATTGATGTATTGCCCAATTTAATCTCATACTAATCTTATAGATACTAGTATTGTTGTTTTACAAAGCAGGAAACCGAGGCTCAGTGAGCTCGTCCAAGCTTACTCGGGAAGAATTTGGGGCTAGGATTTAAAGTTCACTCTTTATTATGACACTCTAGTACCTAAGTGATCAGAGATATTTAAGAATGTTCATAGCAGCATAGTTTGTACAGCAATCAACCAATCAACACAATTTAAACGTTTTAAATTTTAAAATGAAAAACAAAATCCAATTGTCCCCCAGCAAGGGAAATGATAAACCACAGAATATTCAACTGATACAACTAAAAAGCAGTGAAAATAAATACAATCCCCCAGTCAACACGGATGAGTTTAAGTATGCCAAAAAAAAATCAAAAAAAAAAAAAAAAAAAAAATGATATCCACTCTGCCCCCTCCCACTTGAGCCTACTCCCTCACCCTTGGCTTGCCTGCACTAGGCCTTGGAATCCAGCTTTGCCTTTGTAATCACTCCATCCTATCACTCATTTCTGGCCACAAGTCTTGGTTTTCAGACTTTTTATTCAATCCATTTCAGCCCATTCATGAGTCACTTTTGCCTATGGACAACTGGCACTCCCGGGCACAGGCTTGCCAGGGGAAGATGAATTCAGTGAATTAAGCCAATGAAATCCTTTATGAAAGTCATAATGAACCTGACAGGGCTGTTTCTGTCCTAAATCCAGGGGTAGCTTGAGATGATATAATGAGAGATCCTCATCTGAGGCAGTATTTCTCAAAGTATGTGCTACAGAGGTCAGAATCACCTGGGACACATGTTAAAAACGCAGATTACTAGGCCCATCCAGAGCATTAGAATAGGAGCATCTGAGAATGGGGCCCACAATTTGGCATCTCTGAAAAACACCCCTGATAGTTCTGATGCTCTTTGATTTCCCTGTAAAATTGGCATCATGGAGAAAACCTGCCCTATCAAATGTCGGGCTGATCTAATCTAATCATGGATGCAACTCTGGACGGTGAGCATATGGGTTTTTTGTCAGACAGACACATCACCAACCAGAATGATGAGCAGCAACCAAGTCATGTTCAGGAAAAAAAAAAAAGTGCAGGGTCAAACTTTTCTCATATAGCAGGTGTACTACTTAAATACTGTTCAGATTTTACTCACACAGTAAAGCCACTCCAACACTAGGTAGGGAATCAGCATAGGTAAAAACAAAAGAGAAAATGTCCTCTGCATTTTAAATTACCTCTCTCCATTGGCCCAGTCAGATTTATGGAGGGTATGGAGGAGGAGGTGGGGAGAGTCATATCAAAATTTTTAAACAAATGTACAAGGGCAGAGGGGACATGTCCACTTTAACAGCTGACCTGGCTGTATTAGTATCAACTCTGCCTTTCTTCTATAGTAGAGTTCCATCTAAGATTAAGCCAGAATGGTGTGTCTCTATCCATTTTATTTTGGGCAAAGACAATAGATGTGCTGAGAGCCTTAGTGTACTTTTGCTAGATTTGTTTTCTGTAAAAAACAACTAATTAAGGATTATAAAACCTGTAACTTTCTCAAGTGCTTGAAATGTTACTATTCCTTCAAATTTATAAAGAGCTTTCATGACCTGAATATCCCAGTCATGCAAGCATTTGTTCTATTGTTAAAGACCCAGTGAACCGGTATCTGTAAATTTTTAGTGGGAAAAGGCACATTCCTGGCATGCAGCCTTAATGGAGGTGCACGTAACATACAAAGCCTTGCCTTGGGAACATGAACTAGAGACTCGACTAGAAAACTGTTTCAGACCAGTTAAAAATGTAAAATATAGCTACCACAGAGTTTAATTGTACAGTGGTAGTTTCAGTTTCTGTACCAGGAGACAATTTTTTTGCATTTTCTTGGGATTGGCCCACAGCTACAGCCATATTGGACAGATGTTTTTAACTCTAAATGCAATGTAGAATTACCTATCATTTCTTTGCTATGCAGATTGAATATTTTGCACGAGCATTCAAAAACGCCTGTTTATAGTTTGAACTTCTTATGTCTATTGTTTTCTACTACCAAATGTACTATCTACAGATGGAAAACTCAGTCTTTGATGGGTGGTGAGGAATTGCTCACAACCATCAGTTACACACAGAGAGACATACGACACATAATGTTGGGAAGGGCTAGATTACACAGTTATCAAAATATGTACAGGAGCAATCCTCATCTAGAAGAAGTGTTTCAGGGATTCCAAATGATCATACTCAACAGCTGGCCCTATTTGCAAGACTTGGTCAATGGAAAATACTGCTGCTTTTCTCTCCCTTATGTTTCCCCACCTTCTCTATTGCCATCTTTGTGAAAGCAGAGTGGCATGCTGTCTTATCGTTGCTGCTCTTTATTACCCTCAATTGACGGCAATGAAAACAGGCAAGGCGATTAAGCAATGTGGCAGCCCATTGTTACCAGTTTACCTTTAAAGAGAGCCAAGAGAATTTTAGTGAAGAGGGGCCAGAGGTGCTTTACAACTAGAGGGAACTGCCGTGGTGTATTAATTTTTAAAAGTCAACGACTTCCTTGCAAGATGGGTACTATCAATTTTGAAGTTATTTTGAATTAAAGGTAATCTGATTTCAGAGAAAGAAAAAAACAACATGCAGAATATACTTATGGAGGTGATCCACCTTTTTAAGAGTTGTTTGATTTTGCCATTAACTTGAACTTTTTACAAAGAAGTGCTGAACGGTATTTTTCAATTCTAAAGATTTGATTTTGTGTTAAGAATTTACTACTAAACCACAAACATGCTTGAGATAATAAGCTGATGTAAAGCAACTATCTTAAGGTATATGTAAGTCTAATTTTGGGGTCTGAAAATACTACAAGCTTACTCAGCTTGTGCTATAACCAAATATTCTGGATAACAGATAGTATATATGTAACCATAGATATATGCATATATATACACACATATGTATACATATGTACACATATGCACATTTAAGAATTACTAATTTTTAGCCTATTAGACACTAAACATCACAATTTAATCTTTGGTGATGCAGAAAGCACTGGTATCCTGCAGAATCTTGCAGTCAAGTTTCTGGTTATGAATCAGTAAGCTTACTGATGAAATATAGTAGTGTCTGAGGGGAGAATTTCCTCCACTGGGCTCAGCTTATAGAACTGAGAGTACTAGAACTACAGCTAGAAGAGGTGGGAAGTATTGATTTTTTTTATTGCATCCATATGAAGTACATGCAATACAAAAAATTTAAGCTCTATTAAGCAACCGCAATATCCCTAAATAAAAGGTCTCGAGATTAGGCCTAAAGTGTACAGGAGACAAAATATTTCATAGGGTCCAAATTGAAAGGGACCTTAGCCATGAGATAGCAACAGTCAGATGTGTTCGTCAGCATTCCTACTCAGCACTGCTGTTCATGCATCTCTTAAATTTCTCTTTGTACCTGAATTTCTTTTATGAGCGAACTCTGCCAGATTAGTAAAATGAACTCGATACTTTTACATTTTAAGAATCTAAACCTTGTTACACAGTTCCCAACTCCCCCCATTTTAGATTATTACATCAGAAAGCCAAAAACACTTTTGAAGAAAAAAAGTTTATTTTTATTCATGTATGCAAAGACAGTATCAGCAATAGGTAGAAGCATATTTCTAAGTTTAGAGTTAATTTTCCATTTTGAAAGATTCAGGACTTCATCTCTTTTACCCTTACTCTTTTAAATGCTTCACTCTAACACACACAAAAATTTATTCCCTTACTTTTCCTTAAGGTCATATTGGAATAATTAGAATTAGCTCTTTAGAATATAGGTATCACTTATAATAAGCTGGAGATTTAATCACAGAATGATACGTGTCAATGTTATAGCACCAAAAAAACTAGAGTTAATTTTTAAATGGACAAATTCAGGGTGCTTTCAATTTCTGAGGTGTAATAAAGCCCTCTTGGGAATTCTAAAGTTAAAAGACTCTTTTCTTCAGATTCAGAATGAAAATTTTGAGGAATTATAGACCCCAGTGGGCACTAGTAATATGGCTCATAGTAACTACACATTAAGTTAGAGTCTCTACATTTTAGGGAAGAAGCCACTGAAACAAAGGCCAGAAAGCCACTTTAAACTCATGTCTGTGGCAGATCAAATGATACTGATACAACTATTTACCTTAGAAAGGTATTATATCCCATTGCTACCGTTCCAGGGTTTGGCCCTTGAACTGCTCTGCTCATACAGCTACTTCCATTCCTTACATCACCAGTTCTAGAAGCAAACCTTCTGAAAGACAAGTGACAAACGCTGGAAAAGAAAGACCGGGTAGAGCAAAAGGGCTCTGGTGCTCTAGCTGTTTGTCACAATGTAAAATGAAGACACCACCTAATCTAGAAACAACGTTAACTTTTAACTCTAGCACATTCTTGAGATGTACTTATTAAACAACTTTTGTGGTTTAGAAATACCAAAACTACCTACTTTGACTCTTCTGGACATATTTTACTTTACAAAAGGAAGTATAACAGACTAAATCTATTTATAGCAAGTAACTAATATTCCAATGTTTTTATAAAAACAATTCCTTTCAGATACTCTGATTAACCTCTAAGTGACATAAAAAAGTTGCAGCATTCTTTAATACCAATATTTTGCACAATTTGACAAACAGCCAAGTTCAGCATTTCAAAGAAAAAAGTTTTTACAAAAAAGACGAATGGTGACTCATTGAGAAGCTTATGTACCTAGTAAAGTTTAGTTTGTCTTGGATTCTTTAAAAAATTAGGCCCAGAATTTTAGTTATCCTAATTACTACCCTTATCAAATAGGATTTATATATGTGGATTCTAGATAAAAGATAAAATATTTTGAATAAACGTATGACCCACTGATTGGACTGTTTGCTTTGAATCTGTTTTACTGGGTTTAGATAAGACGACTTCAATAAAGTTAACTATATATTGAGTTCCACTGATTAAAAATGCAGTTTTAAAAATTCTGCTTTTGTGGTAAATTTCTAGACAAATCATAAATGCAAAGCTCAATATTGTAAATACTGTACTGCTCACAGGTACTTGTTGGAGAAGTGAAATGCTTGTATTCAGACTATCAAAATTCTGACCTTTCAATATAGGGTTTTAAAAACTTTTTTTTGAAAATCAGTATTTGCTTTTAAATACTTAAAATGCTAATTTTTAAAAAATCCTTGCAGATAAATCTTAAAGTTTCTTTCAGTCTCAATTATTTTTTACTTTCAACTATATATTCAACACAGAACCAGTTTCTAAATAAACATCTAATGAAGAACAGTTTCAATTTAAGATAAAACTAGAGAGTCTAATAATACAACTTATACAGAAAGTTTGAGTATGATTTACCAAAATTCAGAATTTCTATAATAGTGGAAAACTTTTAGCTTAATATTCAAAACCAGCAACTTCCCATGAAACTACATAGCCAGGAGGATCAAACAGATTTAAGCATTGCCCGACTTCTTCTAAAGTGATGCACTCTTTTATCCTGGAAAAGATAGAAAGAGTCCTTTTACTTTACTGAAAACTTCTGATTACTACTATAGATCTGAAAGTTGTCAAAAACTTAAACCACTTGTTTTGGGTCTAAACATTAAAAATAATGAGAAAAAAGATTATCCTTTTTGGGAAGCATTCTTGAACACAGGGATAACATATGTACTGAGATGCCTAGTTTTATTAAACAGTTTAGTTAAAAAAGAAATCAATTTTAAAAAAAGAAATCCCAGTAAACTCAGAAATAACAGGACTTAGACTCAATATAATTTTATGTACTTCTTAATAATTTTGCAGTAATGTCCCAAAGACAGCTGGTAGAAAATGTAATTGTAAAAAATACTGCTTTCACTAACTGAACTGCATCTAATAGGAACCACAGCTTGCGAACAGCTCTCCAATCTGAAATTTCCTGTTAGGTTGAAAGATGTAAGTTTTGGCATTTAAAGACGTATCATTAACCTGTGAAGATGTATCATTCTTTAGAAAGGGAAGAGAAATATTTAAAATACATGCAAAACTTTCTTATCACTCTATGTTGCCTACAGATGTGCAGACAGAAAAAAGTGAGAGGCCTTAAGAGGAGGAGTGGGACTGAGCAAATGAGTAATAACATAATAGTATTTTATTTTCTACAAAGGTAACTGTGCCCTTTTTCTAGGACTTCAGTTTCATTGTCATATAAATAAAAGTGGCTTCCGTAAGTTACCTAATCTGTCAAAAGAGTGATATCCTATTTAGCTTAAAATCTAGAAAACTGGTCACCAACATGTATCTTCAGAGATCATGCAGGAAACAAGATTATGAAAGGACTAGAGAATTAAGACAATGAAGAGTGGAATTAGCTATGGAAATAGTAAATACATTCAAAATACCTCATGCATTCATATGCAATACAACACGCAGTCAATCAAAATAGGTCTAGATGTCAGACAACTGCAGGATGCCAACTTCTGATTCCTCTCCCAAACAAGCAGAAAACTCTGGGAGTTTAAAGGGAGTCTTTTTCTAATTCCAGGTGAGAACTCAAGTTTAAAAACTATTTTCTGGACTGGGCATGGTGGTTCACGCCTCTAACCCCAGCACTTTAGGAGGCTGAGGCAGGAGGATCACTTGAGCCCAGGATTTCAAGACCAGCCAGGGGCAATATAGTAAGATTCTGTCTCTTAAAAAAAAAAATCTTTTTAACTAGCAAGTATGGTGGTGCATGTCTGTAGTCCTAACTATTTGGGAGACTGAGGCAGAAGGATCCCTTGCGTGCAGGAGTTTTAGGCTGTAGTAAGCTGTGATTGTGACACTGCACTCCAGTCTAGGTGACCAAGTGAGGTCACCTCAAAAAAAAAAAAAAAAAAAAAAGCACAAGACTACCTTCTGCTTTGAAAATCATTTAAGTACTACTGTAGAAACCTATGTAATCACCAGAATTTTGGGCAAGGCAAGCTGATGTACGATTCCAGTTCCTTCTTTTCTAAATTATACTATGTAGAATGAAGCAACTAGAGAACAAATGTCAACTTTAAGTATGTTTACTCCCTGTTACGAAGATGTTAAGAGCTTAATTCTGCAATATGGGCTCTACTCTTCTACATTATACAGGAGATCCGTAATATAACCCTTTAAAAAAAGCTTAAGCTTCATCCTATATCCATTCACAGATGGAAAAAAAAGCTGGTCTACTTTCTGTTTTAAGACACAAAGTGATGGTTAAACATTTCCTTTTGAAAGTAAAGTGTGTAGCCAGTTTTGACAAATTCTGGCAGTTCCACTAAAGGTTAAACATGACTTAGCAATTCCATTCCGAAGTATATACGCAAGAGAAATAAGAACATATGTTTACATAGTAACTTGTTCATGAATGTTCACAGCATTATTTCTAATAGTTAAAAAGAGGAAATAATCCAAATGTCTTTAACAGATGAACAGAATGAGGTAATAGCCATAAATAAAAAGAAATGAAGTTCTGATGCGTGCTAGAATACTGATGAGCCTTGAAAACATTATATGTTGAGTGAAAAAAGCCAGTCACAAAAGGCCACATTATGTATGATTCCATATACACGAAATGTCCAGGACAGGAAAATCCTTAGAGAAAGTAAATTAGTGGTTGCCTAGGGCTGCACAGGATGGGGGAAAATGGCAGGTGACTGCTAAGGTAGGGGGGTGATTTTTGGGGTGATTTAGTATTCTAAAATTGATTGTGGTCATGGTTACACAACTTTGAATACATCAAAAAACAGTGAAATGCAAACTTTAAATAGGTAAATTGTATTACTGGTATTTCAATTATATATTTCAATAAACCTATTATTTAAAAAACACCTTCCCTTTACTAACCATAATATTTCTCTCCCATTGGACTGACGAAATTAGTTATTTTTCCTATTCACAGACTTAGAACTACAGGGACCCAGAAACCTTTAGTTCTGTACCTTCTCATTTTAGACTTGTAAAAACTGAAGTCTTAATAAGATTTATCTATACAACATGGATAGAAGGCAGGATCAGAAATCAGATCTTTCTGGAATTCAACTACCCACATTCTCTTCCACTTCACCAACTGTTTCAATCAACCTCCACTTCTTTCCATTCAACATTTTACTGCTTCACTTTACCCCTTTTCTCCCTTCACACTGTTCAAGTGTATCTTCTGACTAAACAATTTTTCTTCTCTTTAATCCAATATGCATGTATTTTTTTATTTTTATTTTTTTGAGACAAGGTCTCACTCTGTTGCCCAGGGTCTCACTCTGTTGCCCAGGCTGGAGTACAGTGGCACAATCATGGCTCAATGCAGACTCAACTTCCCAGGCTCAAGCAATCCTCCTACCTCAGCCTCCTCTGGAGTAGTTGGGACTACAGGTATGCAACACCACAACTGGCTAATTTTTGTATTTTTTGTAGATACAGGGTTTTGCCATGTTGCCCAGGGTGGTCTCGAACTCCTGAGCTCAAGCAATCCACCCACCTCAGCCCCCAAAAGTGCTGGGATTACAGGTGTGAGCCACTGCACCCAGCCAAGATCTGCTTTCTGTATCTAAAATTTTCTTTTACTATTTGGTCAAGCCAGTAAACTAACTCTCTTCTCTGGTAAACCCTTTCAATTGCAAATTTCTGCTGAAGGATTCTTCCCTAAAGGTAACTACACTGTATCAGGGTTCGAGTGCAGAAAATACACTGCCAGGTAAAACCCACTCTGGTTTACTGTGTTATAGTCAAATGCCAACAGTTCAATTAAACGCTCTTAAGAAATCTCAAAATACGTATACCACAAGGAAAACAGATACTTTAAATCTAACAAGTGTGCTTTTAAATTATGCATACTGTTCTTTTCATACCTTGAAGTAGTCATCTTGAGTAACAACAGTGTTTCTCAGTCTGTTCTCTGGATTAAACAGACAAGATACCACTGTTTGTATGCTTCGGTCCACAGATTTCTGAAACACAGAAGTTTTCAGTAATGTAAAGACGATTCTCTTTCACTCACTCTGAATAAGGGTTTTTTTTTTTTTTTTTTTGATGGTTTAATGAACATATTACTTTATTTCTAAAGAAATGCAAAAACGCTAGAAGAGGCTGGAAGTGGTGGCTCATCCCTGTAATCCCAGCACTTTGGGAGGCCAACACAGGAGAATCACCTGAGGTCAAGAGTTCAAGATCAGCCTAACATGGCAAAACCCTGCCTCTACTAAAAAAAAAAAATACAAAAATTAACTGGGTGTGGTGGCAGGCGCCTGTAATCCCAGCTACTCAGGAGGCTGAGGCAGGGAGAATTGCTTGAACCCAGGAGGCGGAAGTTGCAGTAAGCCAAGATCACACCACTGCACTCCAGCCTGGGGAAAACAGCGAGACTATGTCTCGCAAAAAAAAAAAAAAAAAAAAAAAAAAAAGGAATTCATAAAAATGTGATTCATAATTCTTACCACGTATCACTCAGTATGCAAGTTTTCTGACAATCAAAGATTTTAGAACCTCAGTGACAGAATACTGGTTTAAAAAGCTGAATTTGTTAAATCCCTAAGTGAACTCCAATGTTTCAAGAAAAAATACTAAGGAGAAAACCTGACAATTATACTGTAAGCTATTTTAATATTTATTTGCATTTTAAAATCGAGTATCAAATCAAGGAATTCACACTCCAACGGGACTTCTTCGAGTGTTATACATATTACCAGCACATCAACTACTTCCACATTCCCACTCATTTACATATATGATTCAAGAGTGATAGTATTATAGAAATTTGCTCTATTGATAAAAAGAAACAACCCTGCCTAATTCAATATTTGAATAATTACTACTAACTTCACCACTGTTGGGAACTACTGCCATATAACGTTATATAGAGAATGCCACAAGTAATGTGTTTCACTGTTTAAGTAAATATCAAAACTGTCGTAAAAGAAAAGGTATATATAATTCGTACTAATTCCTCTTTTGAAGAGTAGAATTCTTGAGGAAACCCTCCCATAACATTCTGCCAAATCATATTAATATAACATTTATTGAAGTATGGTTTTTAAAAATTAGTGGAACTGGAATATAGAAAAGGACTGCTGAATCAGAAATTTTATGTATACATTGAAAATTTGGGGTATCTGAAATTTCACCCACTTTTAACTGCTGAATAATAGTCAATTATTTAAGCTCTATAATTTATGGCTCCCATCTTTAAATTCTGGCAAAAATGCTTGCTTCTCAAAAAACCATTATTAAAACTAGAAAAAATAAATATGAAATATATATAAACAAAATTCGATGTTTGCCTTTTGTGGGCCATTTCCAGAGGGTGGAGTAGCTTCATGAACTGAGCATTCATTTGGCACAACTTCAGCTCCTGGATCAACTTCATTACAGTGGTAGTTAACAGGTGAATAAGCCTATATTTAAAATAATGAAAGTGTAATTAAACAGATACACAGATATGTTTAAAAGCCACTTATTCTTCAAAAAGGTGAGCTGGTATCCAAAGTTTCAATGTAGGTTGTGTTAAAAATCAATTACATTATTTCAGAAACTTTGTTTTAAATCAACAGTTGAAATACAGTAAGGCAGTCTTCTGTTTTAAAATGTCTTCTAAGTATCAAGATAATCAGAAGCACAAGGACTCTAAGAAACTAATGTAGTAAGGAAATGTTTGAGAATGTTAACACTTACTATATCCTTCAAACTGATGAAAGACAGTAGCTTGGGTGTTTTAGATGTAATACTCTTGTTTTATTCCTATTCTTATTTAACAGTAATTAACAGCAAAATATTTCTGTTCCTCTTCAACAATTTTTTTTATGGCTGGTAAAGCCAGAGGCAGATTCTAGGCAGATACATGCTAATTCTAAATCCACATTAATACTATCTTTCTTGAATTACATAGTCTATCAACAAGTAACTGAACACTTATCATTATCTAGACCAGTCATTGCTTAAGCACACAAAAACCTGAGAGAAAAAGGCACTGCTGCTCCCATGGGAGTTTCTAATTGGGTTAAAAAGTAACAAAATGTAACACATTAATATAAAGAACTATTTAAAAAT
This sequence comes from Mandrillus leucophaeus, assembly GCF_000951045.1. Lineage (NCBI taxonomy): Eukaryota > Metazoa > Chordata > Mammalia > Primates > Cercopithecidae > Mandrillus > Mandrillus leucophaeus. The sequence continues at coordinate 2,690,615 of NW_012101876.1, read as the reverse complement.
ATAGGCATATATGACATGGGAAAAAATCAAGAAATATAAACAAAAAATAAAATAAAATAAAGAACAGGAATTATATGTTTCGGTAATTCACTTTACCGGAGGTACAACATAGCTCCTTTGCTCCCCAACAGGCCACTGTGGCGGAATCTTAAAAAAAAAAAAAAGGAAGTCAAAATTATTCAAATATTCCTACACATTTTCAAAAACACATGAGAAAACAATATTGAAGTACTTTTCATGCTGGCTCCTTTGTTGTTATAGGAAACAGAATGGAAAAAAAGAAGTACTTTATGTTTCTAATCCCTGATGTTCTTGTTGTTACTTCTATTATGTAAAACCTCACCTTTTCCCCAATTTTCGGGAGTTGGCGTTGTGGAAATCTCAGAGATATTAGTTGCTTGAATTTATTACCATAGATATGATTATGGGTTATATATACAGTCGTATCTATGTAAAGAGACTCACAGAACTATTACTGTGAAGCAGCCAGCTAAAATAGAAATAGAATTTGAATTATGTGCTCTAAGAATTGGATAATTTATTTCACTCTAGCTCCCTAAAAAATTGATGAAAGTCAGTCTGGCTGTTTCAGCTATTTGACAGCAAAAATGAAAAAATACATGCTGAAATACAGAAGGGGACACCGAATCTCATAAAACTGTTGTAAAGTTACTGCTAAGTATATTCCTGTCAAAACATTATTCCATTACTTCTAAATAATACAGAGGTCTTAATTCTAGACTAATTTTTTTCTTAAATTTTAGGTACATTTCACTAGTTTAAAATGACAAACTATTCAGTCAATTTGTATAAACAAGTTAAAGGCCTCAACAAAATCTGAAAGTAAATCATTTTACTCCCTCCTAAATTACCTGATAATTATATACAGGCAACTGATATCCAGTGATGACCTGAACGGGTGAATTTGGGTAAGTAGGATATGCCTGAAAATAAAGTTTACAGAAAGAATGAATAAGATAAAACTTTTTTTTAAATTAGAAAGAAATATTCCCAACGTAACAAAAATATGAAAACTTTTAAAATATTATTTTTCCATATACAATAATGCAGAATTCTAAACGACTGACTTTATGAAGAAAGAAATATTATCTGTCAAGTGTTACCCTTTGGGTGGGGAGGGGGAACAAATGACAAAAGAAGTGACTATTTCACCAGGCAAAGTTTATCTTATTTATACTGTGTATAATCCCACCCAGATGTTATTTCTTACACTGATGATAAGGCTCTATTAAGACAGATTTCAATGCAAGTTAAATTAATACATTCGCTATTTCTTTGTTAAAATACTTCTAGACAGTTTTGTATTTGACAGTATTACAGGGTAATATGTAGTCTTCCTACAGTTATGGCTTTTTCTGTACTTAATTTCGAAAACCTAAGAGCTGTATATAATCCAAAACTGGACGAGACAGTATAATGTCTTATATTTTTCAATAAATAGTTATTGATTGAAAACATATAGGTGGCAGCATACATGAATACACCCAGATTCAGTAATGGCTCACAGTAAATGTTAGAAACAAATAGGGCTTTTTTTTTCTAGCCATTGTTCACAGAAGGAGAAAGAAGAAAAGGTATACCCTACACATTTCAAGTACACGGAAAATGTCAATGAATAAGAGCCACTGAAGAACTATCTCACTATTATTTTCCAGCAAAGAAAATGTCTTTTAAACTAAGACATAAGTAACATGAACTAAGAAGAAAATAAATGTTATTTATCATCAATAAGTGATAGCATGTCAAATCCTACTTTAAATATCAAAGTAACCAGGATCAGAGAAATTATATGCCAGAAACTCACAGGATTTATATAGTAAAACACATCAGAAATCTACCCATTCCAGAACCAGAATATATCCAGAAGTCAGCAATTTATATGAGGTGGCATCCGGAAACCATTGCAAATAAAAGAATAGCTAGATGATTTGCTAACCTTAGAGAAAAATAAAGTAGACAGACACATAACGAGAGCTGCTTTCAAATACTTCAGGAAACTAGCTACATGGGGGGAAAAAGGAAGAGATTTCTTCATGGGTCTACAGAGGTCATTTCTAAGATAAAGACAAAGTATACAGCAGATCTTTAGCTCATATCAAGAACAACACTTAGAAATTTCTAACAAAATAAATTTCCCATTACTCAAAGTATTCAAACAGGGATGCTATTATCACTTATATGGAAACTGGATATAATTCCAGAGGGTAAAATGACTACAATAAACAAGAGAATAGGAACATAAGCAATTCTTACCTGAACATACTGAGTTATAGGATTCATCGTGGTTGGGGGCTGCATGTAAGTTTCAGTGTTTGGATTAGTCCAGACATTCTGAAACTGTGGTGGAGGAGGATGATTAAAAACCAAAGGACGTGGCTGCACATGATAAGCACCTTTTTAAAAAGCAAAAATAAAAAGCCTACTTTTAGTTCTTAGAAAAGCTACATGTGTCAACAAGAACAATTTCTCTTTGTACTCACATAAATTTTGTTTCCTGATTGCAGGGCCCAGCTTCAGCTTTTTACCATGGAAATTTATCTGTGACTGAAAATAAAACAGTAACAGAACTAGAATCAATTTTCAAGTCTTTACTTCCAAGACTTGGGTGAACACCTAAAGTCTTCTAAAGTTCCTATTATCATAGAAGATCAGTGATAACTACACACCAAATTAAAATTTGTCATCATGAAGCTACCTCCCTTACTTCTCTATCAGTGTCAAGAGGCATCAAGTGAAAGTTGATCAAAAACTTTTCATCACCCTGCCCTGTCTCCAACCCTTCCCATCTGTAGTTCATGAAACTAGGTGCCCAGTCAAAAATAAACAGGTTCTAACATATCATGTGAGATTCCTCTAAGTTTGGATTTTAAACAGAAAGTGTATCTTCTTCCAAATTTTATACAAGACTGAGTATATCACTCAACACTAAACACTGTATCAATAAAACAAATGATATTTTTCTATTAGATTACTTACTTCTACTATCTTCTGCACATCCACGTCATTAAAAAATGAAACAAATCCATAGCTATAAAGGCAGATAAATGAAGTATAAAATCACCATCATACAGTACATGGTTCAGAACTTCTACAATATACAGAAGTGATGACTAAAAGATGAATAATATACTACGGTATTTGTTAAGATGTACATGATAGATCCTCTACAAATACTGCTTTTTCTTAATCTGAACTATGTCAAAATGTGCTAAGATTAGTGTGAAAACTTTATTGATTGACAAGTAATTCGTATCTGTGAACCTGAATTTAACTTACTAAGACAAGGTGGTTAAAATTTAAGATACCGTGCAATGTATGAAGAAAACAATTCTTTGAGAAAACTGATTCCATTTGTATGAAATGAAGATTGAAGATATTAAAAAACAAACAGAAAAATGATTAAAGAACTGGCAGTAAACTTTTACCCTCTACATGAAAGAAATTAACACAGCAACAAATTTCATTTATGTAAGCATCAGAATACCAGTTTTGAAGTCTTCTCTGATACTCTATACGTGGCTAGAGTTCAGATATTTTTGCTAAAATTACTCACCCTTTGGACACACCAGTTCGATCAGTGATTATCTTCACTTCTTTCACTGAACCATATCTAGCAAAGAAGCTTCTAATCTCAGTTTCATCCATCTATGGAAAAGAATTGAACTTCAAGAGTAAAAACTCAGCATTCAAAAATTTCAATTTTATTAAAAAGTTTGATGATGTGAAAATTTCTCCCCCTTTTGTCCCCAAATGACCAGTAGCTCTTTGTCAAAGATATTTTTAGTAGCTATGGGACAAACATAAAACCAATTCTAAACCTCCATGAAGTACAAAAAAACCTTAAGTTTGTAACAGGGCCCAAATCCCATTATTCATAATGTATTGTAACATAAAAATGAGGTATGAATACAATACCCTAACATCAATTCCTCCAACAAAAACAGTGTTTGGCATGATTTTGCCTTCTGGTAAAACATAGCCTTGGCTGGTTGCAGCTGATGAGGACTGGGTGCTGGCTTCTCTGGAGATGGTTGAGTTTGGAGTTTCAGGATTTGCAGCAGACTGTAATTTGGAAAGTAGACATCATAATTAGATATACAGGAAAAACCCATACATAATGTGAAATATAACTTTTGTTTTCTAAGTATAAAGTATTTTATATAAATTACTTTCATTTGTAAGTTAGTTCAGGCTCAGGATTTAAACTCATCAGAGTAGATTAGCATTGAATTTTAACAAAAGGATATAGTGCTTTCTTTTTTTTTGAGACAGAGTCTCACCCTTGTCACCCAGCCTGGAGTGCAATGGCGTGATCTCGGCTCACTGCAACCTCCACCTCCCGGGTTCAAGCGATTCTCTTGCCTCAGCCTCCCGAGTAGCTGGGATTACCAGTGCCTGACAACACACCCGGCTAATTTCATATCTTTAGTAGAGATGGGGTTTCTCCACGTTGGCCAGGCTGGTCTCCAACTCACGACCTCAGGTGATCCACCCGACTTGGCCACCCGAAGTGCTGGAATTACAGGCATGAGCCACGGCGCCCAACCAGGATACAGTACTTTCTTAAACCCAGTACTGCTCATTACCAAGTCTTGTACAATGCTGTGGAAGAATACTTAGTTATTTGTGAAAATACTATGTGAATTAGTTTTAAAAAACCTCAAAATCAGAAAGTTCAGATTTGTAAAAATTAACATTAAAATCATCCTGTTCTATATTCATAAACAACTTTTCATTTTACTGAGTACACTAATAAAAAGGACGACAAATCTTAAAAAAAAAAAAACCTCTAAAAAGCCACAGCAAAAAGAAAATAAGCCTCAAAGTTTTAAACCAATTTGTCTTGCTTCGCCTTTTTCACCAAAATAACATGAATTTTTACAATTTTAGCACTCCCTGTGTTAGCATGCCTGCTTTACTTTAGGAACGAATCATGGAAACATTATTTGCTCACATGTCATAGCTCCTTCTAAAAAAAGGGTTATAATCCTCATCCCTAATGCTAGGGTGTTCAAAGCATCTTTTGAAATAACATTTTTCTTCCTCAGTAACACCAAATCAGTCCCACTGATAATTCTAATTTTCACAGTAGGCAGATATAAATGATACCATCTTTATTTTCAGATAAAGAAACACATACATATAACTCATTATTTTTCTGGATTTTGATCTGAACTGTCTTTATTCTTTCCGCTGTAGACTCTAAGGCTAATGTAAAATTTTCTCAAGTAGAATTTGTAAGTAATATGTATGTCGGAGAAACAATATAACATAGTGGAACAAAAATTAATTTAGTCAGGAGAACTAGGTTTATGTCCCTTACAGGTAAGTGGTTATAGGCCACTTACTTGCCAGCTGTGTATCTCTGGGCAAATTGCTTTGAGAATGAAATGAGATAACATCTGTGAATTCATTTCGTAAAGTATAAAGTGGTATGCCAATGTAAGTTAGTATCCTGTTATTTAAATTTATTTTCAGTAGATTTTTTTTCAAGTTTCTTTTTTGGCTTTACTATTTTAGCTGACTTATTTTGAAGATACTTTTAATTAATAACTAATTGAAACATCAGGAAACTATGAATCATTATTAATTTAAAAATCATTGGTGAAGTGCCCGTTGACTACAAAAGGTAACTACAAAAGGCTGCAAAAGAGAAAGCTATTCCACACATACCTGTTTGAAAGAAAACAAAAGACAAAAGAGCACAACTGTATATCTTTTTGAAAGGCACAGTAATTTTATAGGAATTAGTAAGAAAGTAGACTTCCTGCTTTGTTAATTAGACGCTAGAAGTTACTGATTCTACACAGCTTTACTAGAGATGAAATCTAAGTTGTCAAATCAATTAAAGCTGAGTTTATTGCTTTTCTCTATTTGCGCTTATACTTGCTATTTTGGGTTTGTAACTAAGTAATTCCCAATTCTTTCCTTTAATAGTGGTATTTCGTGACAATGATGTGGAAGAAAAATTTAAAAACTATTTCTGAAGTTTTTCCTTTCTAAAAATGTCTTACGTTATCGTTTTTCTAAATGACATTAAGCTGCATATCTTAAACTATAAGGAACTTGATGAGATTTCCCCTTCCTATAGACAATTCACCAATCCCTTCTCAGCTCATTCAGAAATCCCAAACAGAATAAAACAAAACAAAATAAATTCTGAAATTCTTGTAGTTTCTTTTCTCCTTTTCAATTCCCCCTTGATTTGTGGATGAACTTTGGATATATATATTTTGTTATAAACAAGCTATATATACAGTATTGTCTCTGCACCATAGTTTGGATGTATTTTAATCTAGAAGTGTAACATCTGGCAGAAAACTGTCAGATTATAAGAACTGATGATAATGCACTGATTCTCAACTGGGGAAGATTTTTGAGCCCCGGGGCATTTAACAATGTTGAGAGATTGGCTGTCACACCTGAGGTGTATTCCTGGCATCTGACGGGCTGAAGGCCAGGGATACTACTGCACATCCTACAATGCAAAGACAACTTCCTACAACAAGGAATTATTTGGTCCAAAATTTGAATAGGGTGTGGTTAAGAAACCTTGTGACAGTCCCACAAGAATTGAAGAGGAAAATTATTGTTTGGGAAGGACCTGATTTCCACTGTTCAGTAAAGTAAGTCTTTTCAGGACCTCAGTTTCCTTGCTTGAAAATGAATGGTTGGAAAAGATCTCTGGTGTCTAATTCTCATACTCGATACAAGAGTAAAACGGATACTTGGAGACGACAGTAGTTTCAAAAAGAGTAAAAGAGGCATTTGACATTATAGGAAGTCTGACTTTGGCTTGGATCTTACAAACTGGCTGCCTGCTTAACTGGAATCGTAAATACAAAATTCATTGAATCATTTTAACAGTGTAATAACGTCTTAAATTAAGGAGACATCATCATGTCCTAGTCCTCAGCCAGCAGGTGGCGCTCAAAGCTAACAAAGTAAGCAATGTACTTCATTTTTACCATGGCTTGATTAGCAGGGATTGTTAAATTCCTACTGTATTTACACATAATTAAAGTGTACATATAAAAATCCACAATCAATAGACAACGTTTGGTGAAACTATGGCCAAAAATATAAATGAATGCTTAGGATAAGCAAAAGCTTAATTTTAAAGAAAATATCATCGTAACTGTCAATAGCATCCTGAAACCAAACTGCATTAAAGAAGTAATTTTCTTAATCATACCTTCAAGTGAGTTGGTGAATTTTGAAATGAGAAATGCTGGAACAGTTAACAGGGGTGAGCTTCAAGACCATCATATACACAACTGTCATTGTTATTTATATCAAACATATTCCTTGTTATATTTGGACAACGAAGTGACAAAGACAGCTAAAAACTGGAAAAAATTATTTGAACTCCTGGGATGTCAGCGTCTTTGACTGTATTATCTAATTCAATTACTATGTGAACATGTAAGCAAATTGAGATTTATATAAACTGACCAGGAAAAAGGCTATAATTTGTAGTTATCAAAGTTACATTCACACCAATAGAAAGAAGAGAATAAACAGAATGCTAAAATTAAGAAAATATGACACGAAAATCAGAATCAAAACTTTAAATCCAAGAGAAGAGTCTTGGGGAGCTGGAGGTGGGAAGGATGAAATTCAAGCAATAAACAATCCTGGCAAAACTAAGCAAGGAAAAGCAAGAAAGCAAAAAGATATATGAAACCTGAGAAATGGGTTATGACCACAGATTATAAAACAATGCTATGCATAAACTCGATAGGAATAAATTTGGAAATCAACGACGTGATAAACTTGTAGAGAAATTTAAATGTTTACAAAACAATCTTGAGAAAGAACACCCAATGATACCTGGCTCAGTTTCCCTGGGAATTCTTTCAACTTGTAAAGAAATAGATAACTTGGGTATATGTGTGTGTGTCAGAGAGAGGTGCACACACACACCAGACACCGGAAATAAAGATAGAAGACAGAAGAAGAGATTAAGAAATTCAAACACTTTTCTTCAATTTTCAAAGAGGAAAAAAATATTTCTCAACGCATTTTACAAAGCTAACAGTATATAAGTAACAAAGCCTCATCAAGATGAGCCATCCCTGCCCTCAACACAAATGCAAAATTCCAGCAGTATATATAGTTTACACTGGGAATGCAAGAATATTTCATAGGATATTGTTACTTTAATTCGCCATTGAAAAAGCATTTGATAAAATGCAGCATTCATTTTAAAATTATTTAAAAATCCAAGTAAAACAGAAATAGAGGTATCTTATTTTCTATCAATCTAATTTTGCCCTATCATTAAGCTTAAAGTGAAATACTAGAGTCATTTCCATTGAAATTAGGAATAAGGGCACCTCCTTATTAATACTACATATTTTTTCCACTACGTATGACAAAGGTGAACATTAATACAGTTTTTATGAATAAATACAAAATTAAAAAGGAAATTTAAAAAGCTAATGATCAATGATCAACTTCATCGATGATTTCAAAAAGTGCACATCAACATAGTAAAATATTTTCCAGCTCTTAGGTTGACGATTTAAAAAAATCCTAACACCTTTCATCGGGAAGGGTGTGAAAAAGAGATCACTGTCCACACCATCAGTGGGAAAATACTGATACATGCTTTACCAAGAGTAGCTTGGAAAAGGTGTATCATTGTTTGATAGGCGGGGATACTCATCACTATACTAATGAGGGGAGTAACTTAAAATTGTTACCAAAGGGGCAAAACGCTTTCACCCAGCAATTCCACTTACAGCAATTCATCTCAAGGAATTAATAATACAAGCGTGCCAAGATATTTACACAAGGATATTCAGAGCATTTTTTTTTTTTTCCCCCAGACTGAGCCTCCCCTCTTTGTTTCCTAGGCTGGAGTGCAGTGGCACGATCTTAGCTCACTGCAACCCGCCTCCCAGGTTCAAGTGATTCTTCTGCCTCAGTCTCCCGAGTAGCTGGGATTACAAGTGTGCACCACCACGCCCAGCTAATCTTTTTTAGTAGAGACGGGGTTTCACCATGTTAGCCAAGCTGGTCTCGAACTCCTGACCTCCTCAAGTGATCCACCCGCCTCAGCCTCCTAAAGAGATTACAGGCGTGAGCCACTGCGCCCAGCCTGATAGTATTAATACTGAAAAGGTATTCATCATAATGGAATTCGGTAAAATGATGGTATAATTTTAAACATATACTGAAAATTAAAATTATCTTCAGAATAATGCCCACATCAATTGAAAGATGCAAGTTGTAAAATACTATTATGCAGCACGGTGTAACCCTTGCAAAAGTTGGTCCATTTATATGCAATATAAGCATAAAAATAATCTGGAAGGGCATACATGTATCAAAATTTAACGGCTATAAGTGTCACGATTAAGACAGACTGCTATTTTCTTACAGTGATTGTTTTCAAATGAGTAAATAGGCTACTTTCATAATCAGAAAAAAATCCAATGTAACTATTAGGATTCCTTTATCTCTAAAAATGAAAAGTATTATAATAAATAATTACTTATAACTCAAGGTAATTAATTTTTATTAGCATGGATAACTACATGTTGTACAATTACACATAATCTTTTTATTTTAATGTTTATACATGGTAATAAAAACTGTGTATAAATTTCCTCCCTTTATCTCTAAAAATGAAGAGACTGAGAATTATCAATGCAGACACACACATAGCATGTAATACTCGCGTTCGTGACTCAGTGGCTGGTCACCGTGTTCAGAGCCGCATCTTGTGATGGCGCTGAACCAACGCTAGGCATTTACCAAACTCACAGAAACGCACACCCAACACTATCTACCAAATGGACATTTTGTCAAAGATTCCTGTTTATCGAGAGGGAAAAAAACTGTGCCCAGAGTTCAAAAATTCTAAAATTCTCAATGGTAACTACTGAAACCGACCTCGCGCCACAAAGATGGCGTCAGGCGAGCTTTTGTGCCTGTCGCCGCCGCACGAGGGAGCTGCCATCAGCAAGTCCCCAGCAGCTGACAGGTGAGAGGAGACCAGAAGCACTTCCGGCCCAGCCCCCCCTTAGCTAGCGGGCCCTGCCTTCAGGACGCCTCACACACCCCACGCTGAGGCCCCCACAAACCCCACCCCGTACAGAGACCGGGAGGGAACAACTTCCTAAGGAACCTCCGACGCTCCGAGTCTAAGGAGGCAAGTCCCTCAGCAGGCCCGCCGCCATCTTACAGAGCCACGGGGAGAGCGCCAGAAGAGAGGCTGGCAGGGCGGG
>NW_012101876.1:2676892-2679531 GCF_000951045.1 Mandrillus leucophaeus | reverse complement strand
CACACACATCACCCCCAAAACACCCTTGAAATAAGAATGCATACTGAAATATATGGTATAGTTTACAGAAATGAGACTCTAATGTGTCTAGGCTGTAGTTTCAAAATGGCTTCTCGAAGGCATAGGGTTAGCGCAATCACTGTTAGCTTTACACTCACCCCAAAATCTTTTTAAATGCCTACATAAATAAATCGAAGCAAGTCTGGAAAACGGAAGGAGGCATCAACAGGCCAAAAACTTGGACTCTTTTCATCAAGTTTGAGATAGAAGGGGTTGGATGGGAGGAAATGCCAGTTTGACATACAGGATGTTTGTTCTTTCAAGAAATAGTTACCGAGTGCCTGTAATTACCAGGTACTGCAGATGCAGGAGTGAACAGAATAAAAGAATATGTTTTTGCTCAGGGATCTTACATTTTAATGGGAGAATTCACCTAGGCCTTACAGGAAGGCGCTAGGCCTGCCTAGAGAATTCTAGAACATTCTCAAAGTCAGAGCAAGGGCCTAGAGCAGGATGAGCTGTGGGCCAGGTGGTGGAGCCAATCACGAAACTTTGGGAACCACTCCAGCACCTTGGTTATACACACAGGGCTAAGTGGCTATGACCTTTATCCGCAAACTTCACTTTCATACTGACGGAAAGCATTGAAATGTTACTTTTTGAGCTGGCAAACGGTGGACTTCCATAGCGTGAGAAGTGTCTCATTACTAACACCTAGTAATGCGGGATAAAAAAAATAACGTTTTATTTTAAATATGCAGCTAAACCCATAAGAAAAGAAGGGAAATTCCAAGTACTAAAAATAAACTGAAAACCAGAGCAATTACTTACTCAACTGATTCTTCTCCTGCCGAGGATATGGGGGCTGGGCTGTAGGGTAGCCAGTCATACTAGTTTGCCCAGGACTTAACATGGTTTTAGCACTGAGAAATTCCTATGTCCCTAAGGAAACCAGAAGGGTTGGTCATCCTAGTTGTGGGCAAAGGGTTATTACTCTCTCTAACCTGAGGTCTGGATGTTTAGTGGTAGGAGGTAAGGGCTCACGGTGGGAGCTGGAACTGAGTACTCTGCCAAACGCCATTGTCCCTAAAATCCTTAGGAAAAGGATGGAGTAGGGAAAATGTAGAACACTCATGGCGAGCAGATAGGAAGCTTGTCCCATATCTGGGTGAAGAAAATACATATTTAACGCTGATTAAATTTTGAAACCCTAGACCTGCATTTCATCAAAGTTTGGAGTTTAAATCCATAACATATTATTGGAATCCCCAAACCAAGAAATGGATCCTCCTGCACCATCACCCTCTCTCCTGCCTAAAGAGATCTCAGACATGGGGCATCTAGAATGCCTGGCAGAAGCAAACAGAAAACCGACTTGAATGAATGCTTCTGCAACCTAGGCTGAAAGTGATTCTCATAAGAAAATGACCCTTTAATGATAAGCTCACAATAAAAAAATTATACAACACTACTTACCTTGAATAAGAATGGCATACAAAAAAGAAAGTTAAAATGTCAAAAACTTACAGAAGAAGCTTCTTTTGGATTGTGTGTACGTGTTTTGATTTTGTTTTTTTTTTCTTTTTCTCACTTTTTTTTTCCCTCAACTTATTTGGGGTAATGCTGTCTCTCTCTATATATGTATATGTGTGCGTGCGCGCGCGCGCGCGTGTGTGTGTGTGTATAGATATATATATATATATTTTTTTTTTTTTTTTTTTTGAGACAGTCTGGCTCTGTCGCCCTGGCTGGAGTGCAGTGGCTCAGTCTCGGGTCACTGCTAGCCCCGCCTCCTGGGTTCACGCCATTCTCCTGCCTCAGCCTCCTGAGTAGCTGGGACTACAGGCGCCTGCCACCACGCCCGGCTAATTTTGTTTTTGTATTTTTAGTAGAGACGGGGTTTCACTGTGTTAGCCAGGATGCTCTCAGTCTCCTGATCTCGTGATCCTCCCGCCTAGGCCTGCCGAGGTGCTGGGATTACAGGCATGAGCCAATGCACTCTATATTTTTAAGTGATTGTTTTACTATTTTAAAATGTAAACTTAAAATATGAAGCTAATAAATAGCTTTACTCTCCTCTTGAATAATGCAAAGGCCTTTAGGATGTCTTAGCTCTACACACCCTCCCCTCTCTCAGTTTATAAGTTATTCACTATTTTAGTTCTGTCCTGGTTTCATCATATAAATTAGACATCGTTTTTTAGACCCGCCTACATATGTAACAACATTTTGCTTACCATTTATTTGCATATCACAGATCTTCCTTCTGAATCATTTTCCTTGTGCCTGCAGCAATGTCTTTAGAATTTCCTTGAACGACAGTGTGATGTGGTAAATTCTTGGGTTTTTTTCCACCTGAAATATTTTGATTTTTCCCTATTGTTTCATGATAATTCTACTGAATATATAATTTTAGGTTTACAAGTATTTTTTTTTTCCCCTCAAAATATTGAGCATATTTCTCTGTTATTCTCTATTTTCTATTGCTACTGAGAAATCTGCTGTCAGTCTTTTTGCTGTTTAAGACCAATTTTTCTTTGGTGTTCTGAACTTTCACAATGATGTAAGTAGATGTGGAGTTTTAAAAAATTTCTCCTGCCTAGGAGTTTTAAGACTTTCTGGATTTGTGTATTAGCTCT
>NW_012101876.1:2673823-2675732 GCF_000951045.1 Mandrillus leucophaeus | reverse complement strand
AGACTCTGTCTCAAAAAAATAAAATAAAAAATAACCTTGCAAAGTGACAAGAAGTTGGAGCCTGCAGTGAAATGTATCTGAGTACATTAGAATCATCTGGGGAATTTAAAAAACTTTATATGCCCATGCCTCACCCCAAACCAGTTAAATCAGCTGAAGGCAAGGCTCATAAGTCAGTATTTTTTTTCAAATAAATTTTCTCTCGTTACTCCAATATGCAGCCAAATTTGAAAATCGGTGCTATAGAGCCTTGCTACTCTAAGTGTGATCCTCAGATCAGCAGCTTCACATCACGTGGGTGCTGTAGATTCTCACGCCCCACCCCAAACCTACTGAATCAGAATCTGCATTTTAACAAGATCTCCAAATGGCTCATGTGCACATTGAAGATGAAGAAACATTGCCATAGAAAGCGCTTGTCATAAACAACTTGCCTCCCTGGATTTGAGTATCTTTCACCTTAAAAATTAAGAGCCTACTTTCTCAGCCGTTCTTGCAGCTACAGTTTGGGCAGGTGACCTACACAACAGCAATGAGATGCATCCATCCTAAATTTTGAATAGGGGACTAATGATGCCATAAAGAAGGGACTGCAGAGAATACTTTCTGGAGAAGAGTATCAACAGCAGCAGCAGCCATGGTATCAGAGCTGCAATGGCTGCTACTGTCAGTTGTGCAAGCCATGGTGTACTCAGTGCCAGCTGAGGTTTCTTCGCTCGACAAGTTCTGTAGCATGATTTTGTGTGCCATTCCTGGAGACAGCCTGGCTCTTTGGTTCATTTTGAGATTCTGTAAGCTAGTGACCCAATAAATTTTAATAAGTTCTTTTCCTGCTTAAACCAGCCAAAACTTCTGTGACTGTTGCTTGCAACAAAGCTTCTGGACTACATTATGTGATGAGTGAGGTCAGCCAAACTGCTTTTAAAAAGAAGGTTAACAGCTAAAAGATTTATGACTCTTTGCTGTGATTATGTAGCATAATGTCCTGCGATTGTGTCCAATCTTTAATAAGCTTCCAGTACACACAACAAATGTCTCATGTCAGTGGTGTTTTGTGAGGAGTATCAAGGACGCTCTCCATTGCAACATGGGATAGGGACAGCATGCTGATCCACAGCAAGATGACACATAGATGAAATAATTCAGCAGGAACAGTAGCTTACAGCCAAAAGTGACCTGGAAAAGCAAAAATCATAAGCTCAGTATTCCCAGCAAGATAGAAAGAAATATGTGCTATTCCAATTGCATGTAAGCAGATGTTTAAACCAATTCCATTTAAGTCTCAAGGTATGGTGCCTCGTCTTTTATTGGGCCTGTATTCATGTGGTCCAGCATAGCAACACACATCTCAAGTACACTTGTGCATACTTGCAGAGATATCTATCAACTGAGTAATGTTGCTTAAGCCCTGCTTTTTCACCTTTAACTCTAGTACCTGCGATAATAGTTTATTCATTCAAAACTTAAACCTCCTAAGCAGGTTGTCTGAATTTTGGAGTTGGTCTGAAGCAAACTAACATAATCTTCACAATGGCCTCATGTTACTTGCCTAAATATTTAACTGAAAAATGATTGACTTGTTAAAAGTAATAATATTGACACTAGGTACTGATACTAATATGCTACGTACTATGTACCAGGCATTATTCTAATTATTTTACTTCTACTAGTAGTTCATCTAATCCTCATAACAATAGTAGGTGCTATTATTATCCCAATTTTACAGAGAAGGAAGCAGAGGTGCACAGAGGTTGTATAACTTGACTGAGATGATAGTTGGTAAGTATCAGAGCTGAATTTAAACCCAGTCAGACTTTAAAGTCTGAGTTCTCAACCATTATGCTATATTAGCAAACTACATGGAGGAAGAAAGGGCTAATATAGTGGGACAAAGTTATGTATTAAATCT
>NW_012101876.1:2637353-2668868 GCF_000951045.1 Mandrillus leucophaeus | reverse complement strand
AAGAAGTTTATCTGAGATCAGAACTGACTGTATCCATTTCAGTGTGTTAAGATTAGTGACATAGTTCGGATCCATTCAGAAATAAATCTCTATATTGCTTCCTATGTGTGGAAGGTGTCTTTGAAGGCTGGTGTCTTTGAACACCTCTGCCAGTTCTTCTGTGCTCCTAAAGCCTACGGCTTTGGAAAGAAGGCTACGTTTATATAGGCACACTTGAACTTCACTTCTGCAAATCATTTTCAAGATTTTTGTTATATCTGCCCTGAGTCTCTATTATTATCTACCTGTTTTAAAAGTTAACTTCTTGTTGTCCTAAACAACAGTATTTGCAAGATCAGACTTACTGTTTTAGCTCCATTTTTTAACAATGACATTAAAATAAATACAGAACGATTAGAATTTAAAACAATGTTTGTTTATGCATGACCTCATACCACATTCTCCCAGGGCAGCGGGTAACATAGTTTTGGGAAACACTGTATTAGCAGAACTCTATAGAGCTTTAGATATGCAAAGTTAGGCCCAAGGGACTAAAGAGTAGAGTTTCAAATTGTTCTGCATAATAAATGAGAGTAATCACATTACAAGGGGAGAAATCAAGCAAGGCAGGGAAATTGGAAGTCCTGGAAGCTGGAGAAAAGAAATAACCTTGCAGGTCAGCATGTTAGCTCACGCCTGTAATCCCCACACTTTGGGAGGCTGAGGCCGATGGATCGCCTGAGTTCAGGAGTTTGAGACCAGTCTGGGCAATGTGGTGAAACTCCATTTCTACCAAAAATACAAAAAATTAGCTGGATGTGGCAGTGTGCACCTGTGGTCCCTGCTCCTCGGGAAGCTGAGGTGGGAGGATCATTTGAGCATGGGAGGTGGAGGTTGTAGTGAGCCAAGATTACCCCCACTGCATTCCAGCCTGTGAGAGGAGCCGGGCACATTCCTCAGCCCCGGGCTCAAAACAAACAAGCCCAGTACAGGGGAACACAGGGTCTGGGCACAACACCTGGGTGACACAGTGAGACTCTGTCTCAAAAAAATAAAATAAAAAATAACCTTGCAAAGTGACAAGAAGTTGGAGCCTGCAGTGAAATGTATCTGAGTACATTAGAATCATCTGGGGAATTTAAAAAACTTTATATGCCCATGCCTCACCCCAAACCAGTTAAATCAGCTGAAGGCAAGGCTCATAAGTCAGTATTTTTTTTCAAATAAATTTTCTCTCGTTACTCCAATATGCAGCCAAATTTGAAAATCGGTGCTATAGAGCCTTGCTACTCTAAGTGTGATCCTCAGATCAGCAGCTTCACATCACGTGGGTGCTGTAGATTCTCACGCCCCACCCCAAACCTACTGAATCAGAATCTGCATTTTAACAAGATCTCCAAATGGCTCATGTGCACATTGAAGATGAAGAAACATTGCCATAGAAAGCGCTTGTCATAAACAACTTGCCTCCCTGGATTTGAGTATCTTTCACCTTAAAAATTAAGAGCCTACTTTCTCAGCCGTTCTTGCAGCTACAGTTTGGGCAGGTGACCTACACAACAGCAATGAGATGCATCCATCCTAAATTTTGAATAGGGGACTAATGATGCCATAAAGAAGGGACTGCAGAGAATACTTTCTGGAGAAGAGTATCAACAGCAGCAGCAGCCATGGTATCAGAGCTGCAATGGCTGCTACTGTCAGTTGTGCAAGCCATGGTGTACTCAGTGCCAGCTGAGGTTTCTTCGCTCGACAAGTTCTGTAGCATGATTTTGTGTGCCATTCCTGGAGACAGCCTGGCTCTTTGGTTCATTTTGAGATTCTGTAAGCTAGTGACCCAATAAATTTTAATAAGTTCTTTTCCTGCTTAAACCAGCCAAAACTTCTGTGACTGTTGCTTGCAACAAAGCTTCTGGACTACATTATGTGATGAGTGAGGTCAGCCAAACTGCTTTTAAAAAGAAGGTTAACAGCTAAAAGATTTATGACTCTTTGCTGTGATTATGTAGCATAATGTCCTGCGATTGTGTCCAATCTTTAATAAGCTTCCAGTACACACAACAAATGTCTCATGTCAGTGGTGTTTTGTGAGGAGTATCAAGGACGCTCTCCATTGCAACATGGGATAGGGACAGCATGCTGATCCACAGCAAGATGACACATAGATGAAATAATTCAGCAGGAACAGTAGCTTACAGCCAAAAGTGACCTGGAAAAGCAAAAATCATAAGCTCAGTATTCCCAGCAAGATAGAAAGAAATATGTGCTATTCCAATTGCATGTAAGCAGATGTTTAAACCAATTCCATTTAAGTCTCAAGGTATGGTGCCTCGTCTTTTATTGGGCCTGTATTCATGTGGTCCAGCATAGCAACACACATCTCAAGTACACTTGTGCATACTTGCAGAGATATCTATCAACTGAGTAATGTTGCTTAAGCCCTGCTTTTTCACCTTTAACTCTAGTACCTGCGATAATAGTTTATTCATTCAAAACTTAAACCTCCTAAGCAGGTTGTCTGAATTTTGGAGTTGGTCTGAAGCAAACTAACATAATCTTCACAATGGCCTCATGTTACTTGCCTAAATATTTAACTGAAAAATGATTGACTTGTTAAAAGTAATAATATTGACACTAGGTACTGATACTAATATGCTACGTACTATGTACCAGGCATTATTCTAATTATTTTACTTCTACTAGTAGTTCATCTAATCCTCATAACAATAGTAGGTGCTATTATTATCCCAATTTTACAGAGAAGGAAGCAGAGGTGCACAGAGGTTGTATAACTTGACTGAGATGATAGTTGGTAAGTATCAGAGCTGAATTTAAACCCAGTCAGACTTTAAAGTCTGAGTTCTCAACCATTATGCTATATTAGCAAACTACATGGAGGAAGAAAGGGCTAATATAGTGGGACAAAGTTATGTATTAAATCTCTTGTTCCCATGAGAGTAGCTAAACAAAGAAACAAAACCCCAAACAACACTATGGTCTGAATATTTGCCCCACTCAACCCCGCACCTATTCATATGGTGAAACCCTAGCCCCTGAGGTGATGGTATTAGGAAGTAGAGCCTTTGAGAGATGATTAGGTCATGAGGGCAGAGCTTTCATAAATGGGATTGATGCCCTTTTTTATAAAAGAGGACTGAGGGAGCTTAGTCACTCCTTCTGCCATGTAAGAATGCAGCAAGAAGTTGGCAGCCTGTACCCCAGAAAAGGGTCCTTACCAGAACCTCACCATGCTGACACCCTGATCTTGGACTTACCTGTCTCCAGAACTGTGAGATACAAATTTCTGTTGTTTATAAGCCACCCAGTTTAAGATATTTTTATTGTAAGAACCTGAACAGATTAAGAAAGGTGGTACTGGGGAAAAGGGTGCTGCTATCATAAATGCCTGAAACTATGGAATCAGCTTTGGAACCGGGTAATGGGTAGAGGCTGGAAGAGTTTTGACATGTATCCTAGAAAAATCCTACATTGCCGTGAACAGACCAGGCCATAAAGGGTGATTCTGATGAGGGCTCAGAAGGAGAAAAGGAGAGCTGTAGAGAAAGCTTGACTCTTCTTAGAGAGTACCTAAGTAGTTGTGAACAGACTTGGTAGAAATAGGGACAGTAAAGGCCATTCTGATGTGAGGAACATGTTATTGGAAACTAGAGGAAAGGCGATCCTTGTTATAAAGTAGCAACAAACTTGGATGAATCATGTTCCTGTACTAGTGTTTTGTGGAGTGTTGCTTTTATTATAGCAGCCTGAACAGATAAGACACCAACCTACACTAATGAATTGCTCCAAAACAATTGGCCCTTGAGGAGCCTATCTGCTTAACAAAAATAAAATTTCCACATGTCCTTCTGAATTTTGCTTAACAAATCTTTCAGAACTTTTTTCAAATGTTGGAATCAATCTTATCTCTACACCACTGACTCCCTACTCACATACATACTTCTCCCACTTGCTTAGAAACTGCTTTTTCTGCATCAAGAGGCATCACTACTGACTAAACCCTTGCAAATCAGAGAGGTAGAAGCTGTTGAACACTTGTGGAGGAAGCAGAGAGAAAAAGCTGGTAGAACTCACTCTTTTTCCTTTCCTCATCCCGAATCACTCTCACCTCTATTTCCATAGTTTTATTCTTTCTATGTCAATTTTTTGTTTCCTATCCTTTTTTGACAATACAAGTAATACAGAATATGTGTCCCTTTCTTTAAAAAATTAAAAACATTAAGGTAGCCTTAAGTTACCTTTTGACCACCAGCTCTACATCCCAGATCCATCCCCAGAGACTGGTAGTTTGGTAAAAATCCTTTCAGATATTTTTCTAGGTGTTTCCTTTTAACACTTATAGAGAACATTTGGTGTTTGAACTTATAGAACATATTGATACGTAAAATATGTGGTATTTTTGTTATACTTGTAATAGATAAATTATATTCATATAATAATAAGTTATATATATACTTATAGAAAATATATGCTTATACTATATATTTATATGTAAAGGGTATATAGAGGGAATATATATTATTTTGGGGTATATGTTCTTGAACAAAAATGCTATTAAAATATATGTAACTTGATTTTTTTCCTCCAACAATGTGACTCAGAAATATCTACATTAATAGGTAGATATATATTTTTCTTTTTTAGAAAAGGAGTCTTGCTATGTTGCCCAGGCTGGCCTGGAACTCATGGGCTCAACTGATCCTCCCACATCAGCCTCTGAGTAGCTGGGACTATGGGGGTATAACTTGCCTGAGATGATAATTGGTAAGTATCAGAGTTGGATTTAAACCCAGTCAGAGTTTAAAGTCTGAGTTCTCAACCATTATGCTATATTAGCAAACTACATGGAGGAAGAAAGGGCTAATATAGTGGGACAAAGTTATGTATTAAATCTCTTGTTTTAATCGCTTGTAAACCATACCCAGTTACTCAGGAATTTCTAATGTCAGCATATAGATCTACCTAATTCCTTTTAACTTTGGCATAATTTTACATAATATGGATATGCCACAGTTATTAGTCATTCCCTGGTCAATTGACATTTAAGTCATTTGTACTTTGTCATGGTTACAAATAATATACAATGAAACTGTCTCACTGTAGTCACGTGAGTATTTTTTTTTCTGGGGTGAACACCAAGGAGTATATCTGCCAGGTCATAGATATGTACATTTCAAATTTTAACAGATGTCACGAATTTGCCTTTTAAAGTGTTGTACCGATGTATACCCATTTACACTCCACCGTCTGTGAGTTAGTCTTCATTTATCTATCCACTTTCCAATATTGATATCACCACTCTTTAATTTGCCAACCTGATGGTCAAGAAATGGCATCTCATTTTCATTTTACTTTGTGTTTCCCTGATTGTTCATGGAATTAAATTTTTTTCTACTGTTTGTTGACTGTTCAGGTTCCTCATCATTGAATGCCCTGTTTAAAAGTGGCCAGAGGAAAAATGCCTCTGGCCACTTTTCCTTTGAGGTGCTTGTCTTTTTCATATTATTTTGTGGGAAACTGGCTTCCTTTTTTTTTTTTTTTTTTTTTTTTTTGAGACGGAGTCTGGCTCTGTCACCCAGGCTATAGTGCAGTGGCGTGATCTCAGCTCACTGCAACCTCTACCTCCTGGGTTCAAGCAATTCTCTTGCCTCAGCCTCCTGAGTAGTTGGTACTACAGACGCGTGTCACCACGCCTGGCTAATTTTTGTAATTTTAGTAGGAGAGACAGGGTTTCACCATATTGGTCAGGCTGGTCCCGAACCTTGACCTCAGGGGATCCACCCACCTTGGCCTCCCAAAGTGCTGGGATTACAGGTGTGAGCCACCACAGCCAGCCGGCTTCCTTCTTTATTTTCCTCCTCAGTCCCTCAGGCAAAGGTGCAGCGGTATTGGTGCCTCTTTGAAGTTCCAGTCCAGTATAATGAACTAGAGTTACATTAATTTCCAAGAATTTCTTTCCCTAAACTGGAGCAATTTAAGCCATGAATCGGAGAGAAAGGTAAATTTCTGGTGTAAACATCAACCACTGAACTTTTCAATGTCTTTGAACCCATCAACTTTGCTGGGCCTCTTCCTAAAAAATCAGATGAGAGCTGTTACTTAAATCAGTTAGCCCTGTACTTTCAAACATTTTTTTTTTAGGAGCTCAAGGAATTGCCAAAGAGAAGAAGAACTGTTAGGTGTGATTTCTAAAGAGCTTTCATAAGTATTGCACTTTTTAGGCAATGTGACAATCTCAAAGCACTTTGCTGAGGGCAACATTGTGTTGTGGTCTAACAACTGTTAAAGTTCTCTTCTTGCCCTGATTCCCTTAATTTAGAATGAGAATATCTATAGAGAAAAGAGGTGAGACATCAGGTGAGTAAATACAACATTGACAGGGCCAGCATTTACAGATTAGCAGGAAAGGTTCTGACAACAACTTGATTAATGCAAAACTAAATTAATCTCTGATCACCATAAAAAGGAGAAGCTGAAATGTTTATTTTTTCCCATGAAGGATTTTTTTTCTGTGTCGTATGTGGAATTGACTGAAAAAAAAAAAAGTCCACAATTTCAAAACCCCTTTGGCAAAAACTTTGTGTACCTGCAGCTAGCATTTCAGTCAGCATGAGCAAGTACGAGGAAGTGAAAGGACTAAGGAAGAGAATACAGTCAAAGGAAAATCATGGAATAAAGAAAGACCAGACAAAGAGATAATATACATACTTTTTTTTAAAAAAAAAAAAAAGGAAAGAAGTTGAGGGAACTTTTTTTATTATTTCCCATATCTAGTCAGTCAACAAGTTTTGTTTTGTTTTGCTTTGTTTTTAAGAGATGGGTCTTGTTCTGTCACCTGGGCTGGAGTACAGTGATGTTGTCATAGCTCACTACAGTCTCAAATTCCTGGGCTCAAGGGATTATCCCACCTCAGACTCCCAAGTAGCTAGGACCTATGGGTGCATGCCACCATGTCCAGTTAATTTTGTTTTTGCATTTTTTTGTAGAGATGGGGTCTGATATGGTTAGGCTTTGCATCCTCACCCAAATCTCATCTTGAATTGTAATCTCCATAATCCCCACATGTCAAGGGAGATACCAGGTGGAGGTAGTTGAATCATAGGGGACAGTTTCCCCCATGACGTTCTCATGATAGTGAGTTCTCATAAGATCTGATGGTCTTATAAGGGATTCTTCCACCTTCACTTGGCACTTTCTCCTGCTACCTTGTGAAGAGGATGCCTTGCCTCACCTTCACCTTCTACCATGATTGTAAGTTTCCTGAGGCCTCTCCAGCCATGCTGAACTGTGAGTCAATTAGACCTCTTTGCTTGATAAATTATCCAGTCTTAGACAGTTCTTTATAGCAGTATGAAAATGGACTAATACAGCAAGTTGGTACTGCAGAGAATGGGGTGCTGCTATAAAGATACCCAAAAATGTGGAAGCAACTTTGGAACTGGGTAACAGGCAGAGGTTGGAACAGTTTGGAGGGCTCAGAAAAAGACAGGAAAATGTGGGAAAGTTTGGAACTTCCTAGAGACTTGTTGAATGTCTGACCAAAATGCTGATAGCGATATGGACAATGAAGTCCAGGCTGAAGTGGTCTCAGATGGAGATGAGGAACTTGTTGGGAAATGGAATAAAGGTGACTATTACTATACTTTAGCGAAGAGACTGGCAGCATTTTGCCCCTGCCCTAGAGATCTGTGGAACTTTGATCTTGAAGGAGATGATTTAGGATATCTGGTGGAAGAAATTTCTCAGCAGCAATGTGTTTAAGAGTTGACTTAGATGCTCCTAAAAGCATTCAGTTTTACACATTCATAAAGAGATGGTTTGGAATTGGAACTTATGTTTAAAAGGGAAGTGGAGTGTAAAAGTTTGGAAAATGTGCACCTCATGATGCGATAGAAAAGAAAAACCCATTTTCTGAAGAGAAATTTAGGCCAGCTGCAGAAATTTGCATAAGTAACAAGGAGCCAAATGTTAATTGCCAAGACAGTGGGGGAGGCATCTCCAAGGCATGTCAGAGAACTTCACAGCAGCACCTCCCACTACAGGCCTGGAGGCCTAGGAGGAATAAATGGCTTTGTAGGCTGGGCCCAGGGCCTTGCTGCTTTGTGCAGTCTTGGGACTTGGTGCCCTGCGTACCAGCCATGGCTAAAAGGGGATAACATAGAGTTCAGGCTATTACTTCAGAGGGTGCAAGTCCCAAACTTTGGCAGCTTCCATGTAGTGTTGAGCCTGTGGGTGCACAGAAGTTGAGAACTGAGGTTTGGGAACTTCTGCCTAGATTTCAAAGGATGTATGGAAATGCCTGGATGCCCAGGAAGAAGTTTGCTGCAGGGGTGGAGCTGTCATGGAGAAACTCTGCCAGGGCAGTGCAGAAGAGAAATGTGGGCTTGAAGCCCCTACATAGTCCCCACTGGGGCACTTCCTAGTAGAGGTGTGAGAAGAGAACCACTGTCCTCCAGACCCCAGAATGGTAGATCCACCAACAGCTTGCACTGTGTTCCTGGAAAAGACACTCAATGTCAGCCTGTGTAAGCAGACAGGAGAGGGGTTGTACCCTGCAAAGTCATAAGGGCAGAGCTGCTCAAGGCCATGGGAACCCATCTCTTGCATGAGCATGATCTAGATATGAGACATGGAGTCAAAGGAGATCACTTCAGAGCTTAAAATTTGACTGCACTGCAGATTTCAGACTTGCATGGGGTCTGCTGCATCTTCATTTTGGCCAATTTCTCCCATTTGGAATTAATGTATTCACTCAATGCTTGTACTCCCATTTTATCTAGGAAGTAACTAACTTGCTTTTGATTTTACAGGCTCATAGGCAAGACTTGCCTTGTCTCAGATGAGACTTTGGACTTGGACTTTTGGGTTAAATGCTGGAATGAATTAAGACTTTGGGGGACTGTTGGGAAAGCATGATTAGTTTTGAAATGTGAAAAAGACGTGAGATTTAGGAGGAGCCAGGAACGGAATGATATGGTTAGGCTTTGTGTCTCCACCCAAATCTCATCTTGAATTGTAATCCCCATAATCCCCACATGTCAAGGGAGAGACCAGGTGGAGGTGGTTGAAACATGGGGGGCAGTTTTCCCATGCTGTTCTCATAATAGTGAATGGGTTCTCATGGTATCTGATGGTTTTATAAGGGACTCTTGGCGCTTCTCTTTCCTGCTGCCTTGTGAAGAAGTTGCCTTGCTTCCCCTTTGCCTTCTGCTGTAATTGTAAGTTTCCTGAGGCCACTCCAGCCATACTGATCCATGAGTCAATTAAACATCTTTCCTTTATAAATTACCCAGTCTTGGGCAGTTCTTTATAGCAGTATGAAAATGAACTAATATATGGGATCTCACTGTGTTGCTCAGGTTGGTCTTGAAATCCTGGTCTCAAGCAGTCCTCAACTTTTGCACCCCAAAGTGTTAGGATTACAGGCATAAGCCATCAGAGCCAGGCCAACAAGTTCTTTAAATGGATTCTCTAACAAATCTTCCTTTCCATTTCACCACTTTCTTTTAGACAATAAGACATATCCTTGGTTAAAAGAAAACCAGGTCATGTTCTCTTTATTTTGGAATATTCCAACACCTATATTACTGGTGTTAATGCCACCTTAAAACTCTGTCAAACACTACTGTCAATATATTGCTCTTCTACTCTGCTCAGAAACCTTCCAGGGTTCCCTAGTACCAATTTTATTATATTGAATATAAGCTTCAAATTTAAGCTGGCTCTTACAACACTTCAATATATGACCCCATCCTACCTAACCCTCATCAGTCTAACCAGCATTGCCTTCTCATACAGCCTTCCATGTTCTTTCCTTTTAAAATGTCCTTCCTACTTTGCTTTTATTCTCTAAATTCTACCTCTTACTGAAAGTCCAGACAAGTTTTCCCTTCTTTGTGCAATTTTCTGTCTTGTACAGTTTATCTTTCCCTCTAGTAGCCATTTCAGTATACATAGTGTGTAATGTGCCATTTTGGATGGCAATACCTATGAAAGAGGGGAAAGTGTTTGGATTTGCATTGGGTTAGCATTGTCACTGGCACTGTACTTAATGATACTGGGCAATGTACTTACCCTCTCTGAAGCTCCATTTTCTAATCTATAAAGTGGGGACAATATTGTTTTCACCTTAGAGGTAAGGATATCTTTACCTCTTAGGTAAAAGATGGGATAGCTGGAAAGATAGGTATATGGTACTTAACATCACGCCTGCCACAGGAAAAACTACACGAGAAGTGTCAATAATTTCCTTCTTGTCCTCATATCTCCTTCTGAAAGAACCTATGCCTGCTAGAGCCCCAGAAGAGATACCTACCAGTTTAGGTGGTTTTTGGATTTAAGTAACAGAATGCCTAACTAAAAGTAATCAAATAATACTGATTTTAAAAAAACTAAATTAACATGAAGTCTGGATGTACGCTGTTTCAGTGCTGATATCGAGGCTCAATGATACATGGCTCTGAATTGCAATCTCTGGGAATCAGTTAGTACCACAAAGCATGGCTGACATTCATGCAGCCGAGTCAAGAGTATGGAAGGAAGGAACTTTTTACTAGAACTTACTATTTTGGTGGAAACCTTCCCTTGGCTTTCTTTTATGTCTCATTGGCCAGAAATATGTGATATGTCCAAGCTTGGAGTTTCTGAGTAAGTGCATATCTGGCAGAAGGAAAATGCACTTATCATAATTGACCTGAACCAGCTGTGATTCATCTCCTGGGATTGGGTGCATTCCTGCCAGAAGTGGTGTTCTATTATCAAAGAAGAAGAGGGAATGGCTATAACATAGGCCCCAATCCTATGTACTCTTTGGGCAACTCAGGATGCCACATGACCTCCTTCTACTGACTACAACTGATTAGATGGGAATAAACATTAACCCAAGCTGAATCAATTAGATTCTCTTTCATTGGGAATAAACATTAACCCAAGCTGAATCAATTAGATTCTCTTTCATTAGGATTTTAATTAATAGCCCAAGAATCAATAGTTCCTGATTCTGGTGTGTTGGTGGTATAACCAAACTTTAAAACTTTACATTCTACGATATATTCCGATAAAGGCTCCATTTAGTGGGGTTTTGTTTCTCGAAATTAGATTAACCCTGATTAAACCACAGACTCACTTATACGGTCTCTGTTAACAATCACTAAAATAACAGCTAGTATAATATTTACTATCCTATTTTGTTTTTCAATTGTTTCATTCATGTTTGTCTCATCTTGTGCACAGCCTATAAATTGTTTAAGGCATAAATCAATCATATGTTATTTCTCATAGTTCTTGAACAGTATAACAACAAGGTATATTACTATTTGTTGGTTGATTGATTGCCACCCCCCGCTTTTTTGTGGGGGAAAGGATTTCACTCTGTTGCCCAGGCTGGAGTGCAGTGGTGTAATCTCAGATCACTGCAACCTCCACCTCCTGGGCTCAAGCAATCCTCCCACCTCAGCCCCCTGAGTAGCTGGGACTACAGACACATGCCTCGACGCCCGGGGCTAATTTTTTGTATTTTTTGTAGAGATGGCATTTTGCCATGTTGCCCAGGCTGTCCTTGAAATCCTGAGCTCAGTTGATCTGCCCGCCTCAGCCTCCCAAAGTGCTGGGATTATAGGGTGAGCCACCGCGCCCAGCTGCAATTGCAATCCTTTTTAGTTAATATTTTAAGCTGTTCCAGAAGCAGTAAAAAGAGAAACATGATGATATGTTATCTGTCAGATTAGCAAAATGCAATTCTAGATTGCTGGTTTGATAAAGTATTTTAAAATTGATAAAAGAATAAAGAAATATATTCCAAATTGACAAAAGAATAAAGAAATATATTCCAATATACAAACAGTGGTTGTGTGATCTGTTAGTGTTAGGATATATAGGTCCTATCTATGGGTCTATCTTCGTAATACTAATCTGAATTTCAAATTTCCACACATGACATGAATTACTTTCAGAACCTGTAAAAAAAATAAGTTAATTTCAAAAGAGGCAATCAAGAAAAGACAGTTGGCCATTTAGCACATGTTTTTAAATTTTCTTATTTTGTTTATGAGTAGGCTACAAATGAACTTTAATATTAAGAGACACCAACTTTGCTCTTAATTGAATAGTGTACAAATTAGACTTTGATTTCTTTTTACTTTAGAATAATATTAATCTTGTAGGAAAGTTTAACACAATTTTAAGCACATATACTAGCAAATTACAAGTCTTCTCTTAAAGAACTTTAAAAATTCTTATTTAATTTAAAACATGATTTAAAAATGAACAAAAGACTCCTTGGCTATGTTTTAAGTCTAAAATCATTTGAGTTTTCTTGATATTTCTGCTCACTGTTTAAAAGAAATACTACTCTATTAATAGCTCATTCAAATGTTTAATGGGCATTTGTGCAAAGTCTAACCGGTAAAAACAAAATTCCCCCAGAATCCAACATCACCAAAGCTTTCGTTTCAAGTCACAAATTAGAAAAAAACCCAAATTTGTTTTTTTCTAACACTGAAAATTTTATATCAATCAGCCTCAGTTTAAGTAAATATCCATCTCTTTAGAAAACAAAATTAATATTAGAAATCTTTTTGTTTGTACAGAGTCAGATTCAACAAGTTCCAGATGTTGCAACTGGACCACAGACGTATCCAAAATAACAAAAAAGGAAATACATTTTTGTTTTGTTTTGTTTTGATTCCATGCAGAAACAATCACCACTCATGAATTCACATTAGGAAGGAAAAAAAATGTACTCTTACACTCCATAAGGAAACACCATTATTTTAGCAAAGTGCTGTAAGACCTGATATTATATAAGTATCACGCCTTCCTATCACAGGATTGGTAGCAGATACCCAGATTTGTGATCTTTAAAAAACCACTGCCGTTGATTTTATAAGAGTTGCCAGGGTCGAATATTCACCCATACTACTTTTGGATGTGTGAGCAAAAGGTAGCTTCCTGATATTTAACTTTCATTGACAGTCCCTGTGGGGTATTAGGGGAGGGTGGAAATGGGAGGGAGGCAAGCTCTAATCTGGCTTGTAGGTAATATTACAGGTTCTGCTGGGGTCATCCCTTTGGAGTAATTTAGTTCCTGTGTCTCAGTTTCAGAATAAAGCTTCTTTCCTCAGATTCTCTTGAAAATGGCAGCTGGTAGATGGGCATTTTATAAGACCTTAAGGCGGTGGAGGAAAAGTCTCTGCTCCATGCTGGGCCCTTGCTGGTTGTGGCTGCAGGGTGGCCGGCTCTGCCTGCTCTCTGTTCTGGTGGCCCCTGGGAGAGCAGCCTGGCTTGGGCCTTGTGTGGGCCCCACATAGGCCCTGGACAGTCTGCAGATCTGCAGGTTGCATAATGGCAGCCATGTGCCCAGCTAGAATGGGGATTCCTTCACTGTAGGAGAAAGGGAAGGAATATGGTTATTAATAGAAGTCTCTTGCTTGATAAATTTTCATTATTCCATTCTTATGTTGCAAGAATACATTCTTGAGCTTGAGTTTCTAACTTAATGTTGATGGAAAAAGGGTGTTTGATTAAAAGTTAAAAAAAAACTTAAAAAATGCTATTTGTTCTAGCTTTCCCACTTGTCTATTGTGCAGCTTTAAGGAATTCTGTACTCCTGACTTTGGTGTCCTTTTCTGTAAAATAAGGGGGTGCACTAGATGTTTCAGAAGGTTCCTTGAAGCTCTGATTGTATGTACAAAAATCCAGTAATAATTTTAAAGATCTATGATTCACAACTCTTACTTTGCATAAATTTCAGAAGTTATCATGACAGGAATATATGGGAGAATAAATTCTTCTATCTGATCTTACCTGCATTCAGAAAACTGTTAATATAACGAAATTGCCCAATATTGCCGATAGTTCTTACCCTAAGCACTTGAGTATAATTTTATCACTCTGGTTTTTAAATCTTACTTATCTGATGGTAGATACAGACCATATTAACCTAAACGATTGTAATGAGATGAATATATGTATCAGTAACTACACAGTACATTACCTATTGGTAGTGGTTCAAAGCTGCTTTGAATGCATTATGGATAAGTTTATAATAAATAGATTATTAAAGAAAAATGGACATACTAGTTACATATTCTTAGTATCTGAGATTGAGGTCATGTAGCTTAACTAGACTCCCCCAGAAAAATCCTGCATATTGTCAGAAACAAAATAATTAGCTAATTGGCAGTTAAACCACTGTTTTGGTCATGAATGCCATTTTTTAAATGTTCTTATGAATTAGACCTACATATAAATCTTGGGCATGGTTTGGCAAATTTAGAAGACTGTATGTGTCATTTGGGATGGGCAGAGTTACAGTCACGGCCTAAGCGTTCCCTCATCTCATCTGCAGATGGAGTTACACAATGATTCCATATCTGTTTTGTCTTCAAGATCTCTATAGAGAATATTTCCTATTTTAGGTGTTTTTTTTGGAGAAGATAAGTTCCAAAATCTATTTTTCTACTTTTTACCATATATTTTTGTTGGAGAGGAAGAAATGGCAGAGAAGATGACAGAAATAAAACCTCAGTTTGTGCTTGCAAATTCTTTGGAAATCATGTTTAGCTACAATGTTGAGTCTTCTGGAGTTTCTCAACTCAAAATTAAGTGCCCACTTTTGTCTCCTTTCTATTTCTGGAATTTCTTTTCTCCTTGAGAAGTAGATAGAGGATCTGAGGACAGCAACCATAAGCCATGGCCTGCTTTGAAGACCAGCAGATGGGAGAGACAGGCATCCTGAGACATTGTTTCTTTGGTATCCTCAACACTACTATCAATGTTTGGAAGGGGCATGATGATGCTGCAGAAAAATCAGGTGAGGACATGTACAGTGCACATAACCCTGTTTATGTTGAACAGACTGAATAGTGAAATTTAAATATGTGTGCAGAATTTGCTGGAAACAGAGGTATTAATCTACTTCTTCTTTCTCCATTATTTTCTGCATCTCACTAAACCCAAAGAATAATATTAGTCATATGTACCTTCACAATAATTATATTTGCCTTTGCCTTTTCCCCTTAATCTTTGTTTACTATTGGCTTCAGCACACAGACTATTTAAATTTTTGGGTTCTTATTTGTCCATCCCCTTTCGAAAGTGTGGTAGTGCTTTTACAACTAAATTTTTATTACACCTATAACTGGGAGATTCTACCAAGAAAGACACAGCAAATTATTTTGAAACAGATTTTTTTATTTAGAGAAGAATTATTTAAAACGGTATTCCCTGCTTATCTAGAGATACCCAAGATAATAAAAATCATCTATGACAGACCCACAGCTAGTATCATACTGAATGGAGAAAAATTGCAAGTCTTTTCTCTTAGATGTGGAACATGACAAGGATGCCCACTTTCAACACTGTTATTTAACGTAGTACTGGAAATCCTAACTAGAGCAATCAGACAAGAGGAAAGGGCATCCAAATGGGAAAGGAAGTCATCAAATTATCCTTGTTTGCAAATGATATGATCTTATATTTGGAAAAACCTACAGGCTCCAAATATAAGATCTTATGATCTGGTCATATCCTTTTGGCCTCTAAGACTAGAAAGCTATTAGAACTGATCAACAGGCCGGGCGCGGTGGCTCACGCCTGTAATCCCTGCACTTTGGGAGGCCGAGGCGGGCGGATCACGAGGTCAGGAGATCGAGACCATCCTGGCTAACACGGTGAAACCCCGTCTCTA
This sequence comes from Mandrillus leucophaeus, assembly GCF_000951045.1. Lineage (NCBI taxonomy): Eukaryota > Metazoa > Chordata > Mammalia > Primates > Cercopithecidae > Mandrillus > Mandrillus leucophaeus. The sequence goes on along the minus strand of NW_012101876.1, from coordinate 2,653,183 downwards.
CTAAAATACAAAAAATCAGCCGGGCGCGGTGGCGGGCGCCTGTAGTCCCAGCTACTCGGGAGGCTGAGGCAGGAGAATGGCGCGAACCCGGGAGGCGGAGCTTGCAGTGAGCCGAGATGGTGCCACTGCACTCCAGCCTGGGCGATAGAGTGAAGACTCCGCCTCAAAAAAAAAAAAAAAAAGAACTGATCAACAAATTCAATAAATTTGCAGGATACAAAATCAGCATATAAAAATTAGTAGCATTTCTACATGCCAATAACAAACAATCTAAAAAAGAAATCGAGAAAGTAATCCTATTTACAGTAGCTACAAATAAAATTAATCTCCTAGGAATAAATTTAACCAAAGAAGTGAAAGATCTCTATAATGAAAACTATAAAACATTGATAAAAGGAATTGAAGAGGGCTAGGTGTGGTGGCTCATGCCTGTAATCCCAGCACCCTTGGAGGCCAAGGTGGGCAGATAATCTGAGGTTGGGAGTTCAAGACCAGCCTGATCAACATGGAGAAACCCCCATCTCTACTAAAAATATAAAATTAGCCGGACGTGGTGGCGCATGCCTGTAATCCCAGCTACTCGGAAGGCTGAGGCAGAAGAATCACTTGAACCTGGGAGGTGGAGGTTGTGGTGAGCCAAGATCGCGCCATTGCACTCCAGCCTGGGCAACAAGGGTAACACTGTCTTTAAAAAAAAAAATAAGAAAGAAATTGAAGAGGACACCAAAAAATGGAAAGATATTACATGTTCATGGATGGGAAGAATCAATATTGTTAAAAATGTCCATGCTACCCAAAGTAATCTATAGACTTAATGCAATCCCTATCAAAATACCAATGACATTCTTCACAGAAATAGAAAAGGAAATCTTAAAATTTGTATGGAACCACAAAAAGACCCACAATAGCCAAAACTATCCTGAGCAAAAAGGACAAAACTGGAGGAGTCACATTACCTGACTTCACATTATGATGCAGAGCAATAGTAACCAAAACAGCATTATACTGGCATAAAAACAGACACATAGACCAATGGAACAGAATAGAGAACCCAGAAACAAATCTACACATTTACAGTGAACTCATTTTTGACAAAGGTGCCAAGAACATACGTTGGTGAAAGGACAGTCTGTGCAATAAATGGTGCTGGGAAAACTGGATAACCATATGCCAAAGAATGAAATTGAACCTCTATCTCTCTCCATATATCAAATCAAATCAAATCAAAATTGATTAAAGACTTAAATCCAAAACTTCAAACTATAAAATTACTAAAAGAAACCATTGGGGGAAACTCTCCAAGACATTGATCTGGGCAAATATTTCCTAAGTGATACTCTACAAGCGCAGGCAACCAAAGCAAAGCAAAAATGAACAAATGGGATCACGTAAGTTAAAAAGCTTCTGCACAGCAAAGGAAAAAAAATCAACAAAGTGAAGAGACAATAAACAGAATGGGAGAAAATATTTGCAAATTCCCAATCAGAGGATTAGTAACCAGAATATGTAAGGAACTCAAACAACTGTATAAGAAAAATCCAATAATCCAATGAAAATTGGGTAAAAGATTTGAATAGACAGTTCTCAAAAGAAGACATACAAATGGAATCAGGTATATGCAAATGTGCTCAGCATCACTGACCATCAGAGAAATGCAAATAAAAACTACAGTGAGATACACTTCATCCCAGTTGAAATGGCTTTTATTCAAAAGGCAGGCAATAAGAAATGCTGGTGAGGATGTGGAGAAAAGGGAACCCTCTTACACTGTTGATGGCAATGTAAATTGGTACTATCACGATGAAGAACAGTTTGGACATTCCTCAAAAAACTAAACACAGAGCTACCATTTGATCCAGCAATCCCACTGACAGATACATACCCAAAAGAAAGGAAATCTTTATATGAAAGAGATATGTGCACTCCCATGTTTATTGCAGGACTATTCACAATAGCCAAGATATAGAAGCAACCTAAGTTTTCATCAACTGGTGAATGGATAAAGAAAATGTGGGAGGCTGGGCGTGGTGGCTCATGCCTGTAATCTCAGCACTTTGGGAGGCCAAGGCAGGCAGATCACAAGGTCAGGAGTTTGAGACCAGCCTGACCAACATGGTGAAACCCCATCTCTACTAAAAAAACAAAACAAAACAAAACAAAACAAAACAAAACCCACAAAAATTAGCTGGATGTGGTGGCGCACGCCTGTAATCCCAGCCACTCAGGAGGCTGAGGCAGGAGAATCTCTTGAACCCAGGAGACGGAGGTTGCAGTGAGCCGAGATTGTGCCACTGTACTCCAGCCTGGGCGACAGAGCGAGACTCCATCTAAAGAAAAAAAAAAGAAAATGTGAATGTGGTACATATACACAGTGACAGTGGAGTAGTATTCAGCCATAAAAAGAATGAGATCCTGTCATTTGCAACAACATGGATGGAACTAGAGATCATTGTGTTACGTGAAATAATCCAGGCACAGAAAGACAAACTTCACATGTTTTCATTTATTTGTGGGAGCTAAAAAAATTAAACCAATTAAACTCATGGAGATAGAGAGTAGAATGATGGTTACCAGAGGCTGAGAAGGGGAGTAGGGTTGTTTGGCAGAAGTGGGTACAAAAAAATTATTAGAATGAATAAGATCTATATTTGATAGCACAACAGGGTGGCTATAGTCCATAAAAATTTAATTGTACATTTAAAAATAACTAAGAGTATAATTAGACTGTTTGTAACACAAAGGATACGTGCTTGAGGTAATGGATACCCCGTTTACCCTGATTTGAGTATTATACATTGTATTCCTAAATCAAAATTCTAATATACTCCATAAACATAAACACCTACTAGGTACCCACAAAAATTAAACATCAAAAAAAATAAAAGCAGGCCCTTCATATGTGCTATATTGGCACATGTTAGGAGGTCAAATAGTGAGGAGTAAAACTGAGAATAAAATATTTAAGTGTAATCAGGTTCCATCAGTATTTTAAAAATTAGTAGTCTGAGGAAATGTGAGCTTGAACCAGAAACAGAATAAAAAAATACAAAGGTGGTGAAAATTAGATAGTTCATGTTAATACTGACTGGCATCTCTCCAATATAACAGAAAGAAGACATCTAGTCCATTGCATAATTTTGATCACCAAAGAATAATATGGATTACACACAGTTGGGTGAAACCAACTGGCATTAGGCTGCTCACCAAGGAAGGATGGAAAGGAAGCTTGGTACACTAACCACTTTCCATAGGATAATCATGTGGTTTCAGAAGAAAGTGAATGTAAATGCTTAATTTGGGCACTGAAGTAAGTAATATTGTGGGAATTGTACAAACAAGACAAAGAGATACTGGGTAAAATCCCTCGAAAGAGGGATAGTGGCAGATATTGTAGGCTGGCTGGCCTAAAATCAACATCTAACTCCTTCTCCCTCACCTGTCTCAACTACAGAGCCTGTAAAAGCTGGACATTTGGTTTTCTAGCCTCTGTTACATTGAGGGGACCAAATGACACACTTGAGATAAATGTGACACAGGCAGAAGCCCTTGGGGGAGCCCCTAGTGTGTCACTTTCTGAATAAAAAGCCAGAGCCTCTTGAAGAGAAAGCCCCTTGCCCGTGGTCCCTTCCTCTTTTCTTCTTGGACATGGTAGTGAGGCTTGGAGGGGCAGCAGCCACTGGAGGACCATGAACTGGCTAATATGGATGTGAAAATCATTACATTAAAGATGGAGAAGTAGAAAAAGAGAAAGAGCCTGGGCCTTTGATAGCATTCTTTCTGTAACAGCTCTGCTTAGGTTAGAACTTCATGTTACATGAAACAAACATCCTGCCTTAACTACCATTTTTGGAGTCTTCTTCATTTGCATGTGAATGCAATGTTAACTGATACAGTGGTCAAAGAAGAGAAAGGTTTTAGATTTAAAATAAATACATAAATGTAAGCATGCATGTTTGAGAGCTTCTTGAGTGCTGTAGATATATCACTTCTGCTGACACTAGTTAAGATCCTATCATTTTATAATCAAAGGTGTGTCACTTATTCTGTAACTACTCAATATCACTGCATGGAGGAAATCATGAACAGGGAAAACATGGCAGCTCAAACATCTGGAGCCATCTGTGACTTGGCTTGGGATTGGAGCTAGCTATATAACCTACTACTCAGATGGCTCTCTTTCCCAGACATTGCCTCTGAGCAGGGAGCAGAAAGGGCAGCCAATAGAATGCTGTATACATTGCCAAAAATGAAGGAGACCCATTTTGATAAGGAGCCTAGGGTCTTCTCAGAGGGAAGACTCTGAGACTCCAATCCCTGCTCTCTGAGATTCAAAGTTAGGGACACATGATGGGGTAAAACGAGATGGCTTTGACCAGGAGAGGTGGTTCCAGTGCAAAAGAACTCAAAAGACATCAAAGAAGAACTCGCTGAAAGGAAGAGAAATTATGACTTGTTGACTTGGCTACTATACAGGAATCCAAGAATTTGTAGGGTTTGTTGTTTCTGGTCCTGTAGCTGACTTATTTACTGTCCACTCAAATTCAGTGCCCCTCACTGTAGTACTCCGCCTTATGAGAGGATTAAATATCTCCAGCCTATGAATTTGGACACCACACTGACTGTAGTGTTTGTTTTGGCCAATGAAATGTAGAAACAGTGATGTGTGTCAGTCACTTCTGGGCAAGGCAGAGAGCTAGCTAGTATGCGGTATACTCTGCTCTTTTTCCTCTGACTGGCGATGCTCCAGATGGTGGCTGCTCTGTCAGTTGAAGTTGTGGAGTGAAGATGAGGCAGAGCAGAGCCACAGCAGACCCACACGGGCCAGGTGAGAAAGAAACCTTTATGATTATAAGCCAATTTGATGTTGGGATTGTTCGCTTCTGCAACAAAGCCCAGCTATGCTGACTCCTCCAATGGGACTAATGGAGAGCACTTGATACTACACTCAAATGAGATCCTCTGTGCCTACAAGCTTTAAGTGCTTCATTTCTCAAGCTGGGTTCTACAGAGGGCTAAAGCTGTGCCAAGTATTAATACAATTCAGTGGAAGAAAATTGATACTAGTGAATTTCTTTCTTCTTAAATATCTAAGAAAAATATCAAACCTATAGTTATTCTTAATTGCATGGGATAATTATCATTAAAAATGGTATGACATTACTGAGAACGTGGCTGTGGTAGAATAATGTTGAGAATTAGCAATTGGTGCTCTTTTTACATTCCTCCTTCCACTCTAAAGTTGTATATCAAAATAATTTCGTTTACTTGGACATTTCACCTCTTCTTTCCCCTAATCCAGGCACCCTCTCCACCAGGTAGATAGGGGCACAGAAGACAAGAAAATAAAGATGGCATACTTGAGTCTTTAACTGGTATATGTTGAAAATTACAGAAGTAGTTAAAGGTAGAGCTCATGGGATGCAAAGGTGTATGTGAGAAAAAATTGAGAGGAACCATTTGAAAGGGGTGCAGCATACAAATGAGAGACCGTAAGCTCCTGCAGAATCAGCACAATGTGATACCAAAGGCTTACAAAAGTTAAGTATGGGCCTTCTGTGCTTCCAGTAGTGATCCAGAGAGGACTGCCAATAGACCCTTGTCAGCACAATTCTCATCAATTGTCCAGCACAAGTGACGAGCATCCTACCATGAGTGGGTAACAGTCAGGATGCTCAGAAGCCTCCCTGAAATGCAGGGTAGGGCATGGGTACCTGGTGGTGATGATGGTGGCTTGAAGGGAAAGCTCCTGCCTGGACCAAGCTGGGATGAAAAAAGTCATCTGGATGTGGGTGGCCAGCCACCCAGGTGCCGAGGCAAGAGATCGAGGGCACGAGCTGTTCCAGTATAATAAAATATATAAAATAAGAATAGTTATACTAGATATAGATAATAGATATGACTATGTATGAATATCATTAATCATTAATTTGTAGAAATTACTCTTTACTCCAATATTATAATAATCCTTGCTTTACAATTACAACTTAGGAAAAACCAGGCCATACAGAGATAGCAGCTGAGGGGACACAGTGAGAAGTAACCAGAAGACAAGAGTGTGAGCCTTCTGTTATGCCCAGGCAGGGCCACCGGAGGGCTCCTTGGTCTAGCGGTAATGCCAGCATCTGGGAAGATGCCTGTTGCCAAGCGGATCGTGGTCTAGCAGTAGCGTCAGTGTCAAGGAAAAACACCCGCTACTTAGCAGACCAGGAAAGGGAGTCTCCCTTTCCCTGGAGGAGTTCAGAGAAGACACTACTCCTCCACCTCTTGTGGAGGGCCTGACAGAAGTCAGGCCCACCCACGGTTATCCAGAGGCCTAACCATCTCCCTGTGATGCTGTGCTTCAGTGGTCATGCTCCTAGTCCGCTTTCGTGTTCCATCCTGTACACCTGGCTCTGCCTTTTAGATAACAGTAGCAAGTTAGTGAAAGTACTAAAAGACTGTGATATGCAGAAATAATGGCGTAAGCTGTCTGTCTCTCTCTCCTCTCTTTCTCTCTGCCTCGGTTGCCAGGCAGGGAAGGTCCCCCTGTCCAGTGGGCACATAACCCACGTGACTTTACCTATCATTGGAGATGGCTCTCACTCCTTACCCTGCCCCTTTTGCCTTGTATCCAATAAATACCAGTGCAGCCTGGCATTCGGGGCCACTACCGCTCTCTGCATCTTGGTGGTAGTGGTTCCCCAGGCCCAGCTGTCTTGTCTTTTATCTCTTTTTCTTATGTCTTTATTCTTACAATCTCTCATCTCCGCACACGGGGAGGAAAACCCACCGAACCTGTGGGGCTGGACCCTACATCTGGCAATTCCCCAGTTCTTCTTGTTCCTCAGGAAGTCAAATCATGCCTGACACAGAGGCAGGATGTTTAGTCTGCACTTTGCTACATGGACAGCATTTATCTAAGTCTGTGCTAAGTATTTTTCATTAAAACTTATTTTTTGTCTTAAATTTTACTTCAACCCTCCAAAATTGAAAACATATTTTCACACAAATAGTTGTATGTATTAACAAATTCTCATAGCAGCATATTTCATAATAGCCAAAAAATGGAAACAACCCAAATGACCATCAACGAATGAATGGATAAACGAAATATATTATATCCTCCATACAATGGGATACTATGCAGCAATAAAAAGCAGTGAAGTACTGATCCATGCTATAGTGTGGATGAACCTTGAAAACACCAAGCTAAGTGAAATAAACTAGGACAAAAGGACTCATATTGCATAATTCTATTTATAAGAAATGTCCAGAAAAGGCAAACTCAGAGAGACAGAAAGATTAGTGGTTGCCAAAAGCTGGAGAGAGAAGGGAAACGGGGAGTGACTACTAATAGGAATGGGATTTCTTTTGGGGGTGATACAAATATTCTGAAATTAGTAGTGATAGTTGCGTGACTTGTGATTATACTGAAAAGCACATTAAAAGGTTGTGGCACATTATATTTTAATCAAAAATCAACTTGTAATATTTAGTTTTCATTGAATTTAGAAATATTTGTGCTACCTAAATTTGATCCTTGTGGATCCGATATTGAAAGTTTTAAATAAAAGGCAGAGTCTTGATACTGCTGTGTCTATCTCAAACATGAAAAAAAAAAAATGAGTGCTTCAAAATGAAAATGAAAATCACAGACTTTATTTGTTTTTTTTTAAAAAAGGAAGTGAGCTATTTAGGATGAAACAATTGAATTTTGGAGAAGCCTGCTTCACTAGTCCTCAAAGTACACTGATCATATTGTTTTTCAGTTTGAAGGAAATACTGTTTTTTTCAGATTATAACACAGTAAAGACAAACTTTAGGAATGGACTAAATGCTGTCCTTGATCATCAACATTATTTCTAATATTAGCCTCACAATTTCTAAAAAGTCACAAAAACATTACTCTCATGAAAAAATTTTGGTGAGGCATAATTTATTCTAAAAAGTAAAACAGATGATCTTGATATAGTTTATTCTTAACATAAAAATGATTTTTTTTGCTTTGTGCTATGAAAAATGACACATGTAAATTAAATGTTGATCATTGGCTCAATTAACTGATCAGTGTTATTTTTTCTGTCTTCATTAATATAATCAAAGTATGCATTATACCTCATGAGCTCTCCTTAATATCCTGTCAATAAATTACACTTTCAAAAGCGTTCTGTGGCCAAGCAAGTTTGGGAAATACTGCTGTGGCATAGTTCTTTGCACACGTTTACATCAGAAAGCTTTACTTGGCAGTATGTTAGATGGCTAAAGGAATTTACAACCCCCCAAATTTCAATTCCTTATTTTTAAAAAAGAGCTCACTTTCCATATCTCAGGTGGGTCAGCACCTCAGCTCACAGTCAGCATGACAGCAGTTCAGTTTCTAGATTCACTTCAGCGATTTCCTTGGAGGGCATTGCAGTGTTTTGTGTGGGCAACTAAATGCACTGCCCAGAAGCAGCATGCCTCTTCCACTCACATGCCATTAACCAAAGCAAATTATATGACCACACCTAATTTCAAAGGGGACAGGGACATGCAATCCTACTGTGTGCCTGGAAGGAAGATAGCCCAACTAGTGAATGGCCCTAGTGTCTATCCTCTAGTCTAGCCATTGTCCAATGGAACTATAATGAGAGTCACAAAAGTAATTTCCAACTTACTAGTATCACTATTAAAATTGTGAAAAAGAAGCAGTTAAGATTAATTTTAATAGTCCATTTTACTTAAACAAATTATGGAAAATATTTTAACGTGTAGCCATACTAAAATTATTTAGATATTTTATTCCTTTTTCTCTACTAAGTCTTTGAAATCCGGTGTCTATTTTATGCTTACAGCATATCTCAATTTGTACTGGCCGTATTTCAGATGCTCAGTAGCCATATGTGGCTACCATATGGATAGTGGAGCCCCAGTGCTTATGGCTTGGGAACATAGCCCTAAACATGACCACAACTATGAAATTTCCTTAAAGAGACATGTTTTAATTTTAAAAAATTATCACGTATATTTTAGTATAAAAATGATGTTTTAATGAATTTTTACTACCTAAACATTGCTCTGGGAAAAGGTCATGTAAACCCTATGGCCCTGCTTCTACTAGCATATTACCTTGAACCTCACAAAGACTGGACCAGGACCTGCAGACTTCTGTTCAGTTTCAGGAGATTATTTGGAAGTAAGTCATGTGGACTTGCTGAGCCTCAGTTTCCTCATCTGTAAGATGGCATGCTTGGATGATATAATCTCTAAAGCACATTTTAAATTTTCAAATTGTAAGAGTCTTATTAGAATGGCTTTCCCCTTATCATGACTAGGGCTGGGTTTTCTTGTTTGTTTGTTTTGTTTTAAGAAAAAAAATGGCCTGTTGCACAGTGACCTATAGAGTAACCTGCATGGGGCCACTTTTTTCCAAAGAGGAGAATCGCTATGCCCTACCCCAAGAGCTAGCCATCTAAATTCCATCATTACTGGGCACCCATTGGCAAAAGGGGGTCTCTCAAGTTGAGAGACACAGACAGCTTCTAAGATGCTGTCCTGAGCATGTCCCTTAGAAAGAGTAGCCTTAGGTCTAGGAATTTGAAATCAAGACTTGTTGGCAGTGGGTGCCTATAAATGGAGGTTTGATAAACTTCTAGCATTGCCACTGGAATTTCCCTGGGCATTTCACCTCAATGCGGGGGGATAATGTCCAGTGTCTAAATGATTAATCATCCACAGGGTGTTTCAGAGGCCAGGGTAAGATTGGAACAGTAAAGTGGGAGGGGAATGAGAACTTCCTGCTCTCAACCCATGGTCAGTGAACTAGTTGGTTGAGGACAAATGCTAGCGCCTGAGGATGGGATCTCACTTTGGTGACTGCGGTGATGCTGGCTCCCCTTTGGGTGGATTTCTCTCAGGGAGATGTTGGCTTAAAAGGGCCTAAGGGCACAGGCTCTGCACACTCCTAAGGAGCTGCCCAGGCTTTCTTCAGACATGGATGCTTCAGGCACTTGTCTTTTCTCCTGAAGATTTTTAAAGCAACAGCGGTGGAAACAGAAGTGTCTTCCTGTGGCCTGATCTGAATTCACTCACAAAGCAAATTTCAGTTCCTCTAATTATTTGAAATCTCCTCACAGACAAGGCACCAGGGTTAATTAGTAGAGTTCACCTACTGTCAACTGAGCACCTGGGAATAAAGAATTTAGAACCAGGTCACTAGGTGAGTGTAATTCACTGTGAGTGTGCAGGGCAACGTGGTTTATTTAGAGATATTAATAATGGCTTTTTGTCATATATAGATTGAATATGTACAGTATTTTCTACTCTCTTTCTTCAAAGTCATGTAAAAAATACATTGAGTGTTTTTATGAGACTCTTGGGCCAGGCACCGTGACTCACACCTGTAATCCCAGCACTTTGGGAGGCCGAGGCAGGTGAATCACAAGGTCAGGAAATCGAGACCATCTTGGCTAACATGGTTCAACCCCATCTCTACTAAAAATACAAAAAATTAGGCGGGCATGGTGGCACGTGCTTGTAGTCCCAGCTATTTGGGAGGCTAAGGCAGGAGAATCACTTGAACCTGGGAGGCGGAGGTTGCAGTGAGCCGAGATTGTGCCACTGCACTCCAGCCTGGGCAACAGAGCAAGACTTTGTCTCAAAAAAAAAAAAAAAAGAGAGAATCTAATTTAAGCTGTTGAATTTAAGCTGTTGAGCTCCTGTGTAGTTCAAGGAGGTGATAAATTTCTGCTTAAATAATAATATTAAGATTTCAGAATCTGAGCTAGGGTATTGATTTTTGAGACTTTATGCAGGAGCTCTCTGACCTTCAACATTTTTCTTACCCCTTTGGGCATAAATTTATACCCAGGCCTTGAGAAATGGCTCTCGTGTCTTAAAGAAAAGTGATAAAGAGGAAAAAAGAATGTGCAGTTCAGCTTTCATTCAACTGAGACATTTTATCAGTAAATTCCTACATTCTTGGATCGATTTCTGGTGAGCAGGACAAAATGAAATATGTGATGTAAGTTCAGGTAAGGTGAAGTGAGGCTGTTTACTTGACAAAATACCTGTGTTTTTGTTCTGTTACAGCTGGGTATTTATTTCTGAGTCTATGTGCCAAACAGTGTAATGAAGCAGGCCGGCACGAGGTTGAGCATTTGATGCATGGGGACCAGTTCTCATTCTTGTTCCATCATTCTTGAACAACCCTATGTGGGTGATATGCCAGGACCACCTCAAACAGAAAGCAGGCTGAGGTCACTGAGGGTTATTTCCACCACCTTCTCCATGCTTCAGCCCCGAGCTCACAGGCCTGGACCCTCTTGGTTTGGGTGCCTTCTTAGATCATTATGGGCTCCCAACTCCTGTCTTTGCCATCTGGTCTTCTCTAATTTCAGCCACTTCCCACCTTTCACATCCTGAGGTGCCCTGAACGTGCTCTGTACTTCCTCACACCCATGCCATCATTCTTGATGTTCTCTCTGATTGAAATCATCTTTCACCCTCTCTTCACTTGCTTGCTAGATGAACCCCTACTCATTCCTCAAGACCCAACTTGAATTTCTCTCTCTTTTGTAATGTCCTCCTAAAATCCCCCACTCCCATCCCTGCTATCCTGGCCTGAAGTAGCTGCCACCTCCTCCTGTGCCTTCAGAGCCTACTGATTACTTCCCTCTCTCTAGTACAGCACTTACCATGTGGTTTCATAGTGGCAAGTGGCTTTCTTTACACAAGTTTCTTACGCTTTCTGGACCTCAGCTTTATCATCCATAAAATGTGAGTAAAAATAGTGCCTACTTCATAGGGCTATGTAGATATGACACTTGCAAGGTCCTTACTTAGCACAGTACCTGGCACATGGTAAGAACTCAATCAATGGCTGCTATCATTATGATTGTAATTATCATTGCAATAACTCACTATATGGGACAGTGTGGAACAGTGGCAAAATACCACTTGCTTGGCAAGGTTTAATGGGGAAGACCAAAGCAGTAGTCTCCCTTTGTTCTACTCTATTCCTTTTTAGAAGTATTTTGTGAAAATTTCGAATATTCACAAAAGTAGAAGGCATAGTATAATGGATCCCCATTACGCATTACCCAGCTTCACTAATTATCAATACACTGTCATACTTGCTTCATCTATTCCTCCCCTCCCCACCCCTTACAGGTTTTCTTACTACTTTTCTACAGCTTTCTTTCTTACTACTTTTCTACAGCTTTATTGAAGGAACTTTATATATCATAAAATTCACACTGTAAATGTATAGTTTAATGATTTTTTATGAATTTATAGACTCGTGAAATTATCAACTGCAATCCAGTTTTAAAGTCCATTCCTTTTTTATTTAAAGAGAGCAAAAGCAACTCTCTTTCTTTTGTTGTTACCATACTTTACATTATTTTTAATAAGGATCATAATGAGAAGAGACAATGCTCACAGAAGACGACCAGGCGTGTATGGACATTTTTGTCTTTTCCATGTCTGCTATGAAAAAAAGTTGTGTTTTCTCCCCACTGCAAGAGTCTGTTATAGAAACAAGAAGGTCTTTGGACTTGTTTGTCTAACTCTTTTAATCTTTTCCTCCCACTGCGATAAAAACCATCTGTCATGCTGGAAAGGTGGAAGATAAAGAAATGGACAAACTATAAAATGCTGCTGGAGGCTGAAGATGCTTGTTTAATGTGTGTACAGAAACAAAACAGATAAGGTTAATTACAAGAGACAATCAAACTTAAGGCAGTAAGATACGATTCCTTTCTGACTTCAATTCATTACACTGCTTTGGTCAGCTTAGCACATTATATTTGCCGTGGAGACTGTAATTATTTGCAGGAACCACGACACAAGCTTTAATTTCTTCTTTCAAGTTGGTCAAAGCAATGATCAACTCTAAGCTATGTAAACAGTCTGGAGAGGGCACAACTATGGCTCATTCATTTGCTCTACAATTATTCAGTTCTTCTGATAGTTGGGATCATCCTAGTAGATGACCCTAAGCAGCTAGGTGTGGTAGAAAGAGCAGATGTGAGTTCAAATCATGGGTGTGCTATTTAACTCTAACTGTCATTACCCTTTCTGAAAAATAGAGATAATAGTTCTTATTGCACAGGGTTGTAAGAAGATTAAATGAGATCATGCATATGTGTATGACACATTGCAGACATTTAGTAACTCTTAGTTCCCATCTTTATCTAGGTATTGGTAGGGTCACAGATGTTTTAGGTCAGGTTCACTAGAAGCAGAACCCAAAATACGAATTACTTTTGTGAAAGTAATTTATTGAGGGAATGCATTTCAGTAAAAACCTATAAGGTGCAACCATCAACACAATCAATTTTAGAACATTTAATTACCCCCCAGAGCCCTGCAACTCCTTAGCTACTCTCCCGTTGTCTACCTGGTCTAGGCAACCAGTAATCTACTTTCTGTCTCTATGGATTTGCCTATTCAGGCCATTTCATATAATGTGAAATGTTATAGTGGAATAAAATCATATAGTATGTGGTCTTTTGTGAATGGAATTATATATTAGGTGGTCTTTTGATAATGGCTTCTTTTACTTGGTGTAGTGTTTTCAAGTTTTACCCACATTGTAGTATGTATCAGTATTTTATTCCTTTTTGCTGCTTGGTAGTGTTCCATTGTGTGACTATACCACTTTTTGTTTATCTACTAGCTAGTTTATGACCATTTGGGTTGTTTCCATTTTTTGGCTATTGTAAATAATGCTGCTATAAATAGTTGTGTATTTTTTTAAAACCCAGAAAATAAAAAGAAAAGCGTATAAGGGAGAGAGTGAAGCAAGACAAGGTAGGGGAAGAAGACAAGGAAGAACGTAGATTCAGGTGAAGTCTAGCCATGGCCTGATTCACAGGGGCTCGGGAGCATCAATAGCCAAAGAGTTGTTCCCCATTGAGACAAAGGGGCCAGGTTTTTGCATCTCATATCATCATTATGGACTGCCATGGTTGGGATTATGGAGTGTCACTTCCAGGGACAAGGGAGAATCCTGCCAGCTGAGGTCTATTCTCAGGACAGAAGAGGCATCTGTGAGCCCTTTGCAGTCAACCCTCAGAGAAACTGGGGCATGGTGTACTGGCCTGGTAAAAGGGATCTGGATGGGGCACTACAGCATCTCCTGCAACAGAGGCAAAATAGATCCGGACTCTGCCTTACAAAAATATTTGGGAGGTTATGAGATGTGTGAATCATTAGAGGAGGGGGCATTCTGCCACTCTTCTAGCTAGAAAGATTTTTTAAAAACAGACTTTGTGGAGAAGGAAGCAATGAGGCGGAAATATAGATGAGAAGATGAAGAAAAGACTTCACTGGTGTTTCTAGTTAGGGGAATATCATAGGTCAAGACTCGGGAGGAAAATCAAAATTCTTTCATTGAATGTTTCAGTTCCAGACACTTTGCTAAGTGCTGGGGCAGTATATTGTTTGATTTGAATTTGGATAACATTAAAGGGAAACATAAGAGATAAGTTTGAAAAAGTAAATCAAAAGCAGATTGGAGAGGGGATGTGTGAATACTAGCCTAAGGGTTTTAGAGTTTATGCTGGTGGTGGAAGCCACTGAAAGTTTTTGAAGAAGGGATGATCAGAGCTGATAATGATAACTAGGCTTATAATTCTTAAAGGTGCCTCATTGTTTTAAGGCTAAAGACCACACTCATTGCCCAGACCTGCAATAACCTGCATGATCTCAGCCTGGTCTGCCCCATGGCATCCTGAGACGTGCTTAGTATTGCACAGCCACTTAGGAGAGCTGGGTGTTCTCGGCCCCACCACTCACATGCAGCAGGATCTTGTGTAAGTCACTTAGCCTCTCTGGGCCATTATGGTCCTCTTTTATAAACTATTGATTACAGATAATAAATGTTATAATTTTAGAGCCTGAAGAGACCCTTGGGGGTCCTGGGCATCAGAAGATTCCCTGACAACTGATCTGGGCATCACATCATGCATGCAAAGGAAGATTTAACAGCACCAAAGCAGAGCCATACATAGGAGCACATAATCATTCAAGCTCCAGGACATGAGAGGGGAAGGAATCATCACCTCTGGGGAGGGCAAATTCCAGAGGGCCTTCTAGAGGTGACCCTTGAGCCATGTTAAAGATGGAGAGGGATCATACCTTTGGTAGAAGTAGCAGAGAGGAAGACATCAGCACTGGGAGACCTGGAGAGTGCAAAGACAAGGAGAAGAGAATGCTGAGGCGCTGTGCTGATGAGTGGTAAGGGTCTGCTCCCATGGGTGGACAGGTTGAAGGGGGCCTTGATAATCAGGCAGAAGTGATCATTTATCAAGGCAGGCTTGATAAATGAAAAATGAACCAGTGCAACTTACCCTGGCAAGACAAACACCGTAAAGGTGGTGTTTAAAGTAGTTATTTGGAGAACATTTGTTTTTGGTTTTTAAACAAGTAACCAGGAAAAATATTTAACTTTTTATTTTGAAGTAAACTTAGAGGAAAGTTGCAAACATAGTACAGAGATTTTCCATTTACCTTTCACGCAGCTTCCCCAATAACATGTCACGTACCGTAATACTATTATCAAACCCAGCAAATCAGCATTGCTAAAATATTATTAAATAATTTGCAGACATTATTCAAATTCCTGCAGTTTTCCCACAACTCTGTTGTTTTACTGGTCCAGGATCCAATCCAGGATTCCACTTTGCATGTAGTGATTGTGTCTCCTTAGTCTTCTCCACACTGAGACATTTCCTCAGGTTTTCTTTGTCTTTCATGACCTTGACACTTTTGGAGAGTCCAGGCTAGTTATTTTGTAGAGTGTCCCTCAATTTGGGTTTGTCTGGGGTTTTCTTATGATTAGATTGAGACTGTGGATTTTGGCAAGA
>NW_012101876.1:2635124-2637303 GCF_000951045.1 Mandrillus leucophaeus | reverse complement strand
TTAGCCTCTCTGGGCCATTATGGTCCTCTTTTATAAACTATTGATTACAGATAATAAATGTTATAATTTTAGAGCCTGAAGAGACCCTTGGGGGTCCTGGGCATCAGAAGATTCCCTGACAACTGATCTGGGCATCACATCATGCATGCAAAGGAAGATTTAACAGCACCAAAGCAGAGCCATACATAGGAGCACATAATCATTCAAGCTCCAGGACATGAGAGGGGAAGGAATCATCACCTCTGGGGAGGGCAAATTCCAGAGGGCCTTCTAGAGGTGACCCTTGAGCCATGTTAAAGATGGAGAGGGATCATACCTTTGGTAGAAGTAGCAGAGAGGAAGACATCAGCACTGGGAGACCTGGAGAGTGCAAAGACAAGGAGAAGAGAATGCTGAGGCGCTGTGCTGATGAGTGGTAAGGGTCTGCTCCCATGGGTGGACAGGTTGAAGGGGGCCTTGATAATCAGGCAGAAGTGATCATTTATCAAGGCAGGCTTGATAAATGAAAAATGAACCAGTGCAACTTACCCTGGCAAGACAAACACCGTAAAGGTGGTGTTTAAAGTAGTTATTTGGAGAACATTTGTTTTTGGTTTTTAAACAAGTAACCAGGAAAAATATTTAACTTTTTATTTTGAAGTAAACTTAGAGGAAAGTTGCAAACATAGTACAGAGATTTTCCATTTACCTTTCACGCAGCTTCCCCAATAACATGTCACGTACCGTAATACTATTATCAAACCCAGCAAATCAGCATTGCTAAAATATTATTAAATAATTTGCAGGCATTATTCAAATTCCTGCAGTTTTCCCACAACTCTGTTGTTTTACTGGTCCAGGATCCAATCCAGGATTCCACTTTGCGTGTAGTGATTGTGTCTCCTTAGTCTTCTCCACACTGAGACATTTCCTCAGGTTTTCTTTGTCTTTCATGACCTTGACACTTTTGGAGAGTCCAGGCTAGTTATTTTGTAGAGTGTCCCTCAATTTGGGTTTGTCTGGGGTTTTCTTATGATTAGATTGAGACTGTGGATTTTGGCAAGAATACCACTGAAGTGATGATGTCTTCTGGGCGCATCTCATCAATGGGCGCATGATATCAGTATGTCTTATTATTGGTGATATTAACTTTGATCACATGGCCAAAATAGGCCTACCAAGTTTCTGCAATGTGAAGTTACTATTAGGAAAAGAAAAGTGGTTTAAAATCACATTTCATGGGATCTTATTAAGTTCTTACAGATTGATCTGATTATGTATTTGTCTTTAAAATGGATTGCTCATTCAGTCATTCAGTTATTATTTACTGAGGACTTACTATGTGTCAGGCATTATGCTGGAAATGGTCATGAACAAGACAGATGGGGTCCCCACCCTTGTGGAAACTAGTGGGAGAAAACATTAAACTGAACATCACCAGGTTGGAGTAGAAACACGTAACAAGGGGCTCTAAGTGGTTTGAGAGTAGGGAAATGCATGGAGGCCGGGTTAGGGGAAGATGGTGAAGCTGAGACCTGAGGGGCAATGAGAGTTATTCAGGGGAAGGGGGATTGACTTTTAGGACAGAGCTCCTTTCTGACTATTTTTTAGCTTCCATTTTTAATTACAGAAATTTATATTCATTATTAGAAAGCAATGAAATTAATACTGCACTATTTTTTAGTATCTAAGGTGATCAATAACAAATTGAGATAATTTATTTGACAAGTTTTGTCTTGTAAAACTATTTGTTAAATAAAGGTATTCCGAATGGAGACAATAAAACAGTACATGTAAAAATATTTGGGCAGAAAGACTTACATATTTGGGTTAAAATATTAGACATGAGACTATCTTCCATTTAGCAGAATTGACTGTGAGTTTACCAGGTACCTCAGCACCTATACAGAGGATATTTTCTCAGTGGAGAATAGTATGGTGTACAGAAAAGAGTCATTGAGAGTGTCAACAATTTTAAAATTATTAACCATAACATGCACCTATGAAGAAGATTACAGGTTATTTTATGAAAATAAGACCACATTGAAAATGCATTGAGAAATATCACTGATGGTGTTAGAGACATTATCGGGAGAACCCGCTCCGATGTTTAACGTGGATTCTTTTCTATTTCCTAGGTGTCTGGGCTGGGTTGAGAAATAAAGGGAAAGAGCACAACAGAGAGAAATTTAAAGCTGGG